>NW_028136138.1:0-575000 GCF_964662115.1 Mustela nivalis | reverse complement strand
CAACCGGGGTGGCTGACTTGAAATGGACTTTCCTGAGGATGGGTCCTAATGTGTGTTTGTGTCCATGAGGGCCTTAAAAAGGGGCGGTGGCACCGGGACCCTGAAGTATTCTCCTAAGCTTTTGACATAGCTCGATGCACAAGGTTCCTTGTGGAGACGAGATTTGTTTTGATGGGTGCCTCAGGAAAACTTCTATGCTGGTATTGGAATCCAGGCTTTTGAGGAGACATGCCTGTAATCCAAAGCAATGTATCCTATTATGGCCTAGGGTCCTGTCTGGTTCAATCTTCTTCTCAGGGGACATCCATCTATGGTATGAGTGGAGGTAGATGCTCAGCAGGTATCAGACCGCCCTTGTTTGTCCCGGGCGACCTGCACTATTGGGTTGGCCTCAGGGATTTGTAGGGTTCTCCACATTTTACTGTATTGGACAATGGCATCGGCAGAATTCCCATGGATTGGGTTGGCACAGTCCTAATGTGTGACTCCAGGGGCCCCAGCCTGGAGGGTGTGTGGCCCAGGACTTTGAGGACAGAAGTCTTAAAACACAAACTCAGCTTAGGTTTGGGGAAGTAGGTATGGCAGGCCCGATCTATAAACCATGAGAAGAACTCTTCCGGATATGAAGAGAGAGCGAGTCTGAGGCGCTTGCTCAGGCTTTTGTCTCTGGATTTTGTATCAGAGATGGCCGTGGAATGACGGGGAGGCCTCATGGGCCATGGACGAATTTTCCTCTCTGTGGATTTGGCCCTATCCCAATTGTTTTTCGTCAATCTGTGGAATGGGAGGACTCCTTTCAGGTTTGTTACCTCAGGTGTCCCGCCAAATGAGTAATTCCATGGAATTACTCCCAGCATATGGGAAAACATGCCAACCACTAGGTTTTTGTTTTTTGTTTTTTTACCTCAGGTGGACCACCAAAAGAGGGATTCCAGAGCAGTGTCGTGGGTGGGGGCAACTGCAAAACCATAACTCTGGTTAATATTGGGACCTAAGAACATAGCAAGCCCCATATGTGGGCTCTTGGTCCAGACACTGAGAGGCCTTCCTTGAGGATAGGTCTCACATTGAGTTTCACAATGTGTTTTTGTGCCCAAGGAGCCCCTCAAGACAAGGCGTGGCCTAAAGTACCATGCTGGTGCCTCCTACACTGAACGTTGCACAGTATGGGAACCACAAGGTTTCTGGCCATGGGGAAGAAGGAGTTCTAATTTCTGCAACACTTTCACTCCTGGACTGTGATTGGATTTAAGGTCTAGGTTCTGAAGCCTGAAAACTGAGGTTGGGAAGAGATGAAGCCCTAAGGCCATGGTGTGTCTGATGTGCTCAGTGTTCGGCCAGCTGTTGAGTGTGGGTCGGGCGGTGCAGGCTCAGGCTGTGGCAGACAGGGAATTAGTGCCCAGGCTAGACTGCATCATTGGGGTGCGGTCGAGTTTCGTGCAGGATAGTACTCATTTGTGGTTACTGGGTAGCCCCAGAGGGCAACGTTTTTCTTCTGGAGGGAAGACACAGTGCCACATAGTGTCTCCAGAATTCCCAAACTGGAAGGCTTGTGGGCCAGGAGTGTGAGGAAAAAATTCTGAGAACACAAGCCAGACTTAGATTTCGGGGTGAGGGGACGGCAGGCATCCTCTGCAGAGATGATTCGAGATCCCGTATACCTGAAGACAGAGCTAGGATCAGACGTTGGCTTAGATCGGAGTCTCTGTCCACGACGGCCCCTTCATGAAGGGGAGGGTGTCACGAGGACATGGAGGTTTTCCCACGATGGGAATTGTGAGATGCTCCAAACCGCAATGATTCCTTTTGTGGGACAGTCGAGACCTTTGTATGGCTCCAGGACATCCCATAAGGAAATTATCCAGAGCAGTGTTCTAAGGATGGATGCCTGGGCAGCCTGCCTCCCATTCCAGGTGTCTCATAGAGCCAAGGCAAGTTCGATCTGCTGGATCAGGGGAGCAACCGAGGCGGGTGTTTTGAAATGGGTGAGTTGAGGATGGGTCATAATGTGCATTTGTGTCCATGTAGACCTTGGAATGGGGTGTTTGATCCGGGGCCTTGAGGGATGTTCATAACCGGAGGTTTTGATGGAGCTCTAAAGAGTATGTTTCCTATGTAGAGAAGAGAATTGTTTTGATGAGTGCTTAAGGAATCTCCCATATGCTGGTATTGGAAACCAGGCCTCTGAGGAGAGATGACTGGAATCAAAAGCAATGGATCTGGTTAGGACATAAGTGCCTGTCAAGTTCAATCTAATTCTATGGGGATATCTGTCTCTGGGTCTGAGTGGTGGTAGTTTCCTAACTTGTGAAAGATTATCCCTGTTTGTCCTGGGCAGCCGACACAATTCAGATGGCCTGGGAGAGTTTGGAGGATTCTCCTAATCTATATGGTTGTGGCCAATGGAAATGGCAGAATTCCCCTGGAGAGGGAAGCCACAGTCCTGAGGTGTGGCTCCAGGGGCCCCAGCTTGGATGGTGTGTAGGCCAGGCCTGTGGGGACAGAATTCTGAAAATACAAACTCAGCTTAGGTTTGGGGATGTATATATGAAGGCTCGATCTACAGACCGTGAGAATTTTCCGGGCTATGACAAAGGGCGAGTATGTGGCGCTTGCTCAGGCTTTTGTCTCTGGATTTTGTGTCAACGGTGGCCGTGGAATTTCGGGATGTCCTCAAGGGCCATGGACAATTCTTTCTCTGGTGATATGGCCTGATCCCATGTGGTTGGGAACATTCTGTGGATTGGAAGAGTCCTTGCTGTATATATATATATATATATATATATATATATATATATATTTTTTTTTTTTTTTTTTTTTTTTTACCTCAGGTGTCCCACCAAAGAGGGATTCCAGAGTAGAGCCCTGAGTAGGGGTGACTAGACATCTCGAACTCTGGTTGAGATTGGGGGACTAGGGGCTTGGCAAGCCCCATATGTGGGCTGTTGTTCCAGTCACTAAGAGGCTTTACATGAGGATAGGGCTCACGCTGAGTGTCACAATGTGTGTTTGTGCACATTGTGGCCCTCAGGGATAGGTGGGGCCTCATAGTCCATGCTGCTTTCTCCTACAATGAACATTGGACAACATGCCAAACACTAGGTTTCTTGCCAAGGCGAAGGAGAAGTTCTGATTCTTGCATCACGTTCACTCCTGAACAGTGAGTGGCGATAAGGTCTAGGTTCTGAAGGTGAAAACTAAGGTTGGGTAGAGATGATGGCCTAAAGCCATTGTGGGTGTGATATGCTCTGTGTACGGCCAGCTGTCTGGGTGTTGGACTGGAGGTCTGCCCTCAGGCTGTGTCAGACAGGGCTTTAGTGCACAGGAAAGACTGTATAATTTGGGTATGGTCGAGTGGCATGCAGGTTGTTACTCATTTGACGTTTCTGGTTAGCCCTATAGGGCAACATTTTTCTTCTGGAGGGCAGGCAGAGTGCTGCATTGTGTCTCCAGAATTGCCAAACTGGAGGGGTGTGGCCAGGATTGTGAGGAAGGAAGTCTGAAAACACAAGCTAGCACGAGTTTTGGGGCCAAGAGCATGGCAGGCCCACTCTGCAGAGGCTGAATCGAGATCTCCTGCACGTGAGGTCAGGGCGAGTATCAGATGTTGCCTCAAGCTGGAGTTTGTGTCCATGACGGCCCCTTCCTGAAGGGGGTGGGGGCGTCATGAGGCCAGGGAGGTTTCACTACGCTGGGAGTTGTGAGCTGCTCCAAACTTCAAAATTTCCTTCTTCAGGACAGTCGAGTACTATTGGATGGTTCCAGGATGCCCCATACAGAAAGACTCCAGAGCAGGGCCCTAAGCATGGATGTCAAAAACGCCAACTCACCTTCCCATTGCCTGGTCAAGAGAAGGCACGCTCAATCTGTAGGCTCTTGGGTGAGCTACCCAGAAGGCTGAGTTTAAATGGACTCTCCTGAGGATGAGTCATAATGAGGGCTGGTGGCCATGGAGACCTTGGAATGTGGCAGTAGCTAAGGGACTCTGCAGGATTCTCCAACCCGAAGGTCTTGACACAACTCCAACAAGGAAGCTTCCCATGTGGAGATGAGAGGTCTTCTGTCTGGTGCCTCAGGAAAGCCCCGTATGCTGGTCTTCGAACCCAGGCCTCTGAGGAGTGATACCTGGACACCAAAGCAAGAGTTCATAATAGGGCCTAGGGGCCTGTCTGGTTCAATCTTCTGTCTCTGCGGATATCTGTCTGTGTGTCTGCATGGAGGTAGTAGTTGCTCAGCTTGTGTCATAATGCCCCTATTTGTACAGTGCGGCTTGCGGTAGTGGGATGTCCTTGGGGAACTTGAGGTTTCTACTATTTTGTAGAGTTGTGGCCAATGGAATGGGCAGTTTCTTAGGAGAGAGCAGGCACAGTTCTTTGGTGTGGCTCCAGAGACCCCAGCCTGGAGGCTGTGTGGGCCATGGCTGTGCAGACAGACATCCAAAAACCCTAACTCAGCTCAGGTTTGGGGCCGAGGTTACGGCAGGCCTGATCTACAGACCATGAGGGGAGCTTCTCTGGATATGAAAGAAGGGTGAGAGGGAGGCAGTCGCTCAGGCTTTTGTCTCTGGATGTTTTGTCCACAATGGCCGTTTAATGTAGGAGTTGCCTCACGGGTCGTAGAAGTCTCCCTCTCTGGTAGTTTGTCCATCCCCCAAGAGTTTGGGGTCATTCTGTGGTAAGGGAATTGTCCTGTTTTCTGCTTCATGTGTCCCCCCAGTAGAGGGATTCTAGAGCATAGCAGTGGGTACTGACAACTGGAATACTCGCCCTCTGGTTAAGCCTTGGGGCCTATGGATATGACAAGCCCCATATGCAGGATCTTGGTCCAGCCACTGAGAGGCGTTACTTTAATACGGGACTCACGCTGCAGGTCACTATGCATGTCTGTGCCCTAGGCGGCCCTCAAGCACTGGCGTGGCCTTTCGGACAATGCAGGTTTTCCCACATTGAACGTTGGACAACATGCCAACCACAAGGTTTCTGGCCATGGGGAAGGAGGAATTCTAATTTCTGCATCACGTTCACCCCTGGGCAGTGATTGGAGATAAGGTCTAGGTTCTGAAGCCTGAAAACCGAGGTTGGGAAGAGATAACGACCTACAGCCACAGCGGGTCCGATAGGTCCAGGTTGGGGCCAGCTGTCTGGGTGTCGTTTGGGATGTCTTGTCTCAGGCTGTGCCAGACAGGGCATTAGTATACAGGGTGGGCTGTATAATTGCTTTACAATCGAGTGGCATGCAATAGAAAATCATTTGGGGTTTCTTATTAGCAGCATAGGGCAAAGTTTTTCTTCTGGAGGGCAGGCAGAGTGCTGCATTGTGGCTTCGGAATTCCCAAACTGGAGGGATTGTGGGTCAGGAGAGTGAGGATGGAAGTCTGAGAACACAAGCTAGGCTTTGTTTTGGGGCAAGGACATGGCAGGCACACTCTGCAGAGCTGAATTGAGATCTCATGCGTCTGAAGACAGGTCGAGGTTCAGACTTTGGCTCAGGTTTGAGTTTCTGTCCGTGTTGGCCCCTTCAGGAAGGGGGGGCATTATGAGGCCATGGGGGTTTTCCCACTATTGGAGTTGTGAGATGCTCCAAACCGCAAGGATTCCTTCTGTGGGACAATTAAGATTTGTTGGATGGCTCCACGACGTCTTATAAGGTACTTTTCCAGAACAGGGTTCTAAGTATGGATGCCTGGGCAGCCAGCCTCACATTCCAATTTTCTCCTAGCAACAAGAAACGTTTGATCTGCTGGCTTGGGGTAGCAACAGAGGGGGCTGAGTTGAAATGGACTTTCCTGAGGATGGTCTTAATGGTGGTTTGAGTCCATGGAGACCTTGGTATGGGGCAGTGGCACCAGGGCCCTGAAGGATTCTCCTAACCAGAGTTTATGACAAAGCTCCAATGAGCAAGTTTTCCATGGGGAGACGAGATTTGTTCTTATTGGTGCCTCAGGAAACCACCATATGCTGGTATTGGAAACGAGGCCTCTGAGGAGAGATGCCTGGAAACCAAAGCAATGGATCTGATTAGGGCCTAGGGGCCTGTCCGGTTCAATATTCTTCTCTGGGGACATCTGTTGTCTGAGTGGAGGTAGTTGCTCAGCTGGTTTGAGATCACCCCTGTTTGTCCTGGGCAATCTACACTATTGGGATGGCCTCGGTGACTTTGGAGGGTTTTCCTAATTTGCAAGGTTGTGGCCAATGGAATGGGAAGAATTCCCTTGAAAGGGAAGCACAGTCCTGAGGTGTGGCTCCAGGGACCCAAACGTGGAGCATGTGTGGTCCAGGGCTATTTGGACAAAAGTCTGAAAACACAAACTCCACTTAGGTTGTGGGATGTAGGTATGGCCGACCCGATCTATAGACCGTGAGGAGACCACTTCGGGATATGAACAAAGGGCGAATGTGATGTGCATGCTCATGCTTTTTTTTTTTTTTTTCTGGAAATGTGTCACCGATTGCCATGGAATGTCGGGGTGTCCTCATGGGCCATTGATGAGGCTCTCATTCTGGGGATTTCACCCGATCCCAAGAGTTTGGGGTCATTCTGTGGGAAGGGAGGGGGCCTTTCTGGTTTTTTTTGTTTATTTTTTTTTTTAACCTCCGGTGGACCACCAAAAGAGGGATTCCCGAGCAGAGTCGTGAGTGGGGGCAACATGACAACCAGACCTCTGGTTAACATTGGGACCTAATAACATGGCAAGCCCCTTATGTGGGCTCTTGGTCCAGACACTGAGAGGCCTTCTTTGAGGATAGGTCTCACACTGAGTTTCACAATGTGTTTTTGTGCCCAAGGAGCCCCTCAAGTCAGGGCGTGGCCTAATGTACCATGCTGGTATCTCCTACACTGAACGTTGCACAGTATGGGAACCACAAGTTTTCTGGCAATGGGGAAGATGGAGTTCTAATTTCTGCAACACATTCACTCCTGGACTGTGATTGGATTTAAGGTCTAGGTTCTGAAGCCTGAAAACTGAGGTTGGGAAGAGATGAAGCCCTAAGTCCATGGTGTGTCTGATGTGCTCAGTGTTCGGCCAGCTGTTGAGTGTGGGTTGGGAGGTGCAGGCTCAGGCTGTGGCAGACAGGGAATTAGTGCCCAGGCTAGACTGTATCATTGGGGTGCAGTCGAGTTTCGTGCAGGATGGTACTCATTTGTGGTTACTGGGTAGCCCCAGAGGGCAACGTTTTTCTTCTGGAGGGAAGACACAGTGCCACATAGTGACTCCAGAATTCCCAAACTGGAAGGCTTGTGGGCCAGGAGTGTGAGGAAAAAATTCTGAGAACACAAGCCAGACTTAGATTTCGGGGTGAGGGGACGGCAGGCACCCTCTGCAGAGATAATTCGAGATTCCGTATACCTGAAGACAGAGCTAGGATCAGACGTTTTCTTAGGTCGGAGTTTCTGTCCATGACGGCCCATTCATGAAGGGGAGGGTGTCACGAGGACATGGAGGTTTTCCCATGATGGGAATTGTGAGATGCTCCAAACCACAATGATTCCTTCTGTGGGATAGTAGAGACATGTTGGATGGCTCCAGGACATCCCATAAGGAAGTTATCCAGAGCAGGATTCTAAGGATGGATGCCTGGGCAGTCTACCTCCCATTCCAGGTGTCTCATAGAGCCAAGGCAAGTTCGATCTGCTGGATCTAGGGGAGCAACCGAGGCGGGTGTGTTGAAATGGGTGAGTTGAGGATGGGTCATAATGTGCATTTGTGTCCATGTAGACCTTGGAATGGGGTGCTTGATCCGGGGCCTTGAGGGATGTTCAAAACCGGAGGTTTTGATGGAGCTCTAAAGAGTATGTTTCCTATGTAGAGAAGAGAATGAGTGCCTAAGGAATCTCCCATATGCTGGTATTGGAAACCAGGCCTCTGAGGAGAGATGACTGGAATCAAAAGCAATGGATCTGATTACGGCCTAAGTGCCCGTCCAGTTCAATCTTATTCTATGGGGATATCTGTCTCTGGGTCTGAGTGGAGGTGGTTTCCTAACTTGTGAAAGATCATCCCTGTGTGTCCTGGGCAGCCAACACAATTCAGACGGCCTGGGGGAGTTTGGAGGATTCTCCTAATCTATAGGGTTGTGGCCAATGGAAATGGCAGAATTCCCCGGGAGAGGGAAGCCACAGTCCTGAGGTGTGGCTCAAGGGGCCCCAGCTTGGATGGTGTGTGGGCCAGGACTGTGGGGACAGAATTCTGAAAACACAAACTCAGCTTACGTTTGGGTATTTATGTATGAAGGCTCGATCAACAGACCGTGAGAATTTTCCGGGCTATGAACAAAGGGCGAGTATGTGGCGCTTGCTCAGGCTTTTGTCTCTGGATTTTGTGTCAACGGTGGCCGTGGAATTTCGGGATGTCCTCAAGGGCCAAGGACAATTCTTTCTCTGGTGATATGGCCTGATCCCAAGTGGTTGGGATCATTCTGTGGATGGGAAGAGTCCTTTCTGTGTATATATATATATATATATATATATATTTTTTTATTTTTTTTATTTATTTTTTTTTTTACCTCAGGTATCCCACCAAAGAGGGATTCCAGAGTAGAGCCCTGAGTAGGGGTGAGTAGACATCTCGAACTCTGGTTGAGATTGGGGGACTAGGGGCTTGGCAAGCCCCATATGTGGGCTGTTGTTCCAGTCACTAAGAGGCTTTACATGAGGATAGGGCTCACGCTGAGGGTCACAATGTGTGTTTGTGCAAATTGTGGCCCTCAGGGATAGGTGGGGCCTCATAGTCCATGCTGTTTTCTCCTACAATGAACATTGGACAACATGCCAACCACTAGGTTTCTTGCCAAGGCGAAGGAGAATTTCTGATTCTTGCATCACGTTCACTCCTGAGCAGTGAGTGGAGATAAGGTCTAGGTTCTGAAGGTGAAAACTGAGGTTGGGTAGAGATGATGGCCTAAAGCCATTGTGGGTGTGATATGCTCTGTGTATGGCCAGCTGTCTGGGTGTTGGACTGGAGGTCTGCCCTCAGGCTGTTTCAGACTGGGCTTTAGTGCACAGGCTAGACTGTATAATTGGGGTATGGTCGAGTGGCATGCAGGTTGTTACTCATTTGGCGTTTCTGGTTAGCCCTATAGGGCAACAGTTTTCTTCTGGAGGGCAGGCAGAGTGCTGCATTGTGTCTCCAGAATTGCCAAACTGGAGGGGTGTGGCCAGGATTGTGAGGAAGGAAGTCTGAAAACACAAGCTAGCACGAGTTTTGGGGCCAAGAGCATGTCAGGCCCACTCTGCAGAGGCTGAATCGAGATCTGCAGGTGAGGTCAGGGCGAGTATCAGATGTTGCCTCAAGCTGGAGTTTGTGTCCATGACGGCCCCTTCCTGAAGGGGGTGGGGGCGTCATGGGGCCAGGGAGGTTTCCCTACGCTTGGAGTTGTGAGCTGCTCCAAATTTCAAAGTTTGCTTCTTCAGGACAGTCGAGTACTATTGGATGGTTCCAGGATGCCCCATACAGAAAGACTCGAGAGCAGGGCCCTAAGCATGGTTGCCGAAAAACGCCAACTCAACTTCCCATTGCCTGGTCGAGACAAGGCACGCTCAATCTGCGGGCTCTTGGGTGAGCTACCCAGAAGGCTGAGTTTAAATGGACTGTGCTGAGGATGAGTCATAATGTGGGTTGGTGGCCATGGAGACCTTGGAATGTGGCAGTAGCTAAGGGACTCTGCAGGATTCTCCAACCCGAAGGGCTTGACACAACTCCAACAAGGAAGCTTCCCACGTGGAGATGAGAGGTCTTCTGTCTGGTGCCTCAGGAAAGCCCCGTATGCTGGTCTTCGAACCCAGGCCTCTGAGGAGTGATACCTGGACACTAAAGCAAGAATTCATAATAGGGCCTAAGGGCCTGTCTGGTTCAATCTTCTGTCTCTGCGGATATCTGTCTGTGTGTCTGCATGGAGGTAGTAGTTGCTCAGCTTGTGTCATAATGCCCCTATTTGTCCAGTGCGGCTTGCGGTAGTGGGATGTCCTTGGGGACCTTGAGGTTTCTACTATTTTGTAGAGTTGTGGCCAATGGAATGGGCAGTTTCTTAGGAGAGAGCAGGCACAGTTCTGTGGTGTGGCTCCAGAGACCCCAGCCTGGAGGCTGTGTGGGCCATGGCTGTGCAGACAGACATCCAAAAACCCTAACTAAGCTCAGGTTTGGGGCCGAGGTTACGGCAGGCCTGATCTACAGTCCATGAGGGGAGCTCCTCTGGATATGAAAGAAGGGTGAGAGGGAGGCAGTCGCTCAGGCTTTTGTCTCTGGATGTTTTGTCCACAATGGCCGTTTAATGTAGGAGTTGCCTCATGGGTCGTAGAAGTCTCCCTCTCTGGTAGTTTGTCCAGCCCCCAAGAGTTAGGGGTCATTCTGTGGGAAGGGAAGTGTCCTGTTTTCTGCTTCATGTGTCCCCCCAGTAGAGGGATTCTAGAGCATAGCAGTGGGTACTGACAACTGGAATACTCGCCCTCTGGTTAAGCCTGGGGACCTATGGATATGACAAGCCCCATATGCAGGATCTTGGTCCAGCCACTGAGAGGCGTTACTTTAATACGGGACTCACGCTGCAGGTCACAATGCATGTCTGTGCCCTAGGCGGCCCTCAAGCACTGGCGTGGCCTTTCGGACAATGCAGGTTTTCCCACATTGAACGTTGGACAACATGCCAACCACAAGGTTTCTGGCCATGGGGAAGGAGGAATTCTAATTTCTGCATCACGTTCACCCCTGGGCAGTGATTGGAGATAAGGTCTAGGTTCTGAAGCCTGAAAACCGAGGTTGGGAAGAGATGACGACCTACAGGCATAGCGGCTCCTATGTGTCCAGGTTGGGGCCAGCTGTCTGGGTGTCGTTTGCGATGTCTTGTCTCAGGCTGTGCCAGACAGGGCATTAGTATACAGGGTGGGCTGTATAATTGCTTTACAATCGAGTGGCATGCATTAGAAAATCATTTGGGGTTTCTTATTAGCAGCATAGGGCAAAGTTTTTCTTCTGGAGGGCAAGCAGAGTGCTGCATTGTGGCTTCGGAATTCCCAAACTGGAGGGCTTGTGGGCCAGGAGAGTGAGGACGGAAGTCTGAGAACACAAGCTAGGCTTAGGTTTCGGGGCAAGGACATGGCAGGCACACCCTCAGAGCTGAATTGAGATCTCATGCGTCTGAAGTCAGGTCGAGGTTCAGACTTTGGCTCAGGTTTGAGTTTCTGTCCATGTTGGCCCCTTCAGGAAGGGGGGGCATTATGAGGCCATGGGGGTTTTCCCACTATTGGAGTTGTGAGATGCTCCAAACCGCAAGGATTCCTTCTGTGGGACAATTAAGATTTGTTGGATGGCTCCAGGACGTCTTATAAGGTATTTTTCCAGAACAGGGTTCTAAGTATCGATGCCTGGGCAGCCAGCCTCACATTCCAATTGTCTCCTAGCAACAAGAAACGTTTGATCTGCTGGCTTGGGGTAGCAACAGAGGGGGCTGAGTTGATATGGACTTTCCTGAGGATGGTCTTAATGTTGCTTTGAGTCCATGGAGACCTTGGTATGGGGCAGTGGCACCAGGGCCCTGAAGGATTCTTTTAACCAGAGGTTATGACAAAGCTCCAATGAGCAAGTTTCCATGGGGAGACGAGATTTGTTCTTATTGGTGCCTCAGGAAACCACCATATGCTGGTATTGGAAACGAGGCCTCTGAGGAGAGATGCCTGGAAACCAAAGCAATGGATCTGATTAGGGCCTAGGGGCCTGTCCGGTTCAATATTCTTCTCTGGGGACATCTGTTGTCTGAGTGGAGGTAGTTGCTCAGCTGGTTTGAGATCACCCCTGTTTGTCCTGGGCGGCCTACACTATTGGGATGGCCTCGGTGACTTTGGAGGTTTTTCCTAATTTGCAAGGTTGTGGCCAATGGAATGGGAAGAATTCCCTTGAAAGGGAAGCACAGTCCTGAGGTGTGGCTCCAGGGACCCAAGTGTGGAGCGTGTGTGGTCCAGGGCTATTTGGACAAAAGTCTGAAAACACAAAATCCACTTAGGTTGTGGGATGTAGGTATGGCCGGCCCGATCTATAGACCGTGAGGAGACCTCTTCGGGATATGAACAAAGGGCGAATGTGATGTGCATGCTCATGCTTTTTTTTTTTTTTTCTGGAAATGTGTCACCGATTGCCATGGAATGTCGGGGTGTCCTCATGGGCCATCGATGAGGCTCACTTTCTGGGGATTTGACCCGATCCCAAGAGTTTGGTGTCATTCTGTGGGAAGGGAGGAGGCCTTTCTGTTTTTTTTTTTTGTTTATTTTTTTTGTTTTTTGTTTTTTGTTTTTTTTAACCTCCGGTGGACCACCAAAGAGGGATTCCAGAGCAGATTCGTGGGTGGGGGCAACATGACAACCAGACCTCTGGTTAACATTGGGACCTAATAACATGGCAAGCCCCTTATGTGGGCTCTTGGTCCAGACACTGAGAGGCCTTCCTTGAGGATAGGTCTCACACTGAGTTTCACAATGTGGTTTTGTGCCCAAGGAGCCCCTCAAGTCAGGGCGTGGCCTAATGTACCATGCTGGTTTCTCCTACACTGAACGTTGCACAGTATGGGAACCACAAGTTTTCTGGCAATGGGGAAGATGGAGTTCTAATTTCTGCAACACTTTCACTCCTGGACTGTGATTGGATTTAAGGTCTAGGTTCTGAAGCCTGAAAACTGAGGTTGGGAAGAGATGAAGCCCTAAGGCCATGGTGTGTCTGATGTGCTCAGTGTTCGGCCAGCTGTTGAGTGTGGGTTGGGAGGTGCAGGCTCAGGCTGTGGCAGACAGGGAATTAGTGCCCAGGCTAGACTGTATCATTGGGGTGCAGTCGAGTTTCGTGCAGGATGGTACTCATTTGTGGTTACTGGGTAGCCCCAGAGGGCAACGTTTTTCTTCTGGAGGGAAGACACAGTGCCACATAGTGACTCCAGAATTCCCAAACTGGAAGGCTTGTGGGCCAGGAGTGTGAGGAAAAAATTCTGAGAACACAAGCCAGACTTAGATTTCGGGGTGAGGGGACGGCAGGCACCCTCTGCAGAGATAATTCGAGATTCCGTATACCTGAAGACAGAGCTAGGATCAGACGTTTTCTTAGGTCGGAGTTTCTGTCCATGACGGCCCATTCATGAAGGGGAGGGTGTCACGAGGACATGGAGGTTTTCCCATGATGGGAATTGTGAGATGCTCCAAACCACAATGATTCCTTCTGTTGGATGGCTCCAGGACATCCCATAAGGAAGTTATCCAGAGCAGGATTCTAAGGATGGATGCCTGGGCAGTCTACCTCCCATTCCAGGTGTCTCATAGAGCCAAGGCAAGTTCGATCTGCTGGATCTAGGGGAGCAACCGAGGCGGGTGTGTTGAAATGGGTGAGTTGAGGATGGGTCATAATGTGCATTTGTGTCCATGTAGACCTTGGAATGGGGTGCTTGATCCGGGGCCTTGAGGGATGTTCAAAACCGGAGGTTTTGATGGAGCTCTAAAGAGTATGTTTCCTATGTAGAGAAGAGAATGAGTGCCTAAGGAATCTCCCATATGCTGGTATTGGAAACCAGGCCTCTGAGGAGAGATGACTGGAATCAAAAGCAATGGATCTGATTACGGCCTAAGTGCCCGTCCAGTTCAATCTTATTCTATGGGGATATCTGTCTCTGGGTCTGAGTGGAGGTGGTTTCCTAACTTGTGAAAGATCATCCCTGTGTGTCCTGGGCAGCCAACACAATTCAGACGGCCTGGGGGAGTTTGGAGGATTCTCCTAATCTATAGGGTTGTGGCCAATGGAAATGGCAGAATTCCCCGGGAGAGGGAAGCCACAGTCCTGAGGTGTGGCTCAAGGGGCCCCAGCTTGGATGGTGTGTGGGCCAGGACTGTGGGGACAGAATTCTGAAAACACAAACTCAGCTTACGTTTGGGTATTTATGTATGAAGGCTCGATCAACAGACCGTGAGAATTTTCCGGGCTATGAACAAAGGGCGAGTATGTGGTGCTTGCTCAGGCTTTTGTCTCTGGATTTTGTGTCAACGGTGGCCGTGGAATTTCGGGATGTCCTCAAGGGCCAAGGACAATTCTTTCTCTGGTGATATGGCCTGATCCCAAGTGGTTGGGATCATTCTGTGGATGGGAAGAGTCCTTTCTGTGTATATATATATATATATATATATATATATATATATATATATATATATATATATTTTTTTTTTTTTTTTTTATTTATTTTTTTTTTTACCTCAGGTATCCCACCAAAGAGGGATTCCAGAGTAGAGCCCTGAGTAGGGGTGAGTAGACATCTCGAACTCTGGTTGAGATTGGGGGACTAGGGGCTTGGCAAGCCCCATATGTGGGCTGTTGTTCCAGTCACTAAGAGGCTTTACATGAGGATAGGGCTCACGCTGAGGGTCACAATGTGTGTTTGTGCAAATTGTGGCCCTCAGGGATAGGTGGGGCCTCATAGTCCATGCTGTTTTCTCCTACAATGAACATTGGACAACATGCCAACCACTAGGTTTCTTGCCAAGGCGAAGGAGAATTTCTGATTCTTGCATCACGTTCACTCCTGAGCAGTGAGTGGAGATAAGGTCTAGGTTCTGAAGGTGAAAACTGAGGTTGGGTAGAGATGATGGCCTAAAGCCATTGTGGGTGTGATATGCTCTGTGTATGGCCAGCTGTCTGGGTGTTGGACTGGAGGTCTGCCCTCAGGCTGTTTCAGACTGGGCTTTAGTGCACAGGCTAGACTGTATAATTGGGGTATGGTCGAGTGGCATGCAGGTTGTTACTCATTTGGCGTTTCTGGTTAGCCCTATAGGGCAACAGTTTTCTTCTGGAGGGCAGGCAGAGTGCTGCATTGTGTCTCCAGAATTGCCAAACTGGAGGGGTGTGGCCAGGATTGTGAGGAAGGAAGTCTGAAAACACAAGCTAGCACGAGTTTTGGGGCCAAGAGCATGGCAGGCCCACTCTGCAGAGGCTGAATCGAGATCTGCAGGTGAGGTCAGGGCGAGTATCAGATGTTGCCTCAAGCTGGAGTTTGTGTCCATGACGGCCCCTTCCTGAAGGGGGTGGGGGCGTCATGGGGCCAGGGAGGTTTCCCTACGCTTGGAGTTGTGAGCTGCTCCAAATTTCAAAGTTTGCTTCTTCAGGACAGTCGAGTACTATTGGATGGTTCCAGGATGCCCCATACAGAAAGACTCGAGAGCAGGGCCCTAAGCATGGTTGCCGAAAAACGCCAACTCAACTTCCCATTGCCTGGTTGAGACAAGGAACGCTCAATCTGCGGGCTCTTGGGTGAGCTACCCAGAAGGCTGAGTTTAAATGGACTGTGCTGAGGATGAGTCATAATGTGGGTTGGTGGCCATGGAGACCTTGGAATGTGGCAGTAGCTAAGGGACTCTGCAGGATTCTCCAACCCGAAGGGCTTGACACAACTCCAACAAGGAAGCTTCCCACGTGGAGATGAGAGGTCTTCTGTCTGGTGCCTCAGGAAAGCCCCGTATGCTGGTCTTCGAACCCAGGCCTCTGAGGAGTGATACCTGGACACTAAAGCAAGAATTCATAATAGGGCCTAAGGGCCTGTCTGGTTCAATCTTCTGTCTCTGCGGATATCTGTCTGTGTGTCTGCATGGAGGTAGTAGTTGCTCAGCTTGTGTCATAATGCCCCTATTTGTCCAGTGCGGCTTGCGGTAGTGGGATGTCCTTGGGGACCTTGAGGTTTCTACTATTTTGTAGAGTTGTGGCCAATGGAATGGGCAGTTTCTTAGGAGAGAGCAGGCACAGTTCTGTGGTGTGGCTCCAGAGACCCCAGCCTGGAGGCTGTGTGGGCCATGGCTGTGCAGACAGACATCCAAAAACCCTAACTAAGCTCAGGTTTGGGGCCGAGGTTACGGCAGGCCTGATCTACAGTCCATGAGGGGAGCTCCTCTGGATATGAAAGAAGGGTGAGAGGGAGGCAGTCGCTCAGGCTTTTGTCTCTGGATGTTTTGTCCACAATGGCCGTTTAATGTAGGAGTTGCCTCATGGGTCGTAGAAGTCTCCCTCTCTGGTAGTTTGTCCAGCCCCCAAGAGTTAGGGGTCATTCTGTGGGAAGGGAAGTGTCCTGTTTTCTGCTTCATGTGTCCCCCCAGTAGAGGGATTCTAGAGCATAGCAGTGGGTACTGACAACTGGAATACTCGCCCTCTGGTTAAGCCTGGGGACCTATGGATATGACAAGCCCCATATGCAGGATCTTGGTCCAGCCACTGAGAGGCGTTACTTTAATACGGGACTCACGCTGCAGGTCACAATGCATGTCTGTGCCCTAGGCGGCCCTCAAGCACTGGCGTGGCCTTTCGGACAATGCAGGTTTTCCCACATTGAACGTTGGACAACATGCCAACCACAAGGTTTCTGGCCATGGGGAAGGAGGAATTCTAATTTCTGCATCACGTTCACCCCTGGGCAGTGATTGGAGATAAGGTCTAGGTTCTGAAGCCTGAAAACCGAGGTTGGGAAGAGATGACGACCTACAGGCATAGCGGCTCCTATGTGTCCAGGTTGGGGCCAGCTGTCTGGGTGTCGTTTGCGATGTCTTGTCTCAGGCTGTGCCAGACAGGGCATTAGTATACAGGGTGGGCTGTATAATTGCTTTACAATCGAGTGGCATGCATTAGAAAATCATTTGGGGTTTCTTATTAGCAGCATAGGGCAAAGTTTTTCTTCTGGAGGGCAAGCAGAGTGCTGCATTGTGGCTTCGGAATTCCCAAACTGGAGGGCTTGTGGGCCAGGAGAGTGAGGACGGAAGTCTGAGAACACAAGCTAGGCTTAGGTTTCGGGGCAAGGACATGGCAGGCACACCCTCAGAGCTGAATTGAGATCTCATGCGTCTGAAGTCAGGTCGAGGTTCAGACTTTGGCTCAGGTTTGAGTTTCTGTCCATGTTGGCCCCTTCAGGAAGGGGGGGCATTATGAGGCCATGGGGGTTTTCCCACTATTGGAGTTGTGAGATGCTCCAAACCGCAAGGATTCCTTCTGTGGGACAATTAAGATTTGTTGGATGGCTCCAGGACGTCTTATAAGGTATTTTTCCAGAACAGGGTTCTAAGTATCGATGCCTGGGCAGCCAGCCTCACATTCCAATTGTCTCCTAGCAACAAGAAACGTTTGATCTGCTGGCTTGGGGTAGCAACAGAGGGGGCTGAGTTGATATGGACTTTCCTGAGGATGGTCTTAATGTTGCTTTGAGTCCATGGAGACCTTGGTATGGGGCAGTGGCACCAGGGCCCTGAAGGATTCTTTTAACCAGAGGTTATGACAAAGCTCCAATGAGCAAGTTTCCATGGGGAGACGAGATTTGTTCTTATTGGTGCCTCAGGAAACCACCATATGCTGGTATTGGAAACGAGGCCTCTGAGGAGAGATGCCTGGAAACCAAAGCAATGGATCTGATTAGGGCCTAGGGGCCTGTCCGGTTCAATATTCTTCTCTGGGGACATCTGTTGTCTGAGTGGAGGTAGTTGCTCAGCTGGTTTGAGATCACCCCTGTTTGTCCTGGGCGGCCTACACTATTGGGATGGCCTCGGTGACTTTGGAGGTTTTTCCTAATTTGCAAGGTTGTGGCCAATGGAATGGGAAGAATTCCCTTGAAAGGGAAGCACAGTCCTGAGGTGTGGCTCCAGGGACCCAAGTGTGGAGCGTGTGTGGTCCAGGGCTATTTGGACAAAAGTCTGAAAACACAAAATCCACTTAGGTTGTGGGATGTAGGTATGGCCGGCCCGATCTATAGACCGTGAGGAGACCTCTTCGGGATATGAACAAAGGGCGAATGTGATGTGCATGCTCATGCTTTTTTTTTTTTTTTCTGGAAATGTGTCACCGATTGCCATGGAATGTCGGGGTGTCCTCATGGGCCATCGATGAGGCTCACTTTCTGGGGATTTGACCCGATCCCAAGAGTTTGGTGTCATTCTGTGGGAAGGGAGGAGGCCTTTCTGTTTTTTTTTTTGTTTATTTTTTTTGTTTTTTGTTTTTTGTTTTTTTTAACCTCCGGTGGACCACCAAAGAGGGATTCCAGAGCAGATTCGTGGGTGGGGGCAACATGACAACCAGACCTCTGGTTAACATTGGGACCTAATAACATGGCAAGCCCCTTATGTGGGCTCTTGGTCCAGACACTGAGAGGCCTTCCTTGAGGATAGGTCTCACACTGAGTTTCACAATGTGGTTTTGTGCCCAAGGAGCCCCTCAAGTCAGGGCGTGGCCTAATGTACCATGCTGGTTTCTCCTACACTGAACGTTGCACAGTATGGGAACCACAAGTTTTCTGGCAATGGGGAAGATGGAGTTCTAATTTCTGCAACACTTTCACTCCTGGACTGTGATTGGATTTAAGGTCTAGGTTCTGAAGCCTGAAAACTGAGGTTGGGAAGAGATGAAGCCCTAAGGCCATGGTGTGTCTGATGTGCTCAGTGTTCGGCCAGCTGTTGAGTGTGGGTTGGGAGGTGCAGGCTCAGGCTGTGGCAGACAGGGAATTAGTGCCCAGGCTAGACTGTATCATTGGGGTGCAGTCGAGTTTCGTGCAGGATGGTACTCATTTGTGGTTACTGGGTAGCCCCAGAGGGCAACGTTTTTCTTCTGGAGGGAAGACACAGTGCCACATAGTGACTCCAGAATTCCCAAACTGGAAGGCTTGTGGGCCAGGAGTGTGAGGAAAAAATTCTGAGAACACAAGCCAGACTTAGATTTCGGGGTGAGGGGACGGCAGGCACCCTCTGCAGAGATAATTCGAGATTCCGTATACCTGAAGACAGAGCTAGGATCAGACGTTTTCTTAGGTCGGAGTTTCTGTCCATGACGGCCCATTCATGAAGGGGAGGGTGTCACGAGGACATGGAGGTTTTCCCATGATGGGAATTGTGAGATGCTCCAAACCACAATGATTCCTTCTGTGGGATAGTAGAGACATGTTGGATGGCTCCAGGACATCCCATAAGGAAGTTATCCAGAGCAGGATTCTAAGGATGGATGCCTGGGCAGTCTACCTCCCATTCCAGGTGTCTCATAGAGCCAAGGCAAGTTCGATCTGCTGGATCTAGGGGAGCAACCGAGGCGGGTGTGTTGAAATGGGTGAGTTGAGGATGGGTCATAATGTGCATTTGTGTCCATGTAGACCTTGGAATGGGGTGCTTGATCCGGGGCCTTGAGGGATGTTCAAAACCGGAGGTTTTGATGGAGCTCTAAAGAGTATGTTTCCTATGTAGAGAAGAGAATGAGTGCCTAAGGAATCTCCCATATGCTGGTATTGGAAACCAGGCCTCTGAGGAGAGATGACTGGAATCAAAAGCAATGGATCTGATTATGGCCTAAGTGCCCGTCCAGTTCAATCTTATTCTATGGGGATATCTGTCTCTGGGTCTGAGTGGAGGTGGTTTCCTAACTTGTGAAAGATCATCCCTGTGTGTCCTGGGCAGCCAACACAATTCAGACGGCCTGGGGGAGTTTGGAGGATTCTCCTAATCTATAGGGTTGTGGCCAATGGAAATGGCAGAATTCCCCGGGAGAGGGAAGCCACAGTCCTGAGGTGTGGCTCAAGGGGCCCCAGCTTGGATGGTGTGTGGGCCAGGACTGTGGGGACAGAATTCTGAAAACACAAACTCAGCTTACGTTTGGGTATTTATGTATGAAGGCTCGATCAACAGACCGTGAGAATTTTCCGGGCTATGAACAAAGGGCGAGTATGTGGCGCTTGCTCAGGCTTTTGTCTCTGGATTTTGTGTCAACGGTGGCCGTGGAATTTCGGGATGTCCTCAAGGGCCAAGGACAATTCTTTCTCTGGTGATATGGCCTGATCCCAAGTGGTTGGGATCATTCTGTGGATGGGAAGAGTCCTTTCTGTGTATATATATATATATATATATATATATATATATATATATATATATTTTTTTTTTTTTTTTTTATTTTTTTTTTTATTTTTTTTATTTATTTTTTTTTTTACCTCAGGTATCCCACCAAAGAGGGATTCCAGAGTAGAGCCCTGAGTAGGGGTGAGTAGACATCTCGAACTCTGGTTGAGATTGGGGGACTAGGGGCTTGGCAAGCCCCATATGTGGGCTGTTGTTCCAGTCACTAAGAGGCTTTACATGAGGATAGGGCTCACGCTGAGGGTCACAATGTGTGTTTGTGCAAATTGTGGCCCTCAGGGATAGGTGGGGCCTCATAGTCCATGCTGTTTTCTCCTACAATGAACATTGGACAACATGCCAACCACTAGGTTTCTTGCCAAGGCGAAGGAGAATTTCTGATTCTTGCATCACGTTCACTCCTGAGCAGTGAGTGGAGATAAGGTCTAGGTTCTGAAGGTGAAAACTGAGGTTGGGTAGAGATGATGGCCTAAAGCCATTGTGGGTGTGATATGCTCTGTGTATGGCCAGCTGTCTGGGTGTTGGACTGGAGGTCTGCCCTCAGGCTGTTTCAGACTGGGCTTTAGTGCACAGGCTAGACTGTATAATTGGGGTATGGTCGAGTGGCATGCAGGTTGTTACTCATTTGGCGTTTCTGGTTAGCCCTATAGGGCAACAGTTTTCTTCTGGAGGGCAGGCAGAGTGCTGCATTGTGTCTCCAGAATTGCCAAACTGGAGGGGTGTGGCCAGGATTGTGAGGAAGGAAGTCTGAAAACACAAGCTAGCACGAGTTTTGGGGCCAAGAGCATGGCAGGCCCACTCTGCAGAGGCTGAATCGAGATCTGCAGGTGAGGTCAGGGCGAGTATCAGATGTTGCCTCAAGCTGGAGTTTGTGTCCATGACGGCCCCTTCCTGAAGGGGGTGGGGGCGTCATGGGGCCAGGGAGGTTTCCCTACGCTTGGAGTTGTGAGCTGCTCCAAATTTCAAAGTTTGCTTCTTCAGGACAGTCGAGTACTATTGGATGGTTCCAGGATGCCCCATACAGAAAGACTCGAGAGCAGGGCCCTAAGCATGGTTGCCGAAAAACGCCAACTCAACTTCCCATTGCCTGGTCGAGACAAGGCACGCTCAATCTGCGGGCTCTTGGGTGAGCTACCCAGAAGGCTGAGTTTAAATGGACTGTGCTGAGGATGAGTCATAATGTGGGTTGGTGGCCATGGAGACCTTGGAATGTGGCAGTAGCTAAGGGACTCTGCAGGATTCTCCAACCCGAAGGGCTTGACACAACTCCAACAAGGAAGCTTCCCACGTGGAGATGAGAGGTCTTCTGTCTGGTGCCTCAGGAAAGCCCCGTATGCTGGTCTTCGAACCCAGGCCTCTGAGGAGTGATACCTGGACACTAAAGCAAGAATTCATAATAGGGCCTAAGGGCCTGTCTGGTTCAATCTTCTGTCTCTGCGGATATCTGTCTGTGTGTCTGCATGGAGGTAGTAGTTGCTCAGCTTGTGCCATAATGCCCCTATTTGTCCAGTGCGGCTTGCGGTAGTGGGATGTCCTTGGGGAACTTGAGGTTTCTACTATTTTGTAGAGTTGTGGCCAATGGAATGGGCAGTTTCTTAGGAGAGAGCAGGCACAGTTCTGTGGTGTGGCTCCAGAGACCCCAGCCTGGAGGCTGTGTGGGCCATGGCTGTGCAGACAGACATCCAAAAACCCTAACTAAGCTCAGGTTTGGGGCCGAGGTTACGGCAGGCCTGATCTACAGTCCATGAGGGGAGCTCCTCTGGATATGAAAGAAGGGTGAGAGGGAGGCAGTCGCTCAGGCTTTTGTCTCTGGATGTTTTGTCCACAATGGCCGTTTAATGTAGGAGTTGCCTCATGGGTCGTAGAAGTCTCCCTCTCTGGTAATTTGTCCAGCCCCCAAGAGTTAGGGGTCATTCTGTGGGAAGGGAAGTGTCCTGTTTTCTGCTTCATGTGTCCCCCCAGTAGAGGGATTCTAGAGCATAGCAGTGGGTACTGACAACTGGAATACTCGCCCTCTGGTTAAGCCTGGGGTCCTATGGATATGACAAGCCCCATATGCAGGATCTTGGTCCAGCCACTGAGAGGCGTTACTTTAATACGGGACTCACGCTGCAGGTCACAATGCATGTCTGTGCCCTAGGCGGCCCTCAAGCACTGGCGTGGCCTTTCGGACAATGCAGGTTTTCCCACATTGAACGTTGGACAACATGCCAACCACAAGGTTTCTGGCCATGGGGAAGGAGGAATTCTAATTTCTGCATCACGTTCACCCCTGGGCAATGATTGGAGATAAGGTCTAGGTTCTGAAGCCTGAAAACCGAGGTTGGGAAGAGATGACGACCTACAGCCATAGCGGCTCCTATGTGTCCAGGTTGGGGCCAGCTGTCTGGGTGTCGTTTGGGATGTCTTGTCTCAGGCTGTGCCAGACAGGGCATTAGTATACAGGGTGGGCTGTATAATTGCTTTACAATCGAGTGGCATGCATTAGAAAATCATTTGGGGTTTCTTATTAGCAGCATAGGGCAAAGTTTTTCTTCTGGAGGGCAAGCAGAGTGCTGCATTGTGGCTTCGGAATTCCCAAACTGGAGGGCTTGTGGGCCAGGAGAGTGAGGACGGAAGTCTGAGAACACAAGCTAGGCTTAGGTTTCGGGGCAAGGACATGGCAGGCACACCCTCAGAGCTGAATTGAGATCTCATGCGTCTGAAGTCAGGTCGAGGTTCAGACTTTGGCTCAGGTTTGAGTTTCTGTCCATGTTGGCCCCTTCAGGAAGGGGGGGCATTATGAGGCCATGGGGGTTTTCCCACTATTGGAGTTGTGAGATGCTCCAAACCGCAAGGATTCCTTCTGTGGGACAATTAAGATTTGTTGGATGGCTCCAGGACGTGTTATAAGGTATTTTTCCAGAACAGGGTTCTAAGTATCGATGCCTGGGCAGCCAGCCTCACATTCCAATTGTCTCCTAGCAACAAGAAACGTTTGATCTGCTGGCTTGGGGTAGCAACAGAGGGGGCTGAGTTGATATGGACTTTCCTGAGGATGGTCTTAATGTTGCTTTGAGTCCATGGAGACCTTGGTATGGGGCAGTGGCACCAGGGCCCTGAAGGATTCTTTTAACCAGAGGTTATGACAAAGCTCCAATGAGCAAGTTTCCATGGGGAGACGAGATTTGTTCTTATTGGTGCCTCAGGAAACCACCATATGCTGGTATTGGAAACGAGGCCTCTGAGGAGAGATGCCTGGAAACCAAAGCAATGGATCTGATTAGGGCCTAGGGGCCTGTCCGGTTCAATATTCTTCTCTGGGGACATCTGTTGTCTGAGTGGAGGTAGTTGCTCAGCTGGTTTGAGATCACCCCTGTTTGTCCTGGGCGGCCTACACTATTGGGATGGCCTCGGTGACTTTGGAGGTTTTTCCTAATTTGCAAGGTTGTGGCCAATGGAATGGGAAGAATTCCCTTGAAAGGGAAGCACAGTCCTGAGGTGTGGCTCCAGGGACCCAAGTGTGGAGCGTGTGTGGTCCAGGGCTATTTGGACAAAAGTCTGAAAACACAAAATCCACTTAGGTTGTGGGATGTAGGTATGGCCGGCCCGATCTATAGACCGTGAGGAGACCTCTTCGGGATATGAACAAAGGGCGAATGTGATGTGCATGCTCATGCTTTTTTTTTTTTTTTTCTGGAAATGTGTCACCGATTGCCATGGAATGTCGGGGTGTCCTCATGGGCCATCGATGAGGCTCACTTTCTGGGGATTTGACGCGATCCCAAGAGTTTGGTGTCATTCTGTGGGAAGGGAGGAGGCCTTTCTGTTTTTTTTTTTGTTTATTTTTTTTGTTTTTTGTTTTTTGTTTTTTTTAACCTCCGGTGGACCACCAAAGAGGGATTCCAGAGCAGATTCGTGGGTGGGGGCAACATGACAACCAGACCTCTGGTTAACATTGGGACCTAATAACATGGCAAGCCCCTTATGTGGGCTCTTGGTCCAGACACTGAGAGGCCTTCCTTGAGGATAGGTCTCACACTGAGTTTCACAATGTGGTTTTGTGCCCAAGGAGCCCCTCAAGTCAGGGCGTGGCCTAATGTACCATGCTGGTTTCTCCTACACTGAACGTTGCACAGTATGGGAACCACAAGTTTTCTGGCAATGGGGAAGATGGAGTTCTAATTTCTGCAACACTTTCACTCCTGGACTGTGATTGGATTTAAGGTCTAGGTTCTGAAGCCTGAAAACTGAGGTTGGGAAGAGATGAAGCCCTAAGGCCATGGTGTGTCTGATGTGCTCAGTGTTCGGCCAGCTGTTGAGTGTGGGTTGGGAGGTGCAGGCTCAGGCTGTGGCAGACAGGGAATTAGTGCCCAGGCTAGACTGTATCATTGGGGTGCAGTCGAGTTTCGTGCAGGATGGTACTCATTTGTGGTTACTGGGTAGCCCCAGAGGGCAACGTTTTTCTTCTGGAGGGAAGACACAGTGCCACATAGTGACTCCAGAATTCCCAAACTGGAAGGCTTGTGGGCCAGGAGTGTGAGGAAAAAATTCTGAGAACACAAGCCAGACTTAGATTTCGGGGTGAGGGGACGGCAGGCACCCTCTGCAGAGATAATTCGAGATTCCGTATACCTGAAGACAGAGCTAGGATCAGACGTTTTCTTAGGTCGGAGTTTCTGTCCATGACGGCCCATTCATGAAGGGGAGGGTGTCACGAGGACATGGAGGTTTTCCCATGATGGGAATTGTGAGATGCTCCGAACCACAATGATTCCTTCTGTGGGATAGTAGAGACATGTTGGATGGCTCCAGGACATCCCATAAGGAAGTTATCCAGAGCAGGATTCTAAGGATGGATGCCTGGGCAGTCTACCTCCCATTCCAGGTGTCTCATAGAGCCAAGGCAAGTTCGATCTGCTGGATCTAGGGGAGCAACCGAGGCGGGTGTGTTGAAATGGGTGAGTTGAGGATGGGTCATAATGTGCATTTGTGTCCATGTAGACCTTGGAATGGGGTGCTTGATCCGGGGCCTTGAGGGATGTTCAAAACCGGAGGTTTTGATGGAGCTCTAAAGAGTATGTTTCCTATGTAGAGAAGAGAATGAGTGCCTAAGGAATCTCCCATATGCTGGTATTGGAAACCAGGCCTCTGAGGAGAGATGACTGGAATCAAAAGCAATGGATCTGATTACGGCCTAAGTGCCCGTCCAGTTCAATCTTATTCTATGGGGATATCTGTCTCTGGGTCTGAGTGGAGGTGGTTTCCTAACTTGTGAAAGATCATCCCTGTGTGTCCTGGGCAGCCAACACAATTCAGACGGCCTGGGGGAGTTTGGAGGATTCTCCTAATCTATAGGGTTGTGGCCAATGGAAATGGCAGAATTCCCCGGGAGAGGGAAGCCACAGTCCTGAGGTGTGGCTCAAGGGGCCCCAGCTTGGATGGTGAGTGGGCCAGGACTGTGGGGACAGAATTCTGAAAACACAAACTCAGCTTACGTTTGGGTATTTATGTATGAAGGCTCGATCAACAGACCGTGAGAATTTTCCGGGCTATGAACAAAGGGCGAGTATGTGGCGCTTGCTCAGGCTTTTGTCTCTGGATTTTGTGTCAACGGTGGCCGTGGAATTTCGGGATGTCCTCAAGGGCCAAGGACAATTCTTTCTCTGGTGATATGGCCTGATCCCAAGTGGTTGGGATCATTCTGTGGATGGGAAGAGTCCTTTCTGTGTATATATATATATATATATATATATATATATATATATATATATATATATTTTTTTTTTTTTTATTTATTTTTTTTTTTACCTCAGTTATCCCACCAAAGAGGGATTCCAGAGTAGAGCCCTGAGTAGGGGTGAGTAGACATCTCGAACTCTGGTTGAGATTGGGGGACTAGGGGCTTGGCAAGCCCCATATGTGGGCTGTTGTTCCAGTCACTAAGAGGCTTTACATGAGGATAGGGCTCACGCTGAGGGTCACAATGTGTGTTTGTGCAAATTGTGGCCCTCAGGGATAGGTGGGGCCTCATAGTCCATGCTGTTTTCTCCTACAATGAACATTGGACAACATGCCAACCACTAGGTTTCTTGCCAAGGCGAAGGAGAATTTCTGATTCTTGCATCACGTTCACTCCTGAGCAGTGAGTGGAGATAAGGTCTAGGTTCTGAAGGTGAAAACTGAGGTTGGGTAGAGATGATGGCCTAAAGCCATTGTGGGTGTGATATGCTCTGTGTATGGCCAGCTGTCTGGGTGTTGGACTGGAGGTCTGCCCTCAGGCTGTTTCAGACTGGGCTTTAGTGCACAGGCTAGACTGTATAATTGGGGTATGGTCGAGTGGCATGCAGGTTGTTACTCATTTGGCGTTTCTGGTTAGCCCTATAGGGCAACAGTTTTCTTCTGGAGGGCAGGCAGAGTGCTGCATTGTGTCTCCAGAATTGCCAAACTGGAGGGGTGTGGCCAGGATTGTGAGGAAGGAAGTCTGAAAACACAAGCTAGCACGAGTTTTGGGGCCAAGAGCATGGCAGGCCCACTCTGCAGAGGCTGAATCGAGATCTGCAGGTGAGGTCAGGGCGAGTATCAGATGTTGCCTCAAGCTGGAGTTTGTGTCCATGACGGCCCCTTCCTGAAGGGGGTGGGGGCGTCATGGGGCCAGGGAGGTTTCCCTACGCTTGGAGTTGTGAGCTGCTCCAAATTTCAAAGTTTGCTTCTTCAGGACAGTCGAGTACTATTGGATGGTTCCAGGATGCCCCATACAGAAAGACTCGAGAGCAGGGCCCTAAGCATGGTTGCCGAAAAACGCCAACTCAACTTCCCATTGCCTGGTCGAGACAAGGCACGCTCAATCTGCGGGCTCTTGGGTGAGCTACCCAGAAGGCTGAGTTTAAATGGACTGTGCTGAGGATGAGTCATAATGTGGGTTGGTGGCCATGGAGACCTTGGAATGTGGCAGTAGCTAAGGGACTCTGCAGGATTCTCCAACCCGAAGGGCTTGACACAACTCCAACAAGGAAGCTTCCCACGTGGAGATGAGAGGTCTTCTGTCTGGTGCCTCAGGAAAGCCCCGTATGCTGGTCTTCGAACCCAGGCCTCTGAGGAGTGATACCTGGACACTAAAGCAAGAATTCATAATAGGGCCTAAGGGCCTGTCTGGTTCAATCTTCTGTCTCTGCGGATATCTGTCTGTGTGTCTGCATGGAGGTAGTAGTTGCTCAGCTTGTGCCATAATGCCCCTATTTGTCCAGTGCGGCTTGCGGTAGTGGGATGTCCTTGGGGAACTTGAGGTTTCTACTATTTTGTAGAGTTGTGGCCAATGGAATGGGCAGTTTCTTAGGAGAGAGCAGGCACAGTTCTGTGGTGTGGCTCCAGAGACCCCAGCCTGGAGGCTGTGTGGGCCATGGCTGTGCAGACAGACATCCAAAAACCCTAACTAAGCTCAGGTTTGGGGCCGAGGTTACGGCAGGCCTGATCTACAGTCCATGAGGGGAGCTCCTCTGGATATGAAAGAAGGGTGAGAGGGAGGCAGTCGCTCAGGCTTTTGTCTCTGGATGTTTTGTCCACAATGGCCGTTTAATGTAGGAGTTGCCTCATGGGTCGTAGAAGTCTCCCTCTCTGGTAGTTTGTCCAGCCCCCAAGAGTTAGGGGTCATTCTGTGGGAAGGGAAGTGTCCTGTTTTCTGCTTCATGTGTCCCCCCAGTAGAGGGATTCTAGAGCATAGCAGTGGGTACTGACAACTGGAATACTCGCCCTCTGGTTAAGCCTGGGGTCCTATGGATATGACAAGCCCCATATGCAGGATCTTGGTCCAGCCACTGAGAGGCGTTACTTTAATACGGGACTCACGCTGCAGGTCACAATGCATGTCTGTGCCCTAGGCGGCCCTCAAGCACTGGCGTGGCCTTTCGGACAATGCAGGTTTTCCCACATTGAACGTTGGACAACATGCCAACCACAAGGTTTCTGGCCATGGGGAAGGAGGAATTCTAATTTCTGCATCACGTTCACCCCTGGGCAGTGATTGGAGATAAGGTCTAGGTTCTGAAGCCTGAAAACCGAGGTTGGGAAGAGATGACGACCTACAGCCATAGCGGCTCCTATGTGTCTAGGTTGGGGCCAGCTGTCTGGGTGTCGTTTGGGATGTCTTGTCTCAGGCTGTGCCAGACAGGGCATTAGTATAGAGGGTGGGCTGTATAATTGCTTTACAATCGAGTGGCATGCATTAGAAAATCATTTGGGGTTTCTTATTAGCAGCATAGGGCAAAGTTTTTCTTCTGGAGGGCAAGCAGAGTGATGCATTGTGGCTTCGGAATTCCCAAACTGGAGGGCTTGTGGGCCAGGAGAGTGAGGACGGAAGTCTGAGAACACAAGCTAGGCTTAGGTTTCTTGGGCAAGGACATGGCAGGCACACCCTCAGAGCTGAATTGAGATCTCATGCGTCTGAAGTCAGGTCGAGGTTCAGACTTTGGCTCAGGTTTGAGTTTCTGTCCATGTTGGCCCCTTCAGGAAGGGGGGGCATTATGAGGCCATGGGGGTTTTCCCACTATTGGAGTTGTGAGATGCTCCAAACCGCAAGGATTCCTTCTGTGGGACAATTAAGATTTGTTGGATGGCTCCAGGACGTGTTATAAGGTATTTTTCCAGAACAGGGTTCTAAGTATCGATGCCTGGGCAGCCAGCCTCACATTCCAATTGTCTCCTAGCAACAAGAAACGTTTGATCTGCTGGCTTGGGGTAGCAACAGAGGGGGCTGAGTTGATATGGACTTTCCTGAGGATGGTCTTAATGTTGCTTTGAGTCCATGGAGACCTTGGTATGGGGCAGTGGCACCAGGGCCCTGAAGGATTCTTTTAACCAGAGGTTATGACAAAGCTCCAATGAGCAAGTTTCCATGGGGAGACGAGATTTGTTCTTATTGGTGCCTCAGGAAACCACCATATGCTGGTATTGGAAACGAGGCCTCTGAGGAGAGATGCCTGGAAACCAAAGCAATGGATCTGATTAGGGCCTAGGGGCCTGTCCGGTTCAATATTCTTCTCTGGGGACATCTGTTGTCAGAGTGGAGGTAGTTGCTCAGCTGGTTTGAGATCACCCCTGTTTGTCCTGGGCGGCCTACACTATTGGGATGGCCTCGGTGACTTTGGAGGTTTTTCCTAATTTGCAAGGTTGTGGCCAATGGAATGGGAAGAATTCCCTTGAAAGGGAAGCACAGTCCTGAGGTGTGGCTCCAGGGACCCAAGTGTGGAGCGTGTGTGGTCCAGGGCTATTTGGACAAAAGTCTGAAAACACAAAATCCACTTAGGTTGTGGGATGTAGGTATGGCCGGCCCGATCTATAGACCGTGAGGAGACCTCTTCGGGATATGAACAAAGGGCGAATGTGATGTGCATGCTCATGCTTTTTTTTTTTTTTCTGGAAATGTGTCACCGATTGCCATGGAATGTCGGGGTGTCCTCATGGGCCATCGATGAGGCTCACTTTCTGGGGATTTGACCCGATCCCAAGAGTTTGGTGTCATTCTGTGGGAAGGGAGGAGGCCTTTCTGTTTTTTTTTTTTGTTTATTTTTTTTGTTTTTTGTTTTTTGTTTTTTTTAACCTCCGGTGGACCACCAAAGAGGGATTCCAGAGCAGATTCGTGGGTGGGGGCAACATGACAACCAGACGTCTGGTTAACATTGGGACCTAATAACATGGCAAGCCCCTTATGTGGGCTCTTGGTCCAGACACTGAGAGGCCTTCCTTGAGGATAGGTCTCACACTGAGTTTCACAATGTGGTTTTGTGCCCAAGGAGCCCCTCAAGTCAGGGCGTGACCTAATGTACAATGCTGGTTTCTCCTACACTGAACGTTGCACAGTATGGGAACCACAAGTTTTCTGGCAATGGGGAAGATGGAGTTCTAATTTCTGCAACACTTTCACTCCTGGACTGTGATTGGATTTAAGGTCTAGGTTCTGAAGCCTGAAAACTGAGGTTGGGAAGAGATGAAGCCCTAAGGCCATGGTGTGTCTGATGTGCTCAGTGTTCGGCCAGCTGTTGAGTATGGGTTGGGAGGTGCAGGCTCAGGCTGTGGCAGACAGGGAATTAGTGCCCAGGCTAGACTGCATCATTGGGGTGCAGTCGAGTTTCGTGCAGGATGGTACTCATTTGTGGTTACTGGGTAGCCCCAGAGGGCAACGTTTTTCTTCTGGAGGGAAGACACAGTGCCACATAGTGACTCCAAAATTCCCAAACTGGAAGGCTTGTGGGCCAGGAGTGTGAGGAAAAAATTCTGAGAACACAAGCCAGACTTAGATTTCGGGGTGAGGGGACGGCAGGCACCCTCTGCAGAGATAATTCGAGATCCCGTATACCTGAAGACAGAGCTAGGATCAGACGTTTTCTTAGGTCGGAGTTTCTGTCCATGACGGCCCATTCATGAAGGGGAGGGTGTCACGAGGACATGGAGGTTTTCCCATGATGGGAATTGTGAGATGCTCCGAACCACAATGATTCCTTCTGTGGGACAGTCGAGACCTGTTGGATGGCTCCAGGACATCCCATAAGGAAGTTATCCAGAGCAGGGTTCTAAGGATGGATGCGTGTGCAGCCTGCCTGCCATTACAGGTGTCTCATAGAGCCAAGGCAAGTTCGATCTGCTGGATCTAGGGGAGCAACCGAGGCGGGTGTTTTGAAATGGGTGAGTTGAGGATGGGTCATAATGAGCATTTGTGTCCATATAGACCTTGGAATGGGGTGCTTGATCCGGGGCCTTGAGGGATGTTCAAAACCGGAGGTTTTGATGGAGCTCTAAAGAGTATGTTTCCTATGTAGAGAAGAGAATTGTTTTGATGAGTGCTTAAGGAATCTCCCATATGCTGGTATTGGAAACCAGGCCTCTGAGGAGAGATGACTGGAATCAAAAGCAATGGATCTGATTAGGGCCTAAGTGCCCGTCCAGTTCAATCTTATTCTATGGGGATATCTGTCTCTGGGTCTGAGTGGAGGTGGTTTCCTAACTTGTGAAAGATCATCCCTGTGTGTCCTGGGCAGCCAACAAAATTCGGATGGCCTGGGGGAGTTTGGAGGATTCTCCTAATCTATAGGGTTGTGGCCAATGGAAATGGCAGAATTCCCCTGGAGAGGGAAGCCACAGTCCTGAGGTGTGGCTCCAGGGGCCCCAGCTTGGATGGTGTGTGGGCCAGGACTGTGGGGACAGAAGTCTGAAAACACAAACTCAGCTTAGGTTTGCGGATGTATGTATGAAGGCTCGATCTACAGACCGTGAGAATTTTCCGGGCTATGAACAAAGCGCGAGTATGTGGCGCTTGCTCAGGGTTTTGTCTCTGGATTTTGTGTCAATGGTGGCCGTGGAATGTCGGGGTGTCCTCAAGCGCCATGGACAATTCTTTCTCTGGTGCTTTGGCCTGATCCCAAGTGGTTGGGATCATTCTGTGGATGGGAAGAGTCCTTTCTGTATTTTTTTTTTTTTACCTCAGGTGTCCCACCAAAGAGGGATTCCAGAGTAGAGTATTGAGTAGGGGTGACTAGACATCTCGAACTCTGGTTGAGATTGGGGGACTAGGGGCTTGGCAAGCCCCATATGTGGGCTGTTGTTCCAGTCACTAAGAGGCTTTACATGAGGATAGGGCTCACGCTGAGGGTCACAATGTGGGTTTGTGCAAATTGTGGCCCTCACGGATAGGTGGGGCCTCATAGTCCATGCTGCTTTCTCCTACAATGAACATTGGACAACATGCCAACCACTAGGTTTCTTGCCAAGGCAAAGGAGAAGTTCTGATTCTTGCATCACGTTCACTCCTGAGCAGTGAGTGGAGATAAGGTCTAGGTTCTGAAGGTGAAAACTGAGGTTGGGTAGAGATGATGGCCTAAAGCCACTGTGGGTGTGATATGCTCTGTGTTACGGCCAGCTGTCTGGGTGTTGGACTGGAGGTCTGCCCTCAGGCTGTGTCAGACAGGGCTTTAGTGCACAGGCTAGACTGTATAATTGGGGTATGGTCGAGTGGCATGCAGGTTGTTACTCATTTGGCGTTTCTGGTTAGCCCTATAGGGCAACATTTTTCTTCTGGAGGGCAGGCAGAGTTCTGCACTGTGTCTCCAGAATTGCCAAACTGGAGGGGTGTGGCCAGGATTGTGAGGAAGGAAGTCTGAAAACACAAGCTAGCACGAGTTTTGGGGCCAAGAGCATGGCAGGCCCACTCTGCAGAGGCTGAATCAAGATCTCCTGCAAGTGAGGTCAGGGCGATTATCAGATGTTGCCTCAAGCTGGAGTTTGTGTCCATGACGGCCCCTTCCTGAAGGGGGTGGGGGCTTCATGAGGCCAGGGAGGTTTCCCTACGCTGGGAGTTGTGAGCTGCTCCAAACTTCAAAGTTTCCTTCTTCAGGACAGTCGAGTACTATTGGATGGTTCCAGGATGCCCCATACAGAAAGACTCGAGAGCAGGGCCCTAAGCATGGATGCCGAAAAACGCCAACTCAACTTCCCATTGCCTGGTCGAGACAAGGCACGCTCAATCTGCGGGCTCTTGGGTGAGCTACCCAGAAGGCTGAGTTTAAATGGACTCTCCTGAGGATGAGTCATAATGTGGGTTGGTGGCCATGGAGACCTTGGAATGTGGCAGTAGCTAAGGGACTCTGCAGGATTCTCCAACCCGAAGGGCTTGACACAACTCCAAAAAGGAAGCTTCCCATGTGGAGATGAGAGGTCTTCTGTCTGGTGCCTCAGGAAAGCCCCGTATGCTGGTCTTCGAACCAGGCCTCTGAGGAGTGATACCTGGACACCAAAGCAAGAGTTCATAATAGGGCCTAGGGGCCTGTCTGGTTCAATCTTCTGTCTCTGCGGATATCTGTCTGTGTGTCTGCATGGAGGTAGTAGTTGCTCAGCTTGTGTCATAATGCTCCTATTTGTCCAGTGCGGCTTGCGGTAGTGGGATGTCCTTGGTGACCTTGAGGTTTCTACTATTTTGTAGAGTTGTGGCCAATGGAATGGGCAGTTTCTTAGGAGAGAGCAGGCACAGTTCTGTGGTGTGGCTCCAGAGACCCCAGCCTGGAGGCTGTGTGGGCCATGGCTGTGCAGACAGATATCCAAAAACCCTAACTCAGCTCAGGTTTGGGGCCGAGGTTACGGCAGGCCTGATCTACAGTCCATGAGGGGAGCTCCTCTGGATATGAAAGAAGGGTGAGAGGGAGGCAGTCGCTCAGGCTTTTGTCTCTGGATGTTTTGTCCACAATGGCCGTTTAATGTAGGAGTTGCCTCATGGGTCGTAGAAGTCTCCCTCTCTGGTAGTTTGTCCAGCCCCCAAGAGTTTGGGGTCATTCTGTGGGAAGGGAAGTGTCCTGTTTTCTGCTTCATGTGTCCCCCCAGTAGAGGGATTCTAGAGCATAGCAGTGGGTACTGACAACTGGAATACTCGCCCTCTGGTTAAGCCTGGGGGCCTATGGATATGACAAGCCCCATATGCAGGATCTTGGTCTAGCCACTGAGAGGGGAGGGTGTCACGAGGACATGGAGGTTTTATCACGATGGGAATTGTGAGATGCTCCAAACCACAATGATTCCTTCTGTGGTACAGTCGAGACATGTTGGATGGCTCCAGGACATCCCATAAGGAAGTTATCCAGAAAAGGGTTCTAAGGATGGATGCTTGGGCAGCCTGCCTCCCATTCCAGGTGTCTCATAGAGCCAAGGCAAGTTCGATCTGCTGGATCTAGGGGAGGAACCGAGGCGGGTGTGTTGAAATGGGTGAGTTGAGGATGGGTCATAATGTGCATTTGTGTCCATGTAGACCTTGGAATGGGGTGCTTGATCCGGGGCCTTGAGGGATGTTCATAACCGGAGGTTTTGATGGAGCTCTAAAGAGTATGTTTCCTATGTAGAGAAGAGAATTGTTTTGATGAGGGCATCAGGAATTTCCCATATGCTGGTATTGGAAACCAGGCCTCTGAGGAGAGATGACTGGAATCAAAAGCAATGGATCTAATTGGGGCCTAAGTGCCCGTCCAGTTCAATCTTATTCTATGGGGATATCTGTCTCTGGGTCTGAGTGGAGGTGGTTTCCTAACTTGTGAAAGATCATCCCTGTGTGTCCTGGGCAGCCAACAAAATTCGGATGGCCTGGGGGAGTTTGGAGGATTCTCCTAATCTATAGGGTTGTGGCCAATGGAAATGGCAGAATTCCCCTGGAGAGGGAAGCCACAGTCCTGATGTGTGGCTCCAGGGGCCTCAGCTTGGATGGTGTGTGGGCCAGGACTGTGGGGACAGAAGTCTGAAAACACAAACTCAGCTTAGGTTTGGGGATGTATGTATGAAGGCTCGATCTACAGACCGTGAGAATTTTCCGGGCTATGAACAAAAGGCGAGTATGTTGTGCTTGCTCAGGGTTTTGTCTCTGGATTTTGTGTCAATGGTGGCCGTGGAATGTCGGGGTGTCCTCAAGGGCCATGGACAATTCTTTCTCTGTTGATTTGGCCTGATCCCAAATGGTTGGGATCATTCTGTGGATGGGAAGAGTCCTTTCTGTATTTTTTTTTTTTACCTCAGGTGTCCCACCAAAGAGGGATTCCCGAGTAGAGCCCTGAGTAGGGGTGAGTAGACATCTCGAACTCTGGTTGAGATTGGGGGACTAGGGGCTTGGCAATCCCCATATGTGGGCTGTTGTTCCAGTCACTAAGAGGCTTTACATGAGGATAGGGCTCACGCTGAGGGTCACAATGTGTGTTTGTGCAAATTGTGGCCCTCAGGGATAGGTGGGGCCTCGTAGTCCGTGCTGCTTTCTCCTACAATGAATATTGGACAACATACCAACCACTAGGTTTCTTGCCAAGGCGAAGGAGAATTTCTGATTCTTGCATCACGTTCACTCCTGAGCAGTGAGTGGAGATAAGGTCTAGGTTCTGAAGGTGAAAACTGAGGTTGGGTAGAGATGATGGCCTAAAGCCACTGTGGGTGTGATATGCTCTGTGTTACGGCCAGCTGTCTGGGTGTTGGACTGGAGGTCTGCCCTCAGGCTGTTTCAGACAGGGCTTTAGTGCACAGGCTAGCCTGTATAATTGGGGTATGGTCGCGTGGCATGCAGGTTGTTACTCATTTGGCGTTTTTGGTTAGCCCTATAGGGCAACATTTTTCTTCTGGAGGGCAGGCAGAGTGCTGCATTGTGTCTCCAGAATTTCCAAACTGGAGGGGTGTGGCCAGGATTGTGAGGAAGGAAGTATGAAAACACAAGCTAGCACGAGTTTTGGGGCCAAGAGCACGGCAGGCCCACTCTGCAGAGGCTGAATCGAGATCTCCTGCAAGTGAGGTCAGGGCGATTATCAGATGTTGCCTCAAGCTGGAGTTTGTGTCCATGACGGCCCCTTCCTGAAGGGGGTGGGGGCTTCATGAGGCCAGGGAGGTTTCCCTACGCTGGGAGTTGTGAGCTGCTCCAAACTTCAAAGTTTCCTTCTTCAGGACAGCTCTAAAGAGTATGTTTTTTTATGTAGAGAAGAGAATTGTTTTGATGAGTGCCTAAGGAATTTCCCATATGCTGGTATTGGAAACAAGGCCTCTGAGGAGAGATGACTGGAATCAAAAGCAATGGATCTAATTAGGGCCTAAGTGCCCGTCCAGTTCAATCTTATTCTATGGGGATATCTGTCTCTGGGTCTGAGTGGAGGTGGTTTCCTAACTTGTGAAAGATCATCCCTGTGTGTCCTGGGCAGCCAACAAAATTCGGATGGCCTGGGGGAGTTTGGAGGATTCTCCTAATCTATAGGGTTGTGGCCAATGGAAATGGCAGAATTCCCCTGGAGAGGGAAGCCACAGTCCTGAGGTGTGGCTCCAGGGGCCCCAGCTTGGATGGTGTGTGGGCCAGGACTGTGGGGACAGAAGTCTGAAAACACAAACTCAGCTTAGGTTTGGGGATGTATGTATGAAGGCTCGATCTACAGACCGTGAGAATTTTCCGGGCTATGAACAAAGCGCGAGTATGTGGCGCTTGCTCAGGGTTTTGTCTCTGGATTTTGTGTCAATGGTGGCCGTGGAATGTCGGGGTGTCCTCAAGGGACATGGACAATTCTTTCTCTGGTGATTTGGCCTGATCCCAAGTGGTTGGGATCATTCTGTGGATGGGAAGAGTCCTTTCTGTATTTTTTTTTTTTTTACCTCAGGTGTCCCACCAAAGAGGGATTCCAGAGTAGAGCATTGAGTAGGGGTGACTAGACATCTCGAACTCTGGTTGAGATTGGGGGACTAGGGGCTTGGCAAGCCCCATATGTGGGCTGTTGTTCCAGTCACTAAGAGGCTTTACATGAGGATAGGGCTCACGCTGAGGGTCACAATGTGTGTTTGTGCAAATTGTGGCCCTCAGGGATAGGTGGGGCCTCATAGTCCATGCTGCTTTCTCCTACAATGAACATTGGACAACATGACAAACACTAGGTTTCTTGCCAAGGCGAAGGAGAATTTCTGATTCTTGAATCACGTTCACTCCTGAGCAGTGAGTGGAGATAAGGTCTAGGTTCTGAAGGTGAAAACTGAGGTTGGGTAGAGATGATGGTCTAAAGCCATTGTGGGTGTGATATGCTCTGTGTACGGCCAGCTGTCTGGCTGTTGGACTGGAGGTCTGCCCTCAGGCTGTGTCAGACAGGGCTTTAGTGCACAGGCTAGACTGTATAAGTGGGGTATGGTCGAGTGGCATGCAGATTGTTACTCATTTGGCGTTTCTGGTTAGCCCTATAGGGCAACATTTTTCTTCTGGAGGGCAGGCAGAGTGCTGCATTGTGTCTCCAGAATTTCCAAACTGGAGGGGTGTGGCCAGGATTGTATGGAAGGAAGTCTGAAAACACAAGCTATCACGAGTTTTGGGGCAAAGAGCATGGCAGGCTCACTCTGCAGAGGCTGAATCGAGATCTCCTGCAGGTGAGGTCAGGGCGATTATCAGATGTTGCCTCAAGCTGGAGTTTGTGTCCATGACGGCCCCTTCCTGAAGGGGGAGGGGCGTCATGAGGCCAGGGAGGTTTCCCTACGCTGGGAGTTGTGAGCTGCTCCAAAGAAGTTTCCTTCTTCAGGACAGTCGATTACTATTGGATGGTTCCAGGATGCCCCATACAGAAGGACTCGAGAGCAGGGGCCTAAGCATGGATGCCGAGACACGCCAACTCACCTTCCCATTGCCTGGTCGAGACAAGGCACGCTCAATCTGCGGGCTCTTGGGTGAGCTACCCAGAAGGCTGAGTTTAAATGGACTCTGCTGAGGATGAGTCATAATGTGGGTTGGTGGCCATGGAGACCTTGGAATGTGGCAGTAGCTAAGGGACTCGGCAGGATTCTCCAACCCGAAGGGCTTGACACAACTCCAACAAGGAAGCTTCCCATGTGGAGATGAGAGGTCTTCTGTCTGGTGCCTCAGGAAAGCCCCGTATGCTGGTCTTCGAACCCAGGCCTCTGAGGAGTGATACCTGGACACCAAAGCAAGAGTTCATAATAGGGCCTAGGGGCCTGTCTGGTTCAATCTTCTGTCTCTGCGGATATCTGTCTGTGTGTCTGCATGGAGGTAGTAGTTGCTCAGCTTGTGTCATAATGCCCCTATTTGTCCAGTGCGGCTTGCGGTAGTGGGATGTCCTTGGGGACCTTGAGGTTTCTACTATTTTGTAGAGTTGTGGCCAATGGAATGGGCAGTTTCTTAGGAGAGAGCAGGCACAGTTCTGTGGTGTGGCTCCAGAGACCCCAGCCTGGAGGCTGTGTGGGCCATGGCTGTGCAGACAGACATCCAAAAACCCTAACTAAGCTCAGGTTTGGGGCCGAGGTTACGGCAGGCCTGATCTACAGTCCATGAGGGGAGCTCCTCTGGATATGAAAGAAGGGTGAGAGGGAGGCAGTCGCTCAGGCTTTTGTCTCTGGATGTTTTGTCCACAATGGCCGTTTAATGTAGGAGTTGCCTCATGGGTCGTAGAAGTCTCCCTCTCTGGTAGTTTGTCCAGCCCCCAAGAGTTTGGGGTCATTCTGTGGGAAGGGAAGTGTCCTGTTTTCTGCTTCATGTGTCCCCCCAGTAGAGGGATTCTAGAGCATAGCAGTGGGTACTGACAACTGGAATACTCGCCCTCTGGTTAAGCCTGGGGGCCTATGGATATGACAAGCCCCATATGCAGGATCTTGGTCCAGCCACTGAGAGGCGTTACTTTAATACGGGACTCACGCTGCAGGTCACAATGCATGTCTGTGCCCTAGGCGGCCCTCAAGCACTGGCGTGGCCTTTCGGACAATGCATGTTTTCCCACATTGAACGTTGGACAACATGCCAACCACAAGGTTTCTGGCCATGGGGAAGGAGGAATTCTAATTTCTGCATCACGTTCACCCCTGGGCAGTGATTGGAGATAAGGTCTAGGTTCTGAAGCCTGAAAACCGAGGTTGGGAAGAGATGACGACCTACAGCCATAGCGGCTTCTATGTGTCCAGGTTGGGGCCAGCTGTCTGGGTGTCGTTTGGGATGTCTTGTCTCAGGCTGTGCCAGACAGGGCATTAGTATACAGGGTGGGCTGTATAATTGCTTTACAATCGAGTGGCATGCATTAGAAAATCATTTGGGGTTTCTTATTAGCAGCATAGGGTAAAGTTTTTCTTCTGGAGGGCAGGCAGAGTGCTGCATTGTGGCTTCGGAATTCTCAAACTGGAGGGCTTGTGGGCCAGGAGAGTGAGGACGGAAGTCTGAGAACACAAGCTAGGCTTAGGTTTCGGGGCAAGGACATGGCAGGCACACCCTCAGAGCTGAATTGAGATCTCATGCGTCTGAAGTCAGGTCGAGGTTCAGACTTTGGCTCAGGTTTGAGTTTCTGTCCATGTTGGCCCCTTCAGGATGGGGGGGCATTATGAGGCCATGGGGGTTTTCCACTATTGGAGTTGTGAGATGCTCCAAACCGCAAGGATTCCTTCTGTGGGACAATTAAGATTTGTTGGATGGCTCCAGGATGTCTTATAAGGTATTTTTCCAGAACAGGCTTCTAAGTATGGATGCCTGGGCAGCAAGCCTCACATTCCAATTGTCTCCTAGCAACAAGAAACGTTTGATCTGCTGGCTTGCAGTAGCAACAGTGGGGGCTGAGTTGAAATGGACTTTCCTGAGGATGGTCTTAATGTTGGTTTGAGTCCATGGAGACCTTGGTATGGGGCAGTGGCACCAGGGCCCTGAAGGATTCTCCTAACCAGAGTTTATGACAAAGCTCCAATGAGCAAGTTTTCCATGGGGAGACGAGATTTGTTCTTATTGGTGCCTCAGGAAACCACCATATGCCTGTATTGGAAACGAGGCCTCTGAGGAGATATGCCTGGAAACCAAAGCAATGGATCTGATTAGGGCCTAGGGGCCTGTCCGGTTCAATATTCTTCTCTGGGGACATCTGTTGTCTGAGTGGAGGTAGTTGCTCAGCTGGTTTGAGATCACCCCTGTTTGTCATGGTCGGCCTACACTATTGGGATTGCCTAGGTGACTTTGGAGGTTTTTCCTCATTTGCAAGGTTGTGGCCAATGGAATGGGAAGAATTCCCTTGAAAGGGAAGCACAGTCCTAAGGTGTGGCTCCAAGGACCCAAGTGTGGAGCGTGTGTGGTCCAGGGCTATTTGGACAAAAGTCTGAAAACACAAACTCCACTTAGGTTGTGGGATGTAGTTATGGCCGGCCGGATCTATAGACCGTGAGCAGAACTCTTCGGGATATGAACAAAGGGCGAATGTGAGGTGCTGGCTCATGCTTTTTTTTTTTTTTTTTCTGGAAATGTGTCACCGATTGCCATGGAATGTCGGGGTGTCCTCATGGGCCATCGATGAGGCTCCCTTTGGGGATTTGACCCGATCCTAAGAGTTTGGGTTCATTCTGTGGGAAGGGAGGAGGCCTTTCTTTTTTTTTTGTTTATTTTTTTTATTATTATTTTTTTTTACCTAAGGTGGACCACCAAAAGAGGGATTCCAGAGCAGAGTCCTGGGGAGGGGCGACTGGACAACCAGACCTCTGCTTAACATTGGGACCTAAGAACATGGCAAGCCCCATATATGGCTCTTGGTCCAGACACTGAGAGGTCTTCCTTGAGGATATGTCTCACACTGAGTTTCACAATGTGTTTTTGTGCCCAAGGAGCCCCTCAAGTCAGGGAGTGGCCTAATGTACCATGCTGGTTTCTCCTACACTGAACGTTGCACAATATGGCAACCACAAGTTTTCTGGCCATGGGGAAGAAGGAGTTCTAATTTCTGCAACACTTTCACTCCTGGACTGTGATTGGATTTAAGGTCTAGGTTCTGAAGCCTGAAAACTGAGGTTGGGAAGAGATGAAGACCTAAGGCCATGGTGTGTCTGATGTGCTCAGTGTTCGGCCAGCTGTTGAGTGTGGGTTGGGAGGTGCAGGCTCAGGCTGTGGAAGACAGGGAATTAGTGCCCAGGCTAGACTGTATCATTGGGGTGCAGTCGAGTTTCATGCAGGATGTTACTCATTTGTGGTTACTGCGTAGCCCCAGAGGGCAACGTTTTTCTTCTGGAGGGAAGACACAGTGCCACATAGTGTCTCCAGAATTCCCAAACTGGAAGGCTTGTGGGCCAGGTGTTTGAGGAAAAAATTCTGAGAACACAAGCCAGACTTAGATTTCGGGGTGAGGGGACGGAAGGCACCCTCTGCAGGATGATTCGAGATTCCGTATACCTGAAGACAGAGCTAGGATCAGACGTTGGCTTACGTCGGAGTTTCTGTCCATGAAGGCCCCTTCATGACGGGGAGGGTGTCACGAGGACATGGAGGTTTTCCCACGATGGGAATTGTGAGATGTTCCAAACCGCAATGATTCCTTCTGTGGGACAGTCGAGACCTGTTGGATGGCTCCAGGACATCCCATAAGGAAGTTATCCAGAGCAGGGTTCTAAGGATGGATGCGTGGGCAGCCTGCCTCCCATTCCAGGTGTCTCATAGCGCCAAGGCAAGTTCGATCTGCTGGATCTAGGGGAGCAACCGAGGCGGGTGTGTTGAAATGGGTGAGTTGAGGATGGGTCATAATGTTCATTTGTGTCCATGTAGACCTTGGAATGGGGTGCTTGATCCGGGGCCTTGGGGATGTTCATAACCGGAGGTTTTGATGGCCTCTAAAGAGTACGTTTTCTATGTAGAGAAGAGAATTGTTTTGATGAGTGCCTAAGGAATCTCCCATATGCTGGTATTGGAAACCAGGCCTCTGAGGAGAGATGACTGGAAACAAAAGCAATGAATATGATTAGGGCCTAGGTGCCTGTCCGGTTCAATCTCTTTCCTGAGGATACGTTTCTACGGATCTGAGGGGATGTAGTTGCTCAGCTTGTGTCAGATCGCCCCTGTTTGTCCTGGGCAAACTATAATATTGGGATGGCCTCGGGACTTTGGAGTTTCTCCTAATCTATAGGGTTGTGGCCAATGGAATGGGCAGAAATCGCCTGGAGAGGGCAGGCACAGTTCTGAGTTTGGTTCTAGGGGCCCAGCCTTGAGGCTGTGTGGGCCAGGCCTGTGGGGACAAAAGTCTGAAAACACAAACTCCGCTTAGGTATGGGGACATAGGTATGGCACGCCCAATCTACAGACCGTGATAACACTTCGGGATATGAAAAAGGGTGTGTTTGAGGTGCTTGCTCAGGTTTTGTCTCTGGATTTGTGTCAACAATGTGGGTGGAATGCTTTCGTGGCCTCATGGGTTGTGGATGGCTTTCCTTCTCTGAGGATTTGACCCGATCCCAAGAGTTTGAGTACATTCTGTGGGATGGGAGGAGTCCTTTCTGTTTTTTATTTTATTTTATTTTATTTTATTTTATTTTATTTTATTTTATTTATTTTATTTTATTTTATATTTTATTTTATGTACCTCAAGTGTCCCAATAAAAGAGGGATTCCAGAGCAGAGTCCTTGGGAGGGACAACTGGATAACCCCACCTCTATTTAAGTTTGGGGGCCTAGGGGCATGGCAAGTCCAGTATGTGGGCTCTTGATTCAGACACTGGGAGGCCTTCCTTGAGGACAGGGCTCATGCTGAGGGACACAATGCCGTTTTTGTGCCCAACAAGGCCCTCAAGCATGGGAAGTGCCTCATGGGCCACGCTTGATTCTCCTACACTGAACGTTGGAGAATATGCCAACCACAAGATTTCCAGCCATGGCGAAGGAAGAGTTGTGATTTCTGCAACACGTTCACCCCTGGACAGTGATTGGAGTTTAGGTCTTGGTTCTGAAACCTGAAAACTGAGGTTGGGAAGAGATGAAGACCTAAGGACCTGATGGGTCCAATGAGCTCATTTTGCGGCCAGCTGTTGAGCATAGGTCTGGAGGTGTGGGCTCATGCTGTGTCAGACAAGGCATTAGACAGGGTAGACTGTATATTTGGGGTGCAGTCGAGTGGCGTTCAGTTGATCCTCATTCGGGTTTCTAGGTAGCTCCATAAGGCAAAGTTTTTCTTCTGGAGGGCAGGCAAAGTGCTGCATTGTGGCCCCAGTATTGTCAAACTGTAGGTCTTTTGGGCCAGGGGTGTGAGGACGGTAGTCTGAGAACACAAGCTAGGCTTAGTTTTTGGGGTGAGTGCACAGAAGGCACACTCTGCAGAGCTGAATCAAGATCTCATGCACCTGAAGTCAGGGCGAATATCAGACGTTTGCTCAGGTTGGAGTTTCTGTCCAAGATGGCCCCTTTATAACGTGGAGCGTCTCAAGAGGCCATGTAGATTTTACCACAATGGGAGTTGTGAGATGCTCCAGACTGCAAAGATTCCTTCTGTGGGACACTTGAGACCTGTTGGATGGCTCTAGGATGTCCCATGTGGAACGACTCCAGAGTAGGGTTCTAAGGATGGATGCCTGGGCAGCCCGCCTCCCATTCTAGTTGTCTCCTAGCAACAAGGCAGGTTTGATCTGCAGGCCCTAAGGGAGAAACCAAGGGGGTTGAGTTGACATGGACTCTCCCGAGGATAGATGATAATGTGGGTTTAAGTCCATGGAGACCTTGGAATGGGGCGCTTGATCCGGGGCCCTGAAAGATTCTCCTAAACAGAGGTTTTTATAGAGCTCCAAAGAGTACATTTCCTATGTGGAGACGAGATTTTTCTGATGAGTGCCTCAGTAATCCCCCGTATGCTGGTATTGGAAACCAGGCCACTGAGGAGAGATGCCTGGAAACAAAAGCAATGGATCTGATTAGGGCCTAAGTGCCTGTCCAGTTCAATCTAATTCTATGGGGATATCTTTCCCTGGGTCTGAGGGGAGGTAGTTTCCTAACTTGTGAAAGATCATCCCTGTTTGTCCTGGGCAACCAACACTATTGGGATGGCCTCGGGGAGTTTGGAGGATTCTCCTAATCTATAGCGTTGTGGCCAAAGGAAATGGCAGAATTCCCCTGGAGAGGGAATCCACAGTCCTTAGGTGTGGCTCCAGGGGCCCCAGCTTGGATGGTGTGTGTGCCAGGACTGTGGGGACAGAAGTCGGTAAACACAAACTCAGCTTAGGTTTGGGGATGTATGTATGAAGGCTCGATCTACAGACCGTGAGAATTTTCCGGGCTATGAACAAAGGTTGAGTATGTGGCGCTTGCTCAGGCTTTTGTCTCTGGATTTTGGGTCAACGGTGGCCGTGGAATGTCGGGGTGTCCTCAAGGGACATGGACAATTCTTTCTCTGGTGATTTGGCCTGATCCCAAGTGGTTGGGATCATTCTGTGGATGGGAAGAGTCCTTTCTGTATTTTTTTTTTTTTTTACCTCAGGTGTTCCACCAAAGAGGGATTCCAGAGTAGAGCCCTGAGTAGGGGTGACTAGACATCTCGAACTCTGGTTGAGATTGGGGGACTAGGGGCTTGGCAAGCCCCATATGTGGGCTGTTGTTCCAGTCACTAAGAGGCTTTACATGAGGATAGGGCTCACGCTGAGTGTCACAATGTGTGTTTGTGCACATTGTGGCCCTCAGGGATAGGTGGGGCCTCATAGTCCATGCTGCTTTCTCCTACAATGAACATTGGACAACATGCCAAACACTAGGTTTCTTGCCAAGGCGAAGGAGAAGTTCTGATTCTTGCATCACGTTCACTCCTGAGCAGTGAGTGGAGATAAGGTCTAGGTTCTGAAGGTGAAAACTGAGGTTGGGTAGAGATGATGGCCTAAAGCCATTGTGGGTGTGATATGCTCTGTGTACGGCCAGCTGTCTGGGTGTTGGACTGGAGGTCTGCCTTCAGGCTGTGTCAGACAGGGCTTTAGTGCACAGGCTAGACTGTATAATTCGGGTATGGTCGAGTGGCATGCAGGTTGTTACTCATTTGGCGTTTCTGGTTAGCCCTATAGGGCAACATTTTTCTTCTGGAGGGCAGGCAGAGTGCTGCATTGTGTCTCCAGAATTGCCAAACTGGAGGGGTGTGGCCAGGATTGTGAGGAAGGAAGTCTGAAAACACAAGCTAGCACGAGTTTTGGGGCCAAGAGCATGGCAGGCCCACTCTGCAGAGGCAGAATCGCGATCTCCTGCAGGTGAGGTCAGGGCGATTATCAGATGTTGCCTCAAGCTGGAGTTTGTGTCCATGACGGCCCCTTCCTGAAGGGGGTGGGGGCGTCATGAGGCCAGGGAGGTTTCCCTACGCTGGGAGTTGTGAGCTGCTCCAAACTTCAAGGTTTCCTTCTTCAGGACAGTCGAGTACTATTGGATGGTTCCAGGATGCCCCATACAGAAAGACTCGAGAGCAGGGCCCTAAGATGGATGCCGAGAAACGCCAACTCACCTTCCCATTGCCTGGTCGAGACAAGGCACGCTCAATCTGCGGGCTCTTGGGTGAGCTACCCAGAAGGCTGAGTTTAAATGGACTCTGCTGAGGATGAGTCATAATGTGGGTTGGTGGCCATGGAGACCTTGGAATGTGGCAGTAGCTAAGGGACTCTGCATGATTCTCCAACCCGAAGGGCTTGACACAACTCCAACAAGGAAGCTTCCCATGTGGAGATGAGAGGTCTTCTGTCTGGTGCCTCAGGAAAGCCCCGTATGCTGGTCTTCGAACCCAGGCCTCTGAGGAGTGATACCTGGACACCAAAGCAAGAGTTCATAATAGGGCCTAGGGGCCTGTCTGGTTCAATCCTCTGTCTCTGCGGATATCTGTCTGTGTGTCTGCATGGAGGTAGTAGTTGCTCAGCTTCTGTCATAATGCCCCTATTTGTCCAGTGCGGCTTGCGGTAGTGGGATGTCCTTGGGGACCTTGAGGTTTCTACTAATTTGTAGAGTTGTGGCCAATGGAATGGGCAGTTTCTTAGGAGAGAGCAGGCACAGTTCTGTGGTGTGGCTCCAGAGACCCCAGCCTGGAGGCTGTGTGGGCCATGGCTGTGCAGACAGACATCCAAAAACCCTAACTCAGCTCAGGTTTGGGGCCGAGGTTACGGCAGGCCTGATCTACAGTCCATGAGGGGAGCTCCTCTGGATATGAAAGAAGGGTGAGAGGGAGGCAGTCGCTCAGGCTTTTGTCTCTGGATGTTTTGTCCACAATGGCCGTTTAATGCAGGAGTTGCCTCATGGGTTGTAGAAGACTCCCTCTCTGGTAGTTTGTCCAGCCCCCAAGAGTTTGGGGTCATTCTGTGGGAAGGGAAGTGTCCTGTTTTCTGCTTCATGTGTCCCCCCAGTAGAGGGATTCTAGAGCATAGCAGTGGGAACTGACAACTGGAATACTCGCCCTCTGGTTAAGCCTGGGGGCCTATGGATATGACAAGCCCCATATGCAGGATCTTGGTCCAGCCACTGAGAGGCGTTACTTTAATACGGGACTCACGCTGCAGGTCACAATGCATGTCTGTGCCCTAGGCGGCCCTCAAGCACTGGCGTGGCCTTTCGGACAATGCAGGTTTTCCCACATTGAACGTTGGACAACATGCAAACCACAAGGTTTCTGGCCATGGGGAAGGAGGAATTCTAATTTCTGCATCACGTTCACCCCTGGGCAGTGATTGGAGATAAGGTCTAGGTTCTGAAGCCTGAAAACCGAGGTTGGGAAGAGATGACGACCTACAGCCATAGCGGCTCCTATGTGTCCAGGTTGGGGCCAGCTGTCTGGGTGTCGTTTGGGATGTCTTGTCTCAGGCTGTGCCAGACAGGGCATTAGTATACAGGGTGGGCTGTATAATTGCTTTACAATCGAGTGGCATGCATTAGAAAATCATTTGGGGTTTCTTATTAGCAGCATAGGGCAAAGTTTTTCTTCTGGAGGGCAGGCAGAGTGCTGCATTGTGGCTTCGGAATTCCCAAACTGGAGGGCTTGTGGGCCAGGAGAGTGAGGACGGAAGTCTGAGAACACAAGCTAGGCTTAGGTTTCGCGGCAAGGATATGGCAGGCACACTCTGCAGAGCTGAAATGAGATCTCATGCGTCTGAAGTCAGGTCGAGGTTCAGACTTTGGCTCAGGTTTGAGTTTCTGTCCATGTTGGCCCCTTCAGGAAGGGGGGGCATTATGAGGCCATGGGGGTTTTCCCACTATTGGAGTTGTGAGATGCTCCAAACCGCAAGGATTCCTTCTGTGGGACAATTAAGATTTGTTGGATGGCTCCAGGACGTCTTATAAGGTATTTTTCCAGAACAGGGTTCTAAGTATGGATGCCTGGGCAGCCAGTCTCACATTTCAATTGTCTCCTAGCAACAAGAAACGTTTGATCTGCTGGCTTGGGGTAGCAACAGAGGGGGCTGAGTTGAAATGGACTTTCCTGAGGATGGTCTTAATGTTGGTTTGAGTCCATGGAGACCTTGGTATGGGGCAGTGGCACCAGGGCCCTGAAGGATTCTCCTAACCAGAGGTTATGACAAAGCTCCAATGAGCAAGTTTTCCATGGGGAGACGAGATTTGTTCTTATTGGTGCCTCAGGAAACCACCATATGCTGGTATTGGAAACGAGGCCTCTGAGGAGAGATGCCTGGAAACCAAAGCAATGGATCTGATTAGGGCCTAGGGGCCTGTCCGGTTCAATATTCTTCTCTGGGGACATCTGTTGTCTGAGTGGAGGTAGTTGCTCAGCTGGTTTGAGATCACCCCTGTTTGTCCTGGGCGGCCTACACTATTGGGATGGCCTCGGTGACTTTGGAGGTTTTTCCTAATTTGCAAGGTTGTGGCCAATGGAATGGGAAGAATTCCCTTGAAAGGGAAGCACAGTCCTGAGGTGTGGCTCCAGGGACCCAAGCGTGGAGCGTGTGTGGTCCAGGGCTATTTGGACAAAAGTCTGAAAACACAAACTCCACTTAGGTTGTGGGATGTAGGTATGGCCGGCCCGATCTATAGACCGTGAGGAGAACTCTTCGGGATATGAACAAAGGGCGAATGTGAGGTGTTGCTCATGCTTTTTTTTTTTTTTTTTTCTGGAAATGTGTCACCGATTGCCATGGAATGTCGGGGTGTCCTCATGGGCCATCGATGAGGCTCCCTTTCTGGGGATTTGACCCGATCCTAAAAGTTTGGGGTCATTCTGTGGGAAGGGAGGAGGCCTTTCTGTTTTTTTTTTTGTTTACTTTTTTTTTTTTTTTTTTTACCTCAGGTGGACCACCAAAAGAGGGATTCCAGAGCAGAGTAGTGGGTGGGGGCAACTGGACAACCAGACCTCTGGTTAACATTGGGACCTAAGAACATGGCAAGCCCCATATGTGGGCTCTTGGTCCAGACACTGAGAGGCCTTCTATGAGGATAGGTCTCACACTGAGTTTCACAATGTGGTTTTGTGCCCAAGGATCCCCTCCAGTCAAGGCGTGGCCTAAAGTACCATGCTGGTGCCTCCTACACTGAACGTTGCACAGTATGGGAACCACAAGGTTTCTGGCCATGGGGAAGAAGGAGTTCTAATTTCTGCAACACTTTCACTCCTGGACTGTGATTGGATTTAAGGTCTAGGTTCTGAAGCCTGAAAACTGAGGTTGGGAAGAGATGAAGCCCTAAGGCCATGGTGTGTCTGATGTGCTCAGTGTTCGGCCAGCTGTTGAGTGTGGGTTGGGAGGTGCAGGCTCAGGCTGTGGCAGACAGGGAATAAGTGCCCAGGCTAGACTGTATCATTGGGGTGCAGTCGAGTTTCGTGCAGGATGTTACTCATTTGTGGTTACTGGGTAGCCCCAGAGGGCAACGTTTTTCTTCTGGAGGGAAGACACAGTGCCACATAGTGGTTCCAGCATTCCCAAACTGGAAGGCTTTAGGGCCAGGAGTGTGAGGAAAAAATTCTGAGAACACAAGCAGGACTTAAATTTCGGGGTGAGGGGACGGCAGGCACCCTCTGCAGAGATGATTCGAGATCCCGTATACCTGAAGACAGAGCTAGGATCAGACGTTTTCTTAGGTCGGAGTTTCTCTCCATGATGGCCCCTTCATGAAGGGGAGGGTGTCACGAGGACATGGAGGTTTTCCCACGATGGGAATTGTGAGATGCTCCAAACCACAATGATTCCATCTGTGGGACAGTCGAGACCTGTTGGATGGCTCCAGGACATCCCATAAGGAAGTTATCCAGAGCAGGGTTCTAAGGATGGATGCCTGGGCAGCCTGCCTCCCATTCCAGGTGTCTCATAGAGCCAAGGCAAGTTCGATCTGCTGGATCTAGGGGAGCAACCGAGGCGGGTGTGTTGAAATGGGTGAGTTGAGGATGGGTCATAATGTGCATTTGTGTCCATGTAGACCTTGGAATGGGGTGCTTGATCCGGGGCCTTGAGGGATGTTCATAACCGGAGGTTTTGATGGAGCTCTAAAGAGTATGATTCCTATGTAGAGAAGAGAATTGTTTTGATGAGTGCCTAAGGAATCTCCCATATGCTGGTATTGGAAACCAGGCCTCTGAGGATAGATGAATGGAATCAAAAGCAAGGGATCTGATTAGGGCCTAAGTGCCCGTCCAGTTTCTCTTATTCATTGGAGATATCTGTCTCTGGGTCTGAGTGGAGGTGGTTTCCTAACTTGTGAAAGATCATCCCTGTTTGTCCTGGGCAGCCAACACAAATCGGATGGCCTTGGGGAGTTTGGAGGATTCTCCTAATCTATAGGGTTGTGGCCAATGGAAATGGCAGAATTCCCCTGTAGAGTGAAGCCACAGTCCTGAGGTGTGGCTCCAGGGGCCCCAGCTTGGATGGTGTGTGGGCCAGGCCTGTGGGGACAGAAGTCTGAAAACACAAACTCAGCTTAGGTTTGGGGATGTATGTATGAAGGCTCGATCTACAGACCGTGAGAATTTTCCGGGCTATAAACAAAGGGCGAGTATGTGGCGCTTGCTCAGGGTTTTGTCTCTGGATTTTGTGTCAATGGTGGCCGTGGAATGTCGGGGTGTCCTCAAGCGCCATGGACAATTCTTTCTCTGGTGCTTTGGCCTGATCCCAAGTGGTTGGGATCATTCTGTGGATGGGAAGAGTCCTTTCTGTATTTTTTTTTTTTACCTCAAGTGTCCCACCAAAGAGGGATTCCCGAGTAGAGCCCTGAGTGGGGGTGACTAGACATCTCGAACTCTGGTTGAGATTGGGGGACTAGGGGCTTGGCAAGCCCCATATGGGGGCTGTTGTTCCAGTCACTAAGAGGCTTTACATGAGGATAGGGCTCACGCTGAGGGTCACAATGTGTGTTTGTGCACATTGTGGCCCTCAGGGATAGGTGGGGCCTCATAGTCCATGCTGCTTTCTCCTACAATGAACATTGGACAACATGCCAACCACTAGGTTTCTTGCCAAGGCGAAGGAGAATTTCTGATTCTTGCATCACGTTCACTCCTGAGCAGTGAGTGGAGATAAGGTCTAGGTTCTGAAGGTGAAAACTGAGGTTGGGTAGAGATGATGGCCTAAAGCCATTGTGGGTGTGATATTCTCTGTGTATGGCCAGCTGTCTGGTGTTGGACTGGAGGTCTGCCCTCAGGCTGTGTCAGACAGGGCTTTAGTGCACAGGCTAGACTGTATAATTGGGGTATGGTCGAGTGGCATGCAGGTTGTTACTCATTTGGCGTTTCTGGTTAGCCCTATAGGGCACCATTTTTCTTCTGGAGGGCAGGCAGAGTGCTGCATTGTGTCTCCAGAATTGCCAAACTGGAGGGGTGTGGCCAGGATTGTAAGGAAGGAAGTCTGAAAACACAAGCTAGCACGAGTTTTGGGGCCAAGAGCATGGCAGGCCCACTCTGCAGAGGCTGAATCGAGATCTCCTGCACGTGAGGTCCGGACGATTATCAGATGTTGCCTCAAGCTGGAGTTTGTGTCCATGACGGCCCCTTCCTGAAGGGGGAGGGGCGTCATGAGGCCAGGGAGGTTTCCCTACGCTGGGAGTTGTGAGCTGCTCCATATTTCAAGGTTTCCTTCTTCAGGACAGTCGAGTACTATTGGATGGTTCCAGGATGCCCCATACAGAAAGACTTGAGAGCAGGGCCCTAAGCATGGATGCCGAGAAACGCAAACTCACCTTCCCATTGCCTGGTCGAGACAAGGCACGCTCAATCTGCGGGCTCTTGGGTGAGCTACCCAGAAGGCTGAGTTTAAATGGACTGTGCTGAGGATGAGTCATAATGTGGGTTGGTGGCCATGGAGACCTTGGAATGTGGCAGTAGCTAAGGGACTCTGCATGATTCTCCAACCCGAAGGGCTTGACACAACTCCAACAAGGAAGCTTCCCATGTGGAGATGAGAGGTCTTCTGTCTGGTGCCTCAGGAAAGCCCCGTATGCTGGTCTTCGAACCCAGGCCTCTGAGGAGTGATACCTGGACACCAAAGCAAGAGTTCATAATAGGGCCTAGGGGCTTGTCTGGTTCAATCTTCTGTCTCTGCGGATATCTGTCTGTGTGTCTGCATGGAGGTAGTAGTTGCTCAGCTTGTGTCATAATGCCCCTATTTGTCCAGTGCAGCTTGCGGTAGTGGGATGTCCTTGGGGACCTTGAGGTTTCTACTATTTTGTAGAGTTGTGGCCAATGGAATGGGCAGTTTCTTAGGAGAGAGCAGGCACAGTTCTGTGGTGTGGCTCCAGAGACCCCAGCCTGGAGGCTGTGTGGGCCATGGCTGTGCAGACAGACATCCAAAAACCCTAACTCAGCTCAGGTTTGGGGCCGAGGTTACGGCAGGCCTGATCTACAGTCCATGAGGGGAGTTCCTCTGGATATGAAAGAAGGGTGAGAGGGAGGCAGTCGCTCCGGCTTTTGTCTCTGGATGTTTTGTCCACAATGGCCGTTTAATGTAGGAGTTGCCTCATGGGTCGTAGAAGTCTCCCTCTCTGGTAGTTTGTCCAGCCGCCAAGAGTTTCAGGTCATTCTGTGGGAAGGGAAGTGTCCTGTTTTCTGCTTCATGTGTCTCCCCAATAGAGGGATTCTAGAGCATAGCAGTGGGTACTGACAACTGGAATACTCGCCCTCTGGTTAAGCCTGGGGGCCTATGGATATGACAAGCCCCATATGCAAGATCTTGGTCCAGCCACTGAGAGGCGTTACTTTAATACGGGACTCACGCTGCAGGTCACAATGCATGTCTGTGCCCTAGGCGGCCCTCAAGCACTGGCGTGGCCTTTCGGACAATGCAGGTTTTCCCACATTGAACGTTGGACAACATGCCAACCACAAGGTTTCTGGCCATGGGGAAGGAGGAATTCTAATTTCTGCATCACGTTCACCCCTGGGCAGTGATTGGAGATAAGGTCTAGGTTCTGAAGCCTGAAAACCGAGGTTGGGAAGAGATGACGACCTACAGCCATAGCGGCTCCTATGTGTCCAGGTTGGGGCCAGCTGTCTGGGTGTCGTTTGGGATGTCTTGTCTCAGGCTGTGCCAGACAGGGCATTAGTATACAGGGTGGGCTGTATAATTGCTTTACAATCGAGTGGCATGCATTAGAAAATCATTTGGGGTTTCTTATTAGCAGCATAGGGCAAAGTTTTTCTTCTGGAGGGCAGGCAGAGTGCTGCATTGTGGCTTCGGAATTCCCAAACTGGAGGGCTTGTGGGCCAGGAGAGTGAGGACGGAAGTCTGAGAACACAAGCTAGGCTTAGGTTTCGCGGCAAGGATATGGCAGGCACACTCTGCAGAGCTGAATTGAGATCTCATGCGTCTGAAGTCAGGTCGAGGTTCAGACTTTGGCTCAGGTTTGAGTTTCTGTCCATGTTGGCCCCTTCAGGAAGGGGGGGCATTATGAGGCCATGGGGGTTTTCCCACTATTGGAGTTGTGAGATGCTCCAAACCGCAAGGATTCCTTCTGTGGGACAATTAAGATTTGTTGGATGGCTCCAGGACGTCTTATAAGGTATTTTTCCAGAACAGGGTTCTAAGTATCGATGCCTGGGCAGCCAGCCTCACATTCCAATTGTCTCCTAGCAACAAGAAACGTTTGATCTGCTGGCTTGGGGTAGCAACAGAGGGGGCTGAGTTGATATGGACTTTCCTGAGGATGGTCTTAATGTTGGTTTGAGTCCATGGAGACCTTGGTATGGGGCAGTGGCACCAGGGCCCTGAAGGATTCTCCTAACCAGAGGTTATGACAAAGCTCCAATGAGCAAGTTTTCCATGGGGAGACGAGATTTGTTCTTATTGGTGCCTCAGGAAACCACCATATGCTGGTATTGGAAACGAGGCCTCTGAGGAGAGATGCCTGGAAACCAAAGCAATGGATCTGATTAGGGCCTAGGGGCCTGTCCGGTTCAATATTCTTCTCTGGGGACATCTGTTGTCTGAGTGGAGGTAGTTGCTCAGCTGGTTTGAGATCACCCCTGTTTGTCCTGGGCGGCCTACACTATTGGGATGGCCTCGGTGACTTTGGAGGTTTTTCCTAATTTGCAAGGTTGTGGCCAATGGAATGGGAAGAATTCCCTTGAAAGGGAAGCACAGTCCTGAGGTGTGGCTCCAGGGACCCAAGCGTGGAGCGTGTGTGGTCCAGGGCTATTTGGACAAAAGTCTGAAAACACAAACTCCACTTAGGTTGGGGGATGTAGGTATGGCCGGCCCGATCTATAGACCGTGAGGAGAACTCTTCGGGATATGAACAAAGGGCGAATGTGAGGTGCTTGCTCTTGCTTTTTTTTTTTTTTTTCTGGAAATGTGTCACCGATTGCCATGGAATGTCGGGGTGTCCTCATGGGCCATCGATGAGGCTCCCTTTCTGGGGATTTGACCCGATCCTAAAAGTTTGGGGTCATTCTATGGGAATGGAGGAGGCCTTTCTGTTTTTTTTGTTTACTTTTTTTTTTTTTTTTTTTTTTTTTTTTTTTTTTTTTTACCTCAGTTGGACCACCAAAAGAGGGATTCCAGAGCAGAGTCGTCGGTGGGGGCAACTGGACAACCAGACCTCTGGTTAACATTGGGACCTAAGAACATGGCAAGCCCCATATGTGGGCTCTTGGTCCAGACACTGAGAGGCCTTCCTTGAGGATAGGTCTCACACTGAGTTTCACAATGTGGTTTTGTGCCCAAGGATCCCCTCAAGTCAGGGCGTGGCCTAAAGTACCATGCTGGTTTCTCCTACACTGAACGTTGTACAGTATGGGAACCACAAGTTTTCTGGCCATGGGGAAGATGGAGTTCTAATTTCTGCAACACTTTCACTCCTGGACTGTGATTGGATTTAAGGTCTAGGTTCTGAAGCCTGAAAACTGAGGTTGGGAAGAGATGAAGCCCTAAGGCCATGGTGTGTCTGATGTGCTCAGTGTTCGGCCAGCTGTTGAGTGTGGGTTGGGAGGTGCAGGCTCAAACTGTGGCAGACAGGGAATAAGTGCCCAGGCTAGACTGTATCATTGGGGTGCAGTCGAGTTTCGTGCAGGATAGTACTCATTTGTGGTTACTGGGTAGCCCCAGAGGGCAACGTTTTTCTTCTGGAGGGAAGACACAGTGCCACATAGTGATTCCAGCATTCCCAAACTGGAAGGCTTGTGGGCCAGGAGTGTGAGGAAAAAATTCTGAGAACACTAGCCAGACTTAGATTTCGGGGTGAAGGGAAGGCAGGCACACTCTGCAGAGATGATTCGAGATCCCGTATACCTGAAGACAGAGCTAGGATCAGACGTTGGCTTAGGTCGGAGTTTCTGTCCATGACGGCCCCTTCATGAAGGGGAGGGTGTCACGAGGACATGGAGGTTTTCCGACGATGGGAATTGTGAAATGCTCCAAACCACAATGATTTTTTCTGTGGGACAGTCGAGACCTGTTGGATGGCTCCAGGACATCCCATAAGGAAGTTATCCAGAAAAGGGTTCTAAGGATGGATGCCTGGGCAGCCTGCCTCTCATTCCAGGTGTCTCATAGAGCCAAGGCAAGTTCGATCTGCTGGATCTAGGGGAGCAACCGAGGCGGGTGTGTTGAAATGGGTGAGTTGAGGATGGGTCATAATGTGCATTTGTGTCCATGTAGACCTTGGAATGGGGTGCTTGATCCGGGGTCTTGAGGGATATTCATAACCGGAGGTTTTGATGGAGCTCTAAAGAGTTGTTTCCTATGTAGAGAAGAGAATTGTTTTGATGAGTGCCTAAGGAATCTCCCATATGCTGGTATTGGAAACCAGGCCTCTGAGGAGAGATGACTGGAATCAAAAGCAATGGATCTGATTAGGGCCTAAGTGCCCTTCCAGTTCAATCTTATTCTATGGGGATATCTGTCTCTGGGTCTGAGTGGAGTTGGTTTCCTAACTTGTGAAAGATCATCCCTGTTTGTCCTGGGCAGCCAACACAATTCAGATGGCCTCGGGGAGTTTGGAGGTTTCTCCTAATCTATAGGGTTGTGGCCAATGGAAATGGCAGAATTCCCCTGGAGAGGGAAGCCACAGTCCTGAGGTGTGGCTCCAGGGGCCCCAGCTTGGATGTTGTGTGGGCCAGGACTGTGGGGACAGAAGTCTGAAAACACAAACTCAGCTTAGGTTTGGGGATGTATGTATGAAGGCTCGAACTACAGACCATGAGAATTTTCCGGGCTATGAACAAAGGGTGAGTATTTGGCGCTTGCTCAGGGTTTTGTCTCTGGATTTTGTGTCAATGGTGGCCGTGGAATGTCGGGGTGTCCTCAAGGGCCATGGACAATTCTTTCTCTGGTGATTTGGCCTGATCCCAAGTGGTTGGGATCATTCTGTGAATGGGAAGAGTCCTTTCTGTATTTTTTTTTTTTACCTCAGGTGTCCCACCAAAGAGGGATTCCCGAGTAGAGCCCTGAGTAGGGGTGACTAGACATCTCGAACTCTGGTTGAGATTGGGGGACTAGGGGCTTGGCAAGCCCCATATGTGGGCTGTTGTTCCAGTCACTAAGAGGCTTTACATGAGGATTGGGCTCACGCTGAGGGTCACAATGTGTGTTTGTGCACATTGTGGCCCTCAGGGATAGGTGGGGCCTCATAGTCCATGCTGCTTTCTCCTACAATGAACATTGGACAACATGCCAACCACTAGGTTTCTTGCCAAGGCGAAGGAGAAGTTCTGATTCTTGCATCACGTTCACTCCTGAGCAGTGAGTGGAGATAAGGTCTAGGTTCTGAAGGTGAAAATTGAGGTTGGGTAGAGATGATGGCCTAAAGCCATTGTGGATTTGATATGCTCAAGTGTACGGCCAACTGTCTGGGTGTTGGACTGGAGGTCTGCCCTCAGGCTGTGTCCGACAGGGCTTTAGTGCACAGGCTAGACTGTATAATTGGGGTATGGTCGAGTGGCATGCAGGTTGTTACTCATTTGGCGTTTCTGGTTAGCCCTATAGGGCAACATTTTTCTTCTGGAGGCCAGGCAGAGTGCTGCATTGTGTCTCCAGAATTTCCAAATTGGAGGGGTGTGGCCAGGATTCTGAGGACGGAAGTCTGAGAACACAAGTTAGGCTTAGGTTTCAGGGCGAGGGCCCAGCAGGCACACTCTCAAGTGCTGAATCGAGATCTCATGCTTCTGAATTCAGGGCGAGGATCAGACTTTGGCTTAGGATGGAGTTTCTGTCCGTGATGGCCCATTTATGAAGGTGTGGGGCATCATGAGGAAATGGAGGTTTTCTCACAGTGTTATTGTGTGATGCTTCAAACCACAAGGATTCATTCTGCGAGACAGTCAAGACAGGTTGGTTGGATTCAAGACGTCCCATAAAGAAGTTCTCCAGAGCAGGGTTCTAAGGATGGATGCCTGGGAAGCCCGCCTCCCATTCCAACTGTCTCTTAGTGACCAGGAAGTTTTGATCTGCTGGCTCTGGGTGAGCAGCCGAGGGGGCTGATTTTAAATGGACTCTCCTGAGAATGGATCATAATGTAAGTTCGTGTCCTTGGAGACCTTGGGATTGGGCCATGGTGCCAGCGCCCTGAAGGATCCTCCTAACCTGAGGTATTGACACAGCTCCAAAGAGCAACTTTCCCATGTGGAGATGAGATCTGTTCTGATTGTTTCCTTAGGAAACCCCCATATTCTGATATTGGAAACCAGGCCTCTGAGGAGAGATACCTAGAAACCAAAGCAATGCATCAGAAGTTGGCTCAGGTTGGAGTTTCTGTCCATGATGGCCCCTTTATAAAGGGGAGCATCTCATGAGGCCATGTAGGTTTTCCCACGATAGGAGTTGTGAGATGCTCCAATCTGCAAGGATTCCTTCTGTGGGACAGTCAAGACCTGTTGGAAGGCTCCAGGACATCCCATATGGAACGGCGCCAGAGCAGGATTCCAATGATGGATGCCTAGAGAGTCTGCTTTGCATTCCAGTTGTCTCCTAGCGACAAGGCAGGTTTGATATTCTGCCTCTGGGGGAGTAATCGACGGGGCTGAGTTGAAATGTACTCTCCTGCCGAATGGTCATAATGCGGGTATGTGTCCATGGAGACCTTGGAATAGGACGGTTGCTCCGGCTACCTGAAGGTTTCTCCTAACTGGAGGCTTTTACAGAGCTCCAAAGGATAAGTTTCCCATGTGAAGACAAGATTTGTTCTGATTGGTATCTCTGGAATCCCCCATATGCTGGTATTGGAAAACAGGCCTCTGAGGAGAGATGCTTAGAAAAAAAAGCAATGGAACCAATTACATTCTAGGGGCCAGTCCAGTTTAATCTTCTTCTCTTGGGTTATCTGTCTACGGGTGAGTTGACGTCGTTGCTCAGCTTGTGAGAGATCGCCCCTCTTTGTCCTGGGTGGCCTACACTATTGGAATGGCCTCTGGGACTTTGGAGGTTTCTCCTTATCTGTAGGGTTGTGGCCAATGGAATGGGAAGAATTTCCTTGGAGAGGGCAGGCACAGTCCTGAGGTGCGGCTCCAGGGGCCTCAGTCTGGAGGGTGTGTGGGACAGGGATGTCAGGATAGAAGTCTGAAAACACAAACTCGGCTTAGGTTTGGGGACGTAGGTATGGCAGGCCCAATCTACAGACTATGAGGAGAATTTTTTGGGCTATGACCTAAGGGTGAGTGTGAAAGCTTGCTGAAGCTTATGTCTCTGGATTTTGTGTCAATAGTGGCTGTGGAATGTCGGGCTGGCCTCATGGGCCATGGACGAGTCTTTCTCTCTGGACCCCAATCACTTGGGATGGCCCAATCCCAAGTGATTGGGGTCATTCTGTGAGTGGGAGGAGTCCTTTCTGTGTTTATTTACCTCAAATGTCCCACCAAAGAGGTATTCCAGAGCAGAGCCCTGAGTAGGGGTGACTAGATGTCTCTACCTCTGGGTAAGATTGGGTGACTTGGGGCATGGCAGGCCCCATATGCGGGCTCATGGTCCAGCCACTGAGAGGCTTTACTTGAGGACAGGGCTCAAACTGAGGGTCCCAATGTGTGTTTGAGCCCACCGCAGCTCTTAAGCATAGGCAGGGCCTCAGGGACCCTACACTACCCTCAGGGGCCCTACTACTGCCCCTGTAGGCCCTACAGGGGTCCTACACTGAACATTGGACAAGATGCCAACCACAAGATTCTGGCGAGAGGGAAGGAGGAGTTCTGATTTCTGCATCACGTTCACCCATGGGAAATGAGTAGAGATAAGGTCTAGGATTCTGTAGCCTGAAAACCGAAGTTGGAAAGAGATGGCGACCTAAGGCCATGGCGGTTCAGATGTTCTCAGTGTACTGCAAGCTGTCTGGGTGTCGGTTGGGAATTCAGGCCTCAAATTCTGTCAGACAGGGCATTAGTGCACAGGCTAGAATATATAATTGGTGTACAGTTGAGTGACGTGCAGGTTTATCCTCATTTGAGGTTTCTGGGTAGACCCATAGGGCAATATTTTTCTTCTAGAGGGCAGGCAGAGTGCAGCACTGTGTCATCGGAAATCCCAAAATAGAGGGCGTGTGGTCCAGGAGAGTGAGGACGGAAGTCGGAGAACCCTAGCTACGCTTAGGTTTTGGGGTGAGGGCACAGCAGGTACACTCTGAAGAGCTGAATCAAGATCTCGTGCATCTGAAGTCAAGGCGAAGATCAGCTGTTGGCTCAGGTTGGAGTTTCTTTCCATGATCTGCCTTCATGAAGATTGGGGGCATCATGTGACCTTGGAAGCTTTCCATGATATGAGTTGTTAGGTGGTCCATGCACAAGGACTCCTGTGGGACAGTCGAGACCTGTTGGATGGCTCAAGGATGTCCCATAAGGAACGACGCAAGAGCAGGGTTCTAAGGATGGATGCCTGAAGAGCCCAACTCGCATTTCAATTGTCTCCTAGCGACAAGGCAGGTTCAATCTGCTGGCTCTGGAGTAGCAACCGAGGGGGTTTAGTTGAAATGGACTCTCCTGAGGATGGGTCATAATTTGGGATTGTGTCCATGGAGATATTCAAATGGGGCAGTGGCTCCAGTGACCTGAAGTTTTCTCCTAACTGGAGGTTATGACACAGCTCCATAGAGCAAGATTCCCATGTGGAGACGAGATTTTTTCTGATAGGTAGCTCTGGAAACCCCCTTATGCTGGTATTGGAATCCAGGCCTCTGAGGAGAGATGCCTGAAAACAAAAGCAATGGATCCAATTAGGGCCTAGGTGCCTGTCTTGTTCAATATTCTTTTCTATGGATATCTGTCTAAGGTTCTGATTGGAGGTAGTGGCTCAGCTTGTGCCAGAGGGTCCCTGTATGTCCAGGACATCCTACACTATTGGGATGGCCTCAGAGATTTTGGATGATTCTCCTAATCTGTCAGGTTGTGCCAAATGAATGAGCAGAATTCCCTTGGAGAGGGCAGGCACAGTCCTGAGGTGTGGCTCCATGGGGCCCAGCCTTTAGAATGTGTGGGTGAGGACAATGGAGACAGAAGTCTGAAAACACAAACTCGGCTTAGGTTTGGGGACATAGGTATGGCAGGCCCGATCTACAGACCTTGAGAATTTTGGGGGCTCTGAACAAAGGGCAAGTGTGTGGCGCTTTTTCAGGTTTTTGTCTCCGGATTTTGTGTCAATGGTGGCCGTGGAATGTCAGGCTGGCCTCATCGACCATGGACGAGTATTTCTCTCTGTGGATTTGGCCAGATTCCAAGTGTTTGGGGTCATTCTTTGGATGGTAGGAGTCCTTACTTTTTTTTTTTTCTTTATCTTGGGTTTTTTTTTTTTTCCTTATGTGTCCCACCAAAGAGGTATTCCAGAAAAGAGCTCTGAATAAGGTTGACAAGACTTCTCAAGCTCTGGCTAGGATTGGGGGAGTAGGGGCATGGCAAGTCCCATATGCAGGCTCTTGCTCCAGCCACGGAGAGGCTTTACTTGAGGCCAGGGTTCATGCTTAGGGTCCTAATGTGTGTTTGTGCCCATCGCAGCCCTCAAGCATGTCTGAGGCCTCATTTGCCATGCTGGGTTCTCATATACGGAACGTTGGACAACATGCCAACCACAAGGTTTCTGGTCATGGGGAAGGTGAAGTTCTGATTTCTGCATCACGTACATCACTTAGTTGTGAGTGGAGATAATGTCTAGGTTCTGAAGCCTGAAGACCAAGGTTGGGAAGAGATGATGAACTAAGGCCATGGCATGTTTGATGTGTTCAGTGTGAGGCCAGGTGTCTGGGTGTCGGTCACGAGGTCTGGGGTCAGGCTGTGTCAGACAGGGCATTAGTGCCCAGGCTAGACTGTATAATTGGGGTACAGTCTAGAGAATTGCAGGTTGATCCTCATTTGATGTTTCTGGGTAGACCCCTAGGGCAAAGTCTCTCTTCTGGAGGGCAGGCAGAGTGCTGCATTTTGTCTCCAGAATTCCCAAAGTGGAAGGCTTGTGGGCCAGGACTGTGAGGATGGAAGTCTGAGAACGCGAGCTGGCTTAGGTTTTGGGGCGAGGGCAAGGCAGGCACACTCTGCAGAGCTGAATTGAGATCTCATGCATCTGAGGTCAGGGCGAGGATCAGACGGGAGTTTCTGTCCATGATGTCCTCTACCTGAAGGTGGAGGCATCACGAGGCCATGGAGGTTTTCCCACGGTGCGAGTGTGTGATGCTGCAAACCACAAGGATTCCTTCTGCAGGACAGTTGAGACCTGTTGAATGGATCAAGGACACCCCATTAGGAATTTCTCCAGAGCAGAGTTCTAACATGGATACCTGGGCAACGAACTCGCATTCCAATTGTCTCCTAGTGACAAAGCAGGTTTGATCTGCTGGCACTGGGTGAGCAACCGCCAGGTATGTGTTGAAATGGACTCTCCTGAGGATGGGTCATAATGTGGGATTGTGTCCATTGAGACATTGGAATGGGGCGGTGGCTCCAGTGACGTGAAATTTTCTCCTAACTGGAGGTTTTGACACAGTTCCATATAGCATGATTCCCATGTGGCATGCGATTTGTTCTGATTGGTAGCTCCAGAAACCCCCATGTGCTGGTATTGGAATCCAGGCCTCTGAGGAGAGATACATGAAAACAAAAGCAATGAATTCGTTTAGGGCCTAGGTGCCTGTCCTCTTCAATCTTCTTTTCTATGGATATCTATCTACAGGTCTGATTGGAGGTAGTGGCTCAGCTTGTGGCAGATGGTCCCTGTTTGTCCCGGACATCCTACAATATTGGGGTGGCCTCGGGGACTTCGGATGTTTCTCCTAATCTGTCAGGTTGTGCCAAAGGAATGAGCAGAATTCCCATGGAGAGGGCAGGCACAGTCCTGAGGTGTGGCTCCATGGGGCCAAGCCTTGAGGGTGTGTGGGCCAGGACAATGGAGACAGAAGTCTGAAAACACAAACGTGGCTTAGGTTTGGGGACATAGGTATGGCAGGCCCGATCTACAGACCGTGAGAATTTTTCAGGCTTTGAACAAAGGGCGAGTGTGTGGCGCTTTTTCAGGCTTTTGTCTCCGGATTTTGTGTCAATGGTGGCCGTGGAATGTCAGGATGGCCTCATCAGCCATGGACGAGTATTTCTCTCTGTGAATTTGGCCCAATTCCAAGTGTTTGCGGTCATTCTTTGGACGGTAGGAGTCCTTTCTCTATTTTTTTTTTAACCTCATGTGTCCCACCAAGGAGGGATTCTAGAGAAGAGATCTGAGTAGGGGTGACTAGACTTCTCAAGCACTGGTTAAGGTTTGGGGAGTACGGGCATGGTAATCTCCATATGTGGGCTCTTGGTCCAGCCCCAGAGAGGCTTTACTTGAGGCCAGGGTTCATGCTTAGGGTCCTAATGTGTGTTTGTGCCCATCGCAGCCCTCAAGCATGTCTGAGGCCTCATGGGCCATGCTGGTTTCTCCTACACTGCACGTTGGACAACATGCCAACCACAGGGTTTCTGGTCATGGGGAAGGAGGAGTTCTGATTTCTGCATCACGTACACGGCATGGCAGTGAGTAGAGATAAGGTCTAGATTCTGAAGCCTGAACCGAGGTTGGTAAGAGATGACGACCTAAGGCCATGGTGGGTCCGTTGCACTTAGTGTGCGGCCAGATGTCTGTGTCCATCATGAGGTCTGGTCTCAGGCTGTGTCAGGCAGGGCATTAGTCCCCAGGCTAGACTGTATAATTGGGGTACAGTCGAGTGATATGAAGGTTGGTCCTCATTTGGGGTTTCTGGTTGGCCCCATAGGGCAAAGATTTTCTTCTGGAGGGCAGGCAGAGTGCTGCATTCTGGCTCCAGAATTGCCAACTTCAGGGCTTGTGGGCCAGGTGTTTTTGGACAGAAGTCTGAGAACACAAGTTCAGCTTAGAATTCGAAGCGGTGACATGGCAGGCACACTCTACAGACCTGAAATGAGATCTCGTGCATCTGAAGTCAGGGCGAGGATCAGAAGTTGGCTTAGGTTGGAGTTTCTGTACATGATGTCCCCTTCATGAAGGTGGGGGGGGCATCAGGAAACCATGGAAGATTTCCAACTTTGTGAGTGTGTGATGCTCCAAACCACAAGAATTCCGTCAGCGGGACAGTCACGAACTTTTGGATGGATCAAGGACGTCCCATAAGAAATGCTCCAAAGCACAGTTCTAATGATGGATGCCTGGGCAGTCCAACTTGCATTCCAGTTGTGTCCTAGTGAAAAGGAGGATTCGATCTGCTGTCACTGGGGGAACAACCGAGGGGGCTGAATTGAAATGGACTCTCATGAGGATCAGTCATGATGTGGATTTGTGTCCATGGATCCCTTGGAATGGGGCAGTGGCTCTGTTGCCCTGAAGAATTCTCCTAACCTGAGGTTTTGATGCAGCTCCAAAGAGCAAGTTTCCCATGTAGAGACGAGATTTGTTCTGAAACCCCCACAACCTGGTATTGGAAACCAAGCATCTGGGGAACAATGCCTGGAATCCAAAGCAATGGATCTGATTACGGTCTAGGGGCCTGTCTTTTTCAATATTCTCCTCTGAGTGTCTCTGTCTAAGATTCAGAATGGAGGTCACTGCTCAGCTTGTGTCAGATCACCCATGTTTGTTGGGGGAGGCCAACACTATTGGGCTGGTCTTGGGAATTGGAGGTTTCTCCTAATCTGTAAGGTTGTGGCAAATGAAACGGGCAGAGTTCCCTTGGAGAGCACTGGCACAGTCCTTAGGTGTGACACCACCTTTCTGGGTGTCATCCAGGAGGTCCAGGCTCAGGCTGTGTCAGACAGGGCATTAGTGCCAAGCTTAGACTGTATAATTGGAGTAAAGTTGAGTGGCATGCAGGTTGATCCTCATTTGGCGTTTCTGGGTAGCCCCAGGGGCAACGTTTTTCTTCTGGAGGGAAGGAAGAGTGCTGCATTGTGGCGACGGAATTCTCACACTGGAGGGCTTGTGGGCCAGAATTGTGAGGAAGGAAGTGAGAGAACACAAGCTAGGCTTAGGTTTTGGGTCAAGATCATGGCAGGCACACTCTGTAGAGCTAAATCTAAATCTCATGCATCTGAAGTCAGGGCGAGGATCAGACGTAGGCTCAGGTTGAAGTTTCTGTTCAGGATGGCCCCTTCATGATGGTGGGGGGCATCATGGGGCTATGGAGACTTTCCCACGATTGGCATTGTAAGTTGCTCCAATCGGCAAGGATTCCTTCTACGGGACAGTCGAGACCGGTCAGATTGCTCCAGGACGTCCCATGCGGAACCACGGCAGTGCAGGGTTCTAAGGATGGATTCCTGGAGTGCCCGCCTCACATTCCTATTGTCTCCTAGTGACAAAGCAGGTTCGATCTGCTTCTTTTGGGGAGCAACCAAAGGGGATGTGTTGAAATGGACTCGCCTGCGGATGGGTCATAATGCGGGTTTGTGTCCATGGAGACCTTGGAATGGGGTGTTGGCTGCTGGGACCTGAAGGTTTCCCCTAACTGGAGGTTGTGACACAGCTCCAAAATGCATGTTTCCCATGTGGAAATGAGATTTCTTCAGACTGGTACCTCTTGAAGAACACATATGCTGGTATTGGAAACCAGGCCTCTGAGGAGAGATGCCTGGAATCAAAAGCAATGGATCTGATTAGGGCCTAGGTGCCTGTCCAGTTCAATCTTCTTCTCTGGGGTTATCTGTCTATGGATCTGAGTTGAGGTAGTTGCTCATCTTGGGACAGATCACCCTGTTTGCCCTGAGTGGCCAACAATTTTGGGATGGCCTCAGGGACGTTGGAGTGTTCTCCTAATCTTTAGGGTTGTGCCCAATGGAATGGGCAGAATTTGCTTGGAGAATGCGGCACAGTCCTGAGGCATGGCTCCAGGGGCCCCAGCCTGGAGGGTGTGTGGGCCAGGACAGTGGGGACAGAAACCTGAAAACCCAAACTCAGCTTAGATTTGGGGACGTAGGTATGACATGCCTGATCTATAGACCATGAGAAGAATTTATCAGGCTATGAACAAAGGGCAAGTGTGAGGCATATCTCCAGGCTTTTGTCTCTAGATTTTGTGTCAATGGTGGCCATGGAATGACAGGATGGCCTCTTTGGCCATGGATGATTCTTTCTCTTTTAAGATTTGGTCAGATCCCAAGTTTTGGGGCTCATTCAGGGGATGGAGGAGACCCTTCAATATTTTTTTTCCTCAGGGGTTCCAGAGCAGAGACCTGAATAGGGGTGATTAGAACTCTCAACCTCTCATTAATATTGGGGGACTACGGATGGCAATGCGGGTCTTGGTCCAGACCCTGAGAGGCTTTACTTGAGGACAGGGCTCACACTGAGGGTCCCAATGTGTTTGTGCCCATTGCGGTTCTCAAGCATGGGCGGGGACTCATGGGCTACACTGGATTCTCCTACACTGAACGTTGGAAAACATGCCAACCACAAGGTTTCTTGCCTTGAGGAAGAAGGAGTTTTATTTCTGCATCACTTTAACCCCTGGGTAGTGAGTATATATAAGGTCTAGGTTCTGAAGCCTGAAAACCAAGGTTGAAAAGAGATGATGACCTAAAGCCATGGCGGGTCTGATGTGCTCAGTGTACAGCCAGCTGTCTGGGTGTCGGTTGAAAATTCAGACCTCAGGCTGTGCAAGACAGGGCATTAACGCTGAAGCGAAACTGTATAATTGGGGTAGAGTCAAGTGGCATGCAGGTTGATCCTCATTTGGTGTTTCTGGTTAGCCCCATAGGACAACGTTTCTCTTCTGGAGGGCAGTCAGAGTGCTGCATTGTGTCTCTCCAGAATTCCCTAACTGGAGGGCTGGTGGGCTCGGAGTGTGAGGACGAAGTCTGAGAACAATAGCTAGGTTTTGCTTCGGGGCAGGGTTTCGGCAGGCACACTCTGCAGAGTTGAATCAAGATTTCGTGCATCTGAAGTCAGGGCGAGGATTAGACGTTGGCTCAGGTTGGAGTTTCTGTCCAAGATGGCTCTTTCATGAAGGGGACAGTGCACCACGAGGCCACAGAGCTTTTCCCATGATGGGAGTTGTGAGGTGCTCCAAAGCGCAAGGATTCCTTCTGCAGGACAGCTGTGACCTGTTGGATGGCTCCAGGACGTCCCATATGGAATTACTTCAGAGTAGTTTTCTACAGATGGATGCCTAGCCAGTCCGCCTCACATTCCAATTGTCTCCTAGTGACAAGATAGGTTCGATCTGCTGGCTCTAGGGGAGCACCCAAGGGCACTGAGTTGAAATAGACTCTCCTGCAGATGGGTCCTAATGTGGGATTGTGTCCATGGAGACCTTGGAATGAGGTGGTGGCACCGGGGCTCTGAAGGATTTTCCTAGCCGGAGGTTTTGACACAGCTTGAAAGAGCACGTTTCCCATGTGGAGAAGACATTTGTTCTGACTGATGCCTCAGGAAACCCCCATATGGTGGTATTGAAAACCAGGCCTCTGAGGTTCTGACATAGCTCCTCGAGCAAGTTTCCAATGTGCAGACAAGACTTGCTCTGAAGGAGCCTATGGAAACCCCATAGGCTGGTATTGGAAACCAGGCCTCTGAGAAGAGATGCCTGGAAACCAAAGCAATGGATCTGATTAGGGCCTAGGGGCCTGTCTAGTTCAATGTTCTTCTCTGGGGACATCTGTCTCCGAGTCTGTGTGGAGCTAGTTGCTCAGCTAGTGTCAGATAACCCCTGTTTGTTCCAAGCAGCCTACAATATTGGGATGGTCCCAGGGACATTGGAGATTTCTCCTGATTTATATGGTTGTGGCCAATGGAATATGAAGAATTCCCTTTGAGAGGGCAGGAACAATCCTGATGTGTGGTTCCAGGGGCCCTAGCATGGAGGATGTGTGTTTTCACACAACTGTCCAAACAGCCCTGGCCTACACAACCTACAGGCTCAGGCCCCTGGAGCCAAACCTGAGGACTGTACTTGTCCTCTCAGAGGGAATTGTGTGTGCCCATTCCAAAGGCCACAACCCTTCTAATAGGATAAACCTCCAAAGTCCCTGATCCATCTCAATAGTGGTGGCTTCCCAGGAAAAGCAGGGGTAATCTGAGCCCAACTGAGCACCTACCTGCACTCAGACCCATAGACAGATGTCCCCAGAGGTATGAAGGAAAGAACAGGCAACTAGGCACTAATTAGATCCATTGCTTTGGTTTCCAGGCATCTCTCCTCAGAGACCTGGATTTCAAGAGCAGCATATAGCTGTTTCTTGACTCACCCATCAGAAAACATCTCATCTACACATGGGAAACTTGCACGTTGGGGCTGTGTCAAAGCCTCTGTTTAGGAGAACCCTTTAGGGCCCCAGTGCCACCGCTTCATTCCAAGGTCTCCATAGACACAAAAGCACATTAGACCCATCCCCAGGGGTGTCCATTTCAACTCAGCGTCCACGGTTGCTCCCCACAGATCCAGGAGATCTAACCTGTCTTGTTGCTAGGAGACAATTGAAATGCGAGGTGGGCTACCCATCCATCCATCCTTAGAACCCTGCTCAGAATCATTGGCCTGGAGCCAAACAACAGGTCTCAATTGTCCTGCAGAAGACTCTCTGCAGTTTGGAGCTTCTCACAACTCCCATCGTGGGAAAACACCCATGGCCCCGTGATGCCCCCCCCATTCATGAAGGGGCCATCAGGGACAGAAACTCCAACCTGAGCGATCGTCTGATCCTCGCCCTGACTTCAGATGCACAAGATCTCGATTCAGGTCTGTAGATTGTGCCTGCCATGGCCTCACCCAGAAACCTAAGCCTAGCTTGTGTTCTCAGACTTTTGTCGTCAGACTACTGGCCCACAAGCCCTCCAGTTTGGCAATCCAGATCTACAATGCAGCACTCTGCCGGCCCTCCAGAAGAAAAACATTGTCCTCTGGGGCTACCCAGTAACCCCAAATGAGGATCAACCTGCACCGACATTGGCTGTACCCCAAATACATAGGCTGACCAGGGCACTAATGCCCTTTCTGACACAGCCTGAGCCTGGACCCCCTGGACCCTCCCAGACAGCTGGCCGCACACTGAGCACATCGAGCCGCCATGGCCTTAGGTCGTCATCTCTTCCCAACCTCGGTTTTCAGGTTTCAGAACCTAGACCTTATCTCCAATCACTGCCCAGGGTTGAAGGTGATTCAGAAATCAGAACTCCTTCCCCATGGCAACAAACCTTGTGGTTGGCATGTTGTCCAACGTTCAGTGTAGTTGAAACCAGTGTGGCCCATGAGGCCCCGCCCATGCTGGCAAGCCACATTGGTCAGAAACACACATTGTGACGCTCAGGCTGAGCCCAGTCCTCAAGTAAGGCCACTCAGTGGCTGGATGAAGAGATAGCATATTGGACTTGCCATGCCCCTAGGCCCCAATTTTTAACCATAGTTCGGGTTGTCCCTTCAGTCTTCCCCACGGCTTGGCTTTGGAATTCCTCTTTTGGTGGGACACCAACGTAACAAAACTGAAATGAGTCCTCCCATCCCACAGATTGACGAAAAGCAATTGGGAATTGGGCCAAATCCTCAGAGAGGAAGATTCGTCCATGGCCCATGAGGCCTCCCCGACATTCCACGGCCATCGCTGATACAAAATCCAGAGACAAAAGCCTGAGCAAGCACCTCAGACTCGCACTTTCTTCGTATCCTGAAGAGTTCTTCTCATGGTTTGTAGATCGGGCCTGCCATACCCATGTCCCCAAAACTAAGCTGAGTTTGTGTTTTCAGACTTCTGTCCTCAAAGTCTTGGGCCACACACCCTCCAGGCTGGGCCCCTGGAACCACACATTAGGACTGTACCTACCAATCCATGGGAATTCTGCCCATTCCATGGTCCAAAATCGTACAAATTAGGAGAAACCTCCAAAGTCCCTGAGGCCATCCCAATAGATTTGGTCGCCCTGAACAAACAAGGGCTGTCTAACGCCAGCTGATAATCGACCTCCACTCATACCATAGATGGATGTCCCCAGAGAAGAAGATTGAACCAGACAGGACCCTAGGCCATAATAGGATCCATTGCTTTGGGTTACAGGCATGTGTCCTCAAAAGCCTGATTCCAATACGAGCATAGGGGTTTTCCTGAGGCACCCATCAGAACTCATCTCGTCTCCACAAGTAAACCTGTGCATGGGAGCCATGTCCAAAGCTTAGGAGAGTACTTCAGGGTCCCGGTGCCACCGCCCCATTCCACGGCCCTCATGGACACAAAAACACATTAGGACCCATCCTCAGGAAAGTCCATTTCAACTCAGCCAACCCGGTTGCTCAGGCAGAGCCATCAGATCAAAACAAAAATAAACGTACTTCTTCCAGCCCACAGAAGGACCGCAAACTCTTTGGACGGGGCCAAACCACCAGAGAGTAAGACTCGTCCATTTCCCATGAAGTCACCCAGAAATTCCACGACCATGAGTGACATGATATCCAGTGACAAAAACATGAGCAGAGCCTCACACTCGCCCTTCTTTCAAATCCCGAAGAGTTCTCCTCATGGTCTGTAGATCAGTCCTGCCATACCTATGACCCGAAACATAAGCCGAGTTTGTGTTTTCAGACAACTGTCCAAACAGCCCTGGCCTACACAACCTACAGGCTCAGGCCCCTGGAGCCAAACCTGAGGACTGTACTTGCCCTCTCCAAGGGAATTGTGTGTGCCCATTCCAATGGCCACAATCCTTCTAATAGGATAAACCTCCAAAGTCCCTGATCCATCTCAATAGTGGTGGCTTCCCAGGAAAAACAGGGGCAATCTGAGCCCAACTGAGCACCTACCTGCACTCAGACCCATAGACAGATGTCCCCAGAGGTATGAAGGAAAGAACAGGCAACTAGGCACTAATTAGATCCATTGCTTTGGTTTCCAGGCATCTCTCCTTAGAGACCTGGATTTCAAGAGCAGCATATAGCTGTTTCTTGACTCACCCATCAGAAAACATCTCATCTACACATGGGAAACTTGCACGTGGGGCTGTGTCAAAGCCTCTGTTTAGGACAACCCTTTAGGGCCCCAGTGCCACCGCTTCATTCCAAGGTCTCCATAGACACAAAAGCACATTAGGACCCATCCCCAGGGGTGTCCATTTCAACTCAGCGTCCACGGTTGCTCCCCACAGATCCAGGAGATCTAACCTGTCTTGTTGCTAGGAGACAATTGGAATGCGAGGCAGGCTTCCCAGGCATCCATCCGCGAACGGTGCTCTGGAGTCATTCCATATGGGATGTCCTGGAGCTGTCCAACAGGTCTCAATTGTCCCGCAGAAGGAATCCTTGAAGGGGGCATCCCACAACTCCCAACGTGGGAAAACCTCAATGGCCTCGAGATTCCGCTCCCTTCATGAAGCGGCCATCATGCAAAGAAACTCCACCCTGAGCCAACGTCTGATCCTCGCCCTGACTTCAGATGGATGAGATATTGGTTCAGATCTGCAGGGGGTACCTGCCGTGCCCTCGCCCTGAAACCCAAGTCTAGCTTGTCTTCTCAGACTTCCTTCCTCACACTCCTGGCCCCGAAGCCCTCAAGTTTGGCAATTCCGGACCCACAATGCAGCACTCTGCCTGCCCTCTAGAAAAAAAATTATTGCCTCATGAGCTGCCCAGGCACCTTAAATGAGGGTAAACCTACACAGTACTCGACTTTACCCAAATTATATAGTCTAACCTGGGCACTAATGCACTGTCGAACACAACCTGAGCCGGGACCTCCTGACCAACACCCAGAAAGCTGACCGCACACTGAGCACATAAAACCCGCCATGGCCTTAGGTCATCATCTCTTCCCTACCTCAGTTTTCAGGCTTCAGAACCGAGACCTTATCTCCAATCACTGCCCAGGGGTGATTGTGATGCAGAAATCAGGACTCCTCCTTACCTATGGCAAGAACCCTTGTGGTTGGCACGTTGTCCAAAGTTCAGTGTAGGAAAAACCAGCATTCACCCTGAGGCCCCGCCCATTCTTGAGTATTACGAGCGCATACACACGCATTGTGACCCTCAGCATGAGTCCTGTCCTCTAGTAAGTCCTCTCAGTGGCTGGACCATTAGATGTCATAATGGGCTTGACATGTCCCTAGGCCCCAATTTTTAACCAGAATTCTGATTGTCCAGTCGCCCCTCCCCAGGGCTCTACTCTGGAATCCATCATTTGGTGGGACACCTGAGGTTAAAAAAGAAAACAACAACAACAAAAACAAAACAAAAAAAACCGTACTTCTTCCAGCCCACAGAATGACCGCAAACTCTTTGGACGGGGCCAAACCACCAGAGAGTAAGACTCGTCCATTTCCCATGAAGTCACCCAGAAATTCCACGCCCATGAGTGACACGATATCCAGTGACAAAAACATGAGCAGAGCCTCACACTCGCCCTTCTTTCAAATCCCGAAGAGTTCTCCTCATGGTCTGTAGATCAGTCCTGCCATACCTATGACCCGAAACATAAGCTGAGTTTGTGTTTTCAGACAACTGTCCAAACAGCCCTGGCCTACACAACCTACAGGCTCAGGCCCCTGGAGCCAAACCTGAGGACTGTACTTGCCCTCTCCAAGGGAATTGTGTGTGCCCATTCCAATGGCCACAACCCTTCTAATAGGATAAACCTCCAAAGTCCCTGATCCATCTCAATAGTGGTGGCTTCCCAGGAAAAACAGGGGCAATCTGAGCCCAACTGAGCACCTACCTGCACTCAGACCCATAGACAGACGTCCCCAGAGGTAAAAAGGAAAGAACAGGCCCCTAGGCACGAATCAGATCCATTGCTTTGGTTTACAGGCATCTCTCCTCAGAGACCTGGATTTCAAAAGCAGCATATAGCTGTTGCTTGACTCACCCATCAGAAAACATCTCATCTACACATGGGAAACTTGCACGTTGGGGCTGTGTCAAAGCCTCTGTTTAGGAGAACCCTTTTGGTCCCCAGTGCCACCGCTTCATTCCAAGGTCTCCATAGACACAAAAGCACATTAGGACCCATTCCCAGGGGTGTCCATTTCAACTCAGCGTCCACGGTTGCTCCCAACAGATCCAGGAGATCTAACCTGTCTTGTTGCTAGGAGACAATTGAAATGCGAGGTGGGCTACCCATCCATCCATCCTTAGAACCCTGCTCAGAATCATTGGCCTGGAGCCAAACAACAGGTCTAAATTGTCCTGCAGAAGACTCTCTGCAGTTTGGAGCTTCTCACAACTCCCATCGTGGGAAAACACCCATGGCCCCGTGATGCCCCCCCCCATTCATGAAGGGGCCATCAGGGACAGAGTCTCCAACCTGAGCGATCGTCTGATCCTCGCCCTGACTTCAGATGCACGAGATCTCGATTCAGGTCTGTAGATTGTGCCTGCCATGGCCTCACCCAGAAACCTAAGCCTAGCTTGTGTTCTCAGACTTTTGTCGTCAGACTACTGGCCCACAAGCCCTCCAGTTTGGCAATCCAGATCTACAATGCAGCACTCTGCCGGCCCTCCAGAAGAAAAACATTGTCCTCTGGGGCTACCCAGTAACCCCAAATGAGGATCAACCTGCACCGACCTTGGCTGTACCCCAAATACTTAGGCTGACCAGGGCACTAATGCCCTTTTTGACACAGCCTGAGCATGGAATCCGTGGACCCTCCCAGACAGCTGGCCGCACACTGAGCACATCGAGCCGCCATGGCCTTAGGTCGTCATCTCTTCCCAACCTCGGTTTTCAGGTTTCAGAACCTAGACCTTATCTCCAATCACTGCCCAGGGTTGAAGGTGATGCAGAAATCAGAACTCCTTCCCCCCATGGCAAAAAAACTTGTGGTTGGCATGTTGTCCAACGTTCAGTGTAGTTGAAACCAGTGTGGCCCATGAGGCCCCGCCCATGCTGGCGGGCCACATTGGTCACAAACACACATTGTGACGCTCAGGCTGAGCCCAGTCCTCAAGTAAGGTCACTCAGTGGCTGGATGAAGAGATAGCATATTGGGCTTGCCATGCCCCTAGGCCCCAATTTTTAACCATAGTTCGGGTTGTCCCTTCAGTCTTCCCCACGGCTTGGCTTTGGAATTCCTCTTTTGGTGGGACACCTGAGATAACAAAACTGAAATGAGTCCTCCCATCCCACAGATTGACGAAAAGCAATTGGGAATCGGGCCAAATCCTCAGAGAGGAAGATTCGTCCATGGCCCATGAGGCCTCCCCGACATTCCACGGCCATCGCTGATACAAAATCCAGAGACAAAAGCCTGAGCAAGCGCCTCAGACTCGCACTTTCTTCATATCCTGAAGAGTTCTTCTCATGGTTTGTCGATCGTGCCTGCCATACCTACGTCCCCAAACATAAGCTGAGTTTGTGTTTTCAGACTTCAGTCCTCAACGTCTTGGGCCACACACCCTCCAGGCTGGGCCCCTGGAGCCACACATTAGGACTGTGCCTTCCAATCCATGGGAATTCTGCCCATTCCATGGTCCAGAATCGTACAAATTAGGAGAAACCTCCAAAGTCCCTGAGGCCATCCCAATAGTGTGGGTCGCCTGGAACAAACAAGGGCTGTCTGACACCAGCTGATAATCGACCTCCACTCATACCATAGATGGATGTCCCCAGAGAAGAAGATTGAACCAGACAGGACCCTAGGCCATAATAGGATCCATTGCTTTGGGTTTCAGGCATGTGTCCTCAAAAGCCTATTCCAATACGAGCATAGGGGTTTTCCTGAGGCACCCATCAGAACTCATCTCGTCTCCACAAGGAAACCTGTGCATGGGAGCCATGTCCAAAGCTTAGGAGAGTACTTCAGGGTCCCGGTGCCACCGCCCCATTCCAAGGCCCTCATGGACACAAAAACACATTAGGACCCATCCTCAGGAAAGTCCATTTCAACTCAGCCACCCCGGTTGCTCCCGCAGAGCCATCAGATCTAAACAGTCTTGTTGCTAGGAGACAATTGGAATGCGAGGCCGGCTTCCCAGGCATCCATCCGCGAACGGTGCTCTGGAGTCATTCCATATGGGATGTCCTGGAGCTGTCCAACAGGTCTCAATTGTCCCGCAGAAGGAATCCTTGAAGGGGGCATCCCACAACTCCCAACGTGGGAAAACCTCAATGGCCTCGAGATTCCGCTCCCTTCATGAAGCGGCCATCATGCAAAGAAACTCCACCCTGAGCCAACGTCTGATCCTCGCCCTGACTTCAGATGGATGAGATATTGGTTCAGATCTGCAGGGGGTACCTGCCGTGCCCTCGCCCTGAAACCCAAGTCTAACTTGTCTTCTCAGACTTCCTTCCTCACACTCCTGGCCCCGAAGCCCTCAAGTTTGGCAATTCCGGACCCACAATGCAGCACTCTGCCTGCCCTCTAGAAAAAAAATTATTGCCTCATGAGCTGCCCAGGCACCTTAAATGAGGGTAAACCTACACAGTACTAGACTTTACCCAAATTATATAGTCTAACCTGGGCACTAATGCACTGTCGAACACAACCTGAGCCGGGACCTCCTGACCAACACCCAGAAAGCTGACCGCACACTGAGCACATAAAACCCGCCATGGCCTTAGGTCATCATGTCTTCCCTACCTCAGTTTTCAGGCTTCAGAACCGAGACCTTATCTCCAATCACTGCCCAGGGGTGATTGTGATGCAGAAATCAGGACTCCTCCTTACCTATGGCAAGAACCCTTGTGGTTGGCACGTTGTCCAAAGTTCAGTGTAGGAAAAACCAGCATTCACCCTGAGGCCCCGCCCATTCTTGAGTATTACGAGCGCATACACACGCTTTGTGACCCTCAGTATGAGTCCTGTCCTCTAGTAAGTCCTCTCAGTGGCTGGACCATTAGATGTCATAATGGGCTTGACATGTCCCTAGGCCCCAATTTTTAACCAGATTTCTGATTGTCCAGTCGCCCCTCCCCAGGGCTCTACTCTGGAATCCATCATTTGGTGGGACACCTGAGGTTAAAAAAGAAAACAACAACAACAAAAACAAAACAAAAAAAACCGTACTTCTTCCAGCCCACAGAATGACCGCAAACTCTTTGGACGGGGCCAAACCACCAGAGAGTAAGACTCGTCCATTTCCCATGAAGTCACCCAGAAATTCCACGCCCATGAGTGACACGATATCCAGTGACAAAAACTTGAGCAGAGCCTCACACTCGCCCTTCTTTCAAATCCCGAAGAGTTCTCCTCATGGTCTGTAGATCAGTCCTGCCATACCTATGACCCGAAACATAAGCCGAGTTTGTGTTTTCAGACAACTGTCCAAACAGCCCTGGCCTACACAACCTACAGGCTCAGGCCCCTGGAGCCAAACCTGAGGACTGTACTTGCCCTCTCCAAGGGAATTGTGTGTGCCCATTCCAATGGCCACAACCCTTCTAATAGGATAAACCTCCAAAGTCCCTGATCCATCTCAATAGTGGTGGCTTCCCAGGAAAAACAGGGGCAATCTGAGCCCAACTGAGCACCTACCTGCACTCAGACCCATAGACAGATGTCCCTAGAGGTAAAAAGGAAAGAACAGGCCCCTAGGCACGAATCAGATCCATTGCTTTGGTTTACAGGCATCTCTCCTCAGAGACCTGGATTTCAAAAGCAGCATATAGCTGTTTCTTGACTCACCCATCAGAAAACATCTCATCTACACATGGGAAACTTGCACGTTGGGGCTGTGTCAAAGCCTCTGTTTAGGAGAACCCTTTTGGTCCCCAGTGCCACCGCTTCATTCCAAGGTCTCCATAGACACAAAAGCACATTAGGACCCATTCCCAGGGGTGTCCATTTCAACTCAGCGTCCACGGTTGCTCCCCACAGATCCAGGAGATCTAACCTGTCTTGTTGCTAGGAGACAATGGAAATGCGAGGTGGGCTACCCATCCATCCATCCTTAGAACCCTGCTCAGAATCATTGGCCTGGAGCCAAACAACAGGTCTAAATTGTCCTGCAGAAGACTCTCTGCAGTTTGGAGCTTCTCACAACTCCCATCGTGGGAAAACACCCATGGCCCCGTGATGCCCCCCCCATTCATGAAGGGGCCATCAGGGACAGAGTCTCCAACCTGAGCGATCGTCTGATCCTCGCCCTGACTTCAGATGCACGAGATCTCGATTCAGGTCTGTAGATTGTGCCTGCCATGGCCTCACCCAGAAACCTAAGCCTAGCTTGTGTTCTCAGACTTTTGTCGTCAGACTACTGGCCCACAAGCCCTCCAGTTTGGCAATCCAGATCTACAATGCAGCACTCTGCCGGCCCTCCAGAAGAAAAACATTGTCCTCTGGGGCTACCCAGTAACCCCAAATGAGGATCAACCTGCACCGACCTTGGCTGTACCCCAAATACTTAGGCTGACCAGGGCACTAATGCCCTTTCTGACACAGCCTGAGCCTGGACCCCGTGGACCCTCCCAGACAGCTGGCCGCACACTGAGCACATCGAGCCGCCATGGCCTTAGGTCGTCATCTCTTCCCAACCTCGGTTTTCAGGTTTCAGAACCTAGACCTTATCTCCAATCACTGCCCAGGGTTGAAAGTGATGCAGAAATCAGAACTCCTTCCCCCCATGGCAAAAAAACTTGTGGTTGGCATGTTGTCCAACGTTCAGTGTAGTTGAAACCAGTGTGGCCTATGAGACCCCGCCCATGCTGGCGGGCCACATTGGTCACAAACACACATTGTGACGCTCAGGCTGAGCCCAGTCCTCAAGTAAGGTCACTCAGTGGCTGGATGAAGATAGCATATTGGGCTTGCCATGCCCCTAGGCCCCAATTTTTAACCATAGTTCGGGTTGTCCCTTCAGTCTTCCCCACGGCTTGGCTTTGGAATTCCTCTTTTGGTGGGACACCTGAGGTAACAAAACTGAAATGAGTCCTCCCATCCCACAGATTGACGAAAAGCAATTGGGAATCGGGCCAAATCCTCAGAGAGGAAGATTCGTCCATGGCCCATGAGGCCTCCCCGACATTCCACGGCCATCGCTGATACAAAATCCAGAGACAAAAGCCTGAGCAAGCGCCTCAGACTCGCACTTTCTTCATATCCTGAAGAGTTCTTCTCATGGTTTGTCGATCGGGCCTGCCATACCTACGTCCCCAAACATAAGCTGAGTTTGTGTTTTCAGACTTCAGTCCTCAACGTCTTGGGCCACACACCCTCCAGGCTGGGCCCCTGGAGCCACACATTAGGACTGTGCCTTCCAATCCATGGGAATTCTGCCCATTCCATGGTCCAGAATCGTACAAATTAGGAGAAACCTCCAAAGTCCCTGAGGCCATCCCAATAGTGTGGGTCGCCTGGAACAAACAAGGGCTGTCTGACACCAGCTGATAATCGACCTCCACTCATACCATAGATGGATGTCCCCAGAGAAGAAGATTGAACCAGACAGGACCCTAGGCCATAATAGGATCCATTGCTTTGGGTTTCAGGCATGTGTCCTCAAAAGCCTATTCCAATACGAGCATAGGGGTTTTCCTGAGGCACCCATCAGAACTCATCTCGTCTCCACAAGGAAACCTGTGCATGGGAGCCATGTCCAAAGCTTAGGAGAGTACTTCAGGGTCCCGGTGCCACCGCCCCATTCCAAGGCCCTCATGGACACAAAAACACATTAGGACCCATCCTCAGGAAAGTCCATTTCAACTCAGCCACCCCGGTTGCTCCCGCAGAGCCATCAGATCTAAACAGTCTTGTTGCTAGGAGACAATTGGAATGCGAGGCCGGCTTCCCAGGCATCCATCCGCGAACGGTGCTCTGGAGTCATTCCATATGGGATGTCCTGGAGCTGTCCAACAGGTCTCAATTGTCCCGCAGAAGGAATCCTTGAAGGGGGCATCCCACAACTCCCAACGTGGGAAAACCTCAATGGCCTCGAGATTCCGCTCCCTTCATGAAGCGGCCATCATGCAAAGAAACTCCACCCTGAGCCAACGTCTGATCCTCGCCCTGACTTCAGATGGATGAGATATTGGTTCAGATCTGCAGGGGGTACCTGCCGTGCCCTCGCCCTGAAACCCAAGTCTAACTTGTCTTCTCAGACTTCCTTCCTCACACTCCTGGCCCCGAAGCCCTCAAGTTTGGCAATTCCGGACCCACAATGCAGCACTCTGCCTGCCCTCTAGAAAAAAAATTATTTCCTCATGAGCTTCCCAGGCACCTTAAATGAGGGTAAACCTACACAGTACTAGACTTTACCCAAATTATATAGTCTAACCTGGGCACTAATGCACTGTCGAACACAACCTGAGCCGGGACCTCCTGACCAACACCCAGAAAGCTGACCGCACACTGAGCACATAAAACCCGCCATGGCCTTAGGTCATCATCTCTTCCCTACCTCAGTTTTCAGGCTTCAGAACCGAGACCTTATCTCCAATCACTGCCCAGGGGTGATTGTGATGCAGAAATCAGGACTCCTCCTTACCTATGGCAAGAACCCTTGTGGTTGGCACGTTGTCCAAAGTTCAGTGTAGGAAAAACCAGCATTCACCCTGAGGCCCCGCCCATTCTTGAGTATTACGAGCGCATACACACGCTTTGTGACCCTCAGCATGAGTCCTGTCCTCTAGTAAGTCCTCTCAGTGGCTGGACCATTAGATGTCATAATGGGCTTGACATGTCCCTAGGCCCCAATTTTTAACCAGATTTCTGATTGTCCAGTCGCCCCTCCCCAGGGCTCTACTCTGGAATCCATCATTTGGTGGGACACCTGATGTTAAAAAAGAAAACAACAACAACAAAAACAAAACAAAAAAACCGTACTTCTTCCAGCCCACAGAATGACCGCAAACTCTTTGGACGGGGCCAAACCACCAGAGAGTAAGACTCGTCCATTTCCCATGAAGTCACCCAGAAATTCCACGCCCATGAGTGACACGATATCCAGTGACAAAAACTTGAGCAGAGCCTCACACTCGCCCTTCTTTCAAATCCCGAAGAGTTCTCCTCATGGTCTGTAGATCAGTCCTGCCATACCTATGACCCGAAACATAAGCCGAGTTTGTGTTTTCAGACAACTGTCCAAACAGCCCTGGCCTACACAACCTACAGGCTCAGGCCCCTGGAGCCAAACCTGAGGACTGTACTTGCCCTCTCCAAGGGAATTGTGTGTGCCCACTCCAATGGCCACAACCCTTCTAATAGGATAAACCTCCAAAGTCCCTGATCCATCTCAATAGTGGTGGCTTCCCAGGAAAAACAGGGGCAATCTGAGCCCAACTGAGCACCTACCTGCACTCAGACCCATAGACAGATGTCCCTAGAGGTAAAAAGGAAAGAACAGGCCCCTAGGCACGAATCAGATCCATTGCTTTGGTTTACAGGCATCTCTCCTCAGAGACCTGGATTTCAAAAGCAGCATATAGCTGTTTCTTGACTCACCCATCAGAAAACATCTCATCTACACATGGGAAACTTGCACGTTGGGGCTGTGTCAAAGCCTCTGTTTAGGAGAACCCTTTTGGTCCCCAGTGCCACCGCTTCATTCCAAGGTCTCCATAGACACAAAAGCACATTAGGACCCATTCCCAGGGGTGTCCATTTCAACTCAGCGTCCACGGTTGCTCCCCACAGATCCAGGAGATCTAACCTGTCTTGTTGCTAGGAGACAATGGAAATGCGAGGTGGGCTACCCATCCATCCATCCTTAGAACCCTGCTCAGAATCATTGGCCTGGAGCCAAACAACAGGTCTAAATTGTCCTGCAGAAGACTCTCTGCAGTTTGGAGCTTCTCACAACTCCCATCGTGGGAAAACACCCATGGCCCCGTGATGCCCCCCCCATTCATGAAGGGGCCATCAGGGACAGAGTCTCCAACCTGAGCGATCGTCTGATCCTCGCCCTGACTTCAGATGCACGAGATCTCGATTCAGGTCTGTAGATTGTGCCTGCCATGGCCTCACCCAGAAACCTAAGCCTAGCTTGTGTTCTCAGACTTTTGTCGTCAGACTACTGGCCCACAAGCCCTCCAGTTTGGCAATCCAGATCTACAATGCAGCACTCTGCCGGCCCTCCAGAAGAAAAACATTGTCCTCTGGGGCTACCCAGTAACCCCAAATGAGGATCAACCTGCACCGACCTTGGCTGTACCCCAAATACTTAGGCTGACCAGGGCACTAATGCCCTTTCTGACACAGCCTGAGCCTGGACCCCGTGGACCCTCCCAGACAGCTGGCCGCACACTGAGCACATCGAGCCGCCATGGCCTTAGGTCGTCATCTCTTCCCAACCTCGGTTTTCAGGTTTCAGAACCTAGACCTTATCTCCAATCACTGCCCAGGGTTGAAAGTGATGCAGAAATCAGAACTCCTTCCCCCCATGGCAAAAAAACTTGTGGTTGGCATGTTGTCCAACGTTCAGTGTAGTTGAAACCAGTGTGGCCTATGAGACCCCGCCCATGCTGGCGGGCCACATTGGTCACAAACACACATTGTGACGCTCAGGCTGAGCCCAGTCCTCAAGTAAGGTCACTCAGTGGCTGGATGAAGATAGCATATTGGGCTTGCCATGCCCCTAGGCCCCAATTTTTAACCATAGTTCGGGTTGTCCCTTCAGTCTTCCCCACGGCTTGGCTTTGGAATTCCTCTTTTGGTGGGACACCTGAGGTAACAAAACTGAAATGAGTCCTCCCATCCCACAGATTGACGAAAAGCAATTGGGAATCGGGCCAAATCCTCAGAGAGGAAGATTCGTCCATGGCCCATGAGGCCTCCCCGACATTCCACGGCCATCGCTGATACAAAATCCAGAGACAAAAGCCTGAGCAAGCGCCTCAGAATCGCACTTTCTTCATATCCTGAAGAGTTCTTCTCATGGTTTGTCGATCGGGCCTGCCATACCTACGTCCCCAAACATAAGCTGAGTTTGTGTTTTCAGACTTCAGTCCTCAACGTCTTGGGCCACACACCCTCCAGGCTGGGCCCCTGGAGCCACACATTAGGACTGTGCCTTCCAATCCATGGGAATTCTGCCCATTCCATGGTCCAGAATCGTACAAATTAGGAGAAACCTCCAAAGTCCCTGAGGCCATCCCAATAGTGTGGGTCGCCTGGAACAAACAAGGGCTGTCTGACACCAGCTGATAATCGACCTCCACTCATACCATAGATGGATGTCCCCAGAGAAGAAGATTGAACCAGACAGGACCCTAGGCCATAATAGGATCCATTGCTTTGGGTTTCAGGCATGTGTCCTCAAAAGCCTATTCCAATACGAGCATAGGGGTTTTCCTGAGGCACCCATCAGAACTCATCTCGTCTCCACAAGGAAACCTGTGCATGGGAGCCATGTCCAAAGCTTAGGAGAGTACTTCAGGGTCCCGGTGCCACCGCCCCATTCCAAGGCCCTCATGGACACAAAAACACATTAGGACCCATCCTCAGGAAAGTCCATTTCAACTCAGCCACCCCGGTTGCTCCCGCAGAGCCATCAGATCTAAACAGTCTTGTTGCTAGGAGACAATTGGAATGCGAGGCCGGCTTCCCAGGCATCCATCCGCGAACGGTGCTCTGGAGTCATTCCATATGGGATGTCCTGGAGCTGTCCAACAGGTCTCAATTGTCCCGCAGAAGGAATCCTTGAAGGGGGCATCCCACAACTCCCAACGTGGGAAAACCTCAATGGCCTCGAGATTCCGCTCCCTTCATGAAGCGGCCATCATGCAAAGAAACTCCACCCTGAGCCAACGTCTGATCCTCGCCCTGACTTCAGATGGATGAGATATTGGTTCAGATCTGCAGGGGGTACCTGCCGTGCCCTCGCCCTGAAACCCAAGTCTAACTTGTCTTCTCAGACTTCCTTCCTCACACTCCTGGCCCCGAAGCCCTCAAGTTTGGCAATTCCGGACCCACAATGCAGCACTCTGCCTGCCCTCTAGAAAAAAAATTATTTCCTCATGAGCTTCCCAGGCACCTTAAATGAGGGTAAACCTACACAGTACTAGACTTTACCCAAATTATATAGTCTAACCTGGGCACTAATGCACTGTCGAACACAACCTGAGCCGGGACCTCCTGACCAACACCCAGAAAGCTGACCGCACACTGAGCACATAAAACCCGCCATGGCCTTAGGTCATCATCTCTTCCCTACCTCAGTTTTCAGGCTTCAGAACCGAGACCTTATCTCCAATCACTGCCCAGGGGTGATTGTGATGCAGAAATCAGGACTCCTCCTTACCTATGGCAAGAACCCTTGTGGTTGGCACGTTGTCCAAAGTTCAGTGTAGGAAAAACCAGCATTCACCCTGAGGCCCCGCCCATTCTTGAGTATTACGAGCGCATACACACGCTTTGTGACCCTCAGCATGAGTCCTGTCCTCTAGTAAGTCCTCTCAGTGGCTGGACCATTAGATGTCATAATGGGCTTGACATGTCCCTAGGCCCCAATTTTTAACCAGATTTCTGATTGTCCAGTCGCCCCTCCCCAGGGCTCTACTCTGGAATCCATCATTTGGTGGGACACCTGATGTTAAAAAAGAAAACAACAACAACAAAAACAAAACAAAAAAACCGTACTTCTTCCAGCCCACAGAATGACCGCAAACTCTTTGGACGGGGCCAAACCACCAGAGAGTAAGACTCGTCCATTTCCCATGAAGTCACCCAGAAATTCCACGCCCATGAGTGACACGATATCCAGTGACAAAAACTTGAGCAGAGCCTCACACTCGCCCTTCTTTCAAATCCCGAAGAGTTCTCCTCATGGTCTGTAGATCAGTCCTGCCATACCTATGACCCGAAACATAAGCCGAGTTTGTGTTTTCAGACAACTGTCCAAACAGCCCTGGCCTACACAACCTACAGGCTCAGGCCCCTGGAGCCAAACCTGAGGACTGTACTTGCCCTCTCCAAGGGAATTGTGTGTGCCCACTCCAATGGCCACAACCCTTCTAATAGGATAAACCTCCAAAGTCCCTGATCCATCTCAATAGTGGTGGCTTCCCAGGAAAAACAGGGGCAATCTGAGCCCAACTGAGCACCTACCTGCACTCAGACCCATAGACAGATGTCCCTAGAGGTAAAAAGGAAAGAACAGGCCCCTAGGCACGAATCAGATCCATTGCTTTGGTTTACAGGCATCTCTCCTCAGAGACCTGGATTTCAAAAGCAGCATATAGCTGTTTCTTGACTCACCCATCAGAAAACATCTCATCTACACATGGGAAACTTGCACGTTGGGGCTGTGTCAAAGCCTCTGTTTAGGAGAACCCTTTTGGTCCCCAGTGCCACCGCTTCATTCCAAGGTCTCCATAGACACAAAAGCACATTAGGACCCATTCCCAGGGGTGTCCATTTCAACTCAGCGTCCACGGTTGCTCCCCACAGATCCAGGAGATCTAACCTGTCTTGTTGCTAGGAGACAATGGAAATGCGAGGTGGGCTACCCATCCATCCATCCTTAGAACCCTGCTCAGAATCATTGGCCTGGAGCCAAACAACAGGTCTAAATTGTCCTGCAGAAGACTCTCTGCAGTTTGGAGCTTCTCACAACTCCCATCGTGGGAAAACACCCATGGCCCCGTGATGCCCCCCCCATTCATGAAGGGGCCATCAGGGACAGAGTCTCCAACCTGAGCGATCGTCTGATCCTCGCCCTGACTTCAGATGCACGAGATCTCGATTCAGGTCTGTAGATTGTGCCTGCCATGGCCTCACCCAGAAACCTAAGCCTAGCTTGTGTTCTCAGACTTTTGTCGTCAGACTACTGGCCCACAAGCCCTCCAGTTTGGCAATCCAGATCTACAATGCAGCACTCTGCCGGCCCTCCAGAAGAAAAACATTGTCCTCTGGGGCTACCCAGTAACCCCAAATGAGGATCAACCTGCACCGACCTTGGCTGTACCCCAAATACTTAGGCTGACCAGGGCACTAATGCCCTTTCTGACACAGCCTGAGCCTGGACCCCGTGGACCCTCCCAGACAGCTGGCCGCACACTGAGCACATCGAGCCGCCATGGCCTTAGGTCGTCATCTCTTCCCAACCTCGGTTTTCAGGTTTCAGAACCTAGACCTTATCTCCAATCACTGCCCAGGGTTGAAAGTGATGCAGAAATCAGAACTCCTTCCCCCCATGGCAGAAAAACTTGTGGTTGGCATGTTGTCCAACGTTCAGTGTAGTTGAAACCAGTGTGGCCCATGAGGCCCCGCCCATGCTGGCGGGCCACATTGGTCACAAACACACATTGTGACGCTAGGCTGAGCCCAGTCCTCAAGTAAGGTCACTCAGTGGCTGGATGAAGAGATAGCATATTGGGCTTGCCATGCCCCTAGGCCCCAATTTTTAACCATAGTTCGGGTTGTCCCTTCAGTCTTCCCCACGGCTTGGCTTTGGAATTCCTCTTTTGTTGGGACATCTGAGGTAACAAAACTGAAATGAGTCCTCCCATCCCACAGATTGACGAAAAGCAATTGGGAATCGGGCCAAATCCTCAGAGAGGAAGATTCGTCCATGGCCCATGAGGCCTCCCCGACATTCCACGGCCATCGCTGATACAAAATCCAGAGACAAAAGCCTGAGCAAGCGCCTCAGACTCGCACTTTCTTCATATCCTGAAGAGTTCTTCTCATGGTTTGTCGATCGGGCCTGCCATACCTACGTCCCCAAACATAAGCTGAGTTTGTGTTTTCAGACTTCAGTCCTCAACGTCTTGGGCCACACACCCTCCAGGCTGGGCCCCTGGAGCCACACATTAGGACTGTGCCTTCCAATCCATGGGAATTCTGCCCATTCCATGGTCCAGAATCGTACAAATTAGGAGAAACCTCCAAAGTCCCTGAGGCCATCCCAATAGTGTGGGTCGCCCGGAACAAACAAGGGCTGTCTGACACCAGCTGATAATCGACCTCCACTCATACCATAGATGGATGTCCCCAGAGAAGAAGATTGAACCAGACTGGACCCTAGGCCATAATAGGATCCATTGCTTTGGGTTTCAGGCATGTGTCCTCAAAAGCCTATTCCAATAGGAGCATAGGGGTTTTCCTGAGGCACCCATCAGAACTCATCTCGTCTCCACAAGGAAACCTGTGCATGGGAGCCATGTCCAAAGCTTAGGAGAGTACTTCAGGGTCCCGGTGCCACCGCCCCATTCCAAGGCCCTCATGGACACAAAAACACATTAGGACCCATCCTCAGGAAAGTCCATTTCAACTCAGCCACCCCGGTTGCTCCCGCAGAGCCATCAGATCTAAACAGTCTTGTTGCTAGGAGACAATTGGAATGCGAGGCAGGCTTCCCAGGCATCCATCCGCGAACGGTGCTCTGGAGTCATTCCATATGGGAAGTCCTGGAGCTGTCCAACAGGTCTCAATTGTCCCGCAGAAGGAATCCTTGAAGGGGGCATCCCACAACTCCCAACGTGGGAAAACCTCAATGGCCTCGAGATTCCGCTCCCTTCATGAAGCGGCCATCATGCAAAGAAACTCCACCCTGAGCCAACGTCTGATCCTCGCCCTGACTTCAGATGGATGAGATATTGGTTCAGATCTGCAGGGGGTACCTGCCGTGCCCTCGCCCTGAAACACAAGTCTAGCTTGTCTTCTCAGACTTCCGTCCTCACACTCCTGGCCCCGAAGCCCTCAAGTTTGGCAATTCCGGACCCACAATGCAGCACTCTGCCTTCCCTCTAGAAAAAAAATTATTGCCTCATGAGCTGCCCAGGCACCTTAAATGAGGGTAAACCTACACAGCACTCGACTTTACCCAAATTATATAGTCTAACCTGAGCACTAATGCACTGTCGAACACAACCTGAGCCGGGACCTCCTGACCAACACCAAGAAAGCTGACCGCACACTGAGCACATAAAACCCGCCATGGCCTTAGGTCATCATCTCTTCCCTACCTCAGTTTTCAGGCTTCAGAACCGAGACCTTATCTCCAATCACTGCCCAGGGGTGATTGTGATGCAGAAATCAGGACTCCTCCTTACCTATGGCAAGAACCCTTGTGGTTGGCACGTTGTCCAAAGTTCAGTGTAGGAAAAACCAGCATTCACCCTGAGGCCCCGCCCATTCTTGAGTATTACGAGCGCATACACACGCTTTGTGACCCTCAGCATGAGTCCTGTCCTCTAGTAAGTCCTCTCAGTGGCTGGACCATTAGATGTCATAATGGGCTTGACATGTCCCTAGGCCCCAATTTTTAACCAGATTTCTGATTGTCCAGTCGCCCCTCCCCAGGGCTCTACTCTGGAATCCATCATTTGGTGGGACACCTGAGGTTAAAAAAGAAAACAACAACAACAAAAACAAAACAAAAAAAACCGTACTTCTTCCAGCCCACAGAATGACCGCAAACTCTTTGGACGTGGCCAAACCACCAGAGAGTAAGACTCGTCCATTTCCCATGAAGTCACCCAGAAATTCCACGCCCATGAGTGACACGATATCCAGTGACAAAAACTTGAGCAGAGCCTCACACTCGCCCTTCTTTCAAATCCCGAAGAGTTCTCCTCATGGTCTGTAGATCAGTCCTGCCATACCTATGACCCGAAACATAAGCCGAGTTTGTGTTTTCAGACAACTGTCCAAACAGCCCTGGCCTACACAACCTACAGGCTCAGGCCCCTGGAGCCAAACCTGAGGACTGTACTTGCCCTCTCCAAGGGAATTGTGTGTGCCCATTCCAATGGCCACAAACCTTCTAATAGGATAAACCTCCAAAGTCCCTGATCCATCTCAATAGTGGTGGCTTCCCAGGAAAAACAGGGGCAATCTGAGCCCAACTGAGCACCTACCTGCACTCAGACCCATAGACAGATGTCCCCAGAGGTAAAAAGGAAAGAACAGGCCCCTAGGCACGAATCAGATCCATTGCTTTGGTTTACAGGCATCTCTCCTCAGAGACCTGGATTTCAAAAGCAGCATATAGCTGTTTCTTGACTCACCCATCAGAAAACATCTCATCTACACATGGGAAACTTGCACGTTGGGGCTGTGTCAAAGCCTCTGTTTAGGAGAACCCTTTTGGTCCCCAGTGCCACCGCTTAATTCCAAGGTCTCCATAGACACAAAAGCACATTAGGACCCATTCCCAGGGGTGTCCATTTCAACTCAGCGTCCACGGTTGCTCCCCACAGATCCAGGAGATCTAACCTGTCTTGTTGCTAGGAGACAATGGAAATGCGAGGTGGGCTACCCATCCATCCATCCTTAGAACCCTGCTCAGAATCATTGGCCTGGAGCCAAACAACAGGTCTAAATTGTCCTGCAGAAGACTCTCTGCAGTTTGGAGCTTCTCACAACTCCCATCGTGGGAAAACACCCATGGCCCCGTGATGCCCCCCCCATTCATGAAGGGGCCATCAGGGACAGAGTCTCCAACCTGAGCGATCGTCTGATCCTCGCCCTGACTTCAGATGCACGAGATCTCGATTCAGGTCTGTAGATTGTGCCTGCCATGGCCTCACCCAGAAACCTAAGCCTAGCTTGTGTTCTCAGACTTTTGTCGTCAGACTACTGGCCCACAAGCCCTCCAATTTGGCAATCCAGATCTACAATGCAGCACTCTGCCGGCCCTCCAGAAGAAAAACATTGTCCTCTGGGGCTACCCAGTAACCCCAAATGAGGATCAACCTGCACGGACCTTGGCTGTACCCCAAATACATAGGCTGACCAGGGCACTAATGCCCTTTTTGACACAGCCTGAGCCTGGAATCCGTGGACCCTCCCAGACAGCTGGCCGCACACTGAGCACATCGAGCCGCCATGGCCTTAGGTCGTCATCTCTTCCCAACCTCGGTTTTCAGGTTTCAGAACCTAGACCTTATCTCCAATCACTGCCCAGGGTTGAAAGTGATGCAGAAATCAGAACTCCTTCCCCCCATGGCAGAAAAACTTGTGGTTGGCATGTTGTCCAACGTTCAGTGTAGTTGAAACCAGTGTGGCCCATGAGGCCCCGCCCATGCTGGCGGGCCACATTGGTCACAAACACACATTGTGACGCTCAGGCTGAGCCCAGTCCTCAAGTAAGGTCACTCAGTGGCTGGATGAAGAGATAGCATATTGGGCTTGCCATGCCCCTAGGCCCCAATTTTTAACCATAGTTCGGGTTGTCCCTTCAGTCTTCCCCACGGCTTGGCTTTGGAATTCCTCTTTTGTTGGGACATCTGAGGTAACAAAACTGAAATGAGTCCTCCCATCCCACAGATTGACGAAAAGCAATTGGGAATCGGGCCAAATCCTCAGAGAGGAAGATTCGTCCATGGCCCATGAGGCCTCCCCGACATTCCACGGCCATCGCTGATACAAAATCCAGAGACAAAAGCCTGAGCAAGCGCCTCAGACTCGCACTTTCTTCATATCCTGAAGAGTTCTTCTCATGGTTTGTCGATCGGGCCTGCCATACCTACGTCCCCAAACATAAGCTGAGTTTGTGTTTTCAGACTTCAGTCCTCAACGTCTTGGGCCACACACCCTCCAGGCTGGGCCCCTGGAGCCACACATTAGGACTGTGCCTTCCAATCCATGGGAATTCTGCCCATTCCATGGTCCAGAATCGTACAAATTAGGAGAAACCTCCAAAGTCCCTGAGGCCATCCCAATAGTGTGGGTCGCCCGGAACAAACAAGGGCTGTCTGACACCAGCTGATAATCGACCTCCACTCATACCATAGATGGATGTCCCCAGAGAAGAAGATTGAACCAGACTGGACCCTAGGCCATAATAGGATCCATTGCTTTGGGTTTCAGGCATGTGTCCTCAAAAGCCTATTCCAATAGGAGCATAGGGGTTTTCCTGAGGCACCCATCAGAACTCATCTCGTCTCCACAAGGAAACCTGTGCATGGGAGCCATGTCCAAAGCTTAGGAGAGTACTTCAGGGTCCCGGTGCCACCGCCCCATTCCAAGGCCCTCATGGACACAAAAACACATTAGGACCCATCCTCAGGAAAGTCCATTTCAACTCAGCCACCCCGGTTGCTCCCGCAGAGCCATCAGATCTAAACAGTCTTGTTGCTAGGAGACAATTGGAATGCGAGGCAGGCTTCCCAGGCATCCATCCGCGAACGGTGCTCTGGAGTCATTCCATATGGGATGTCCTGGAGCTGTCCAACAGGTCTCAATTGTCCCGCAGAAGGAATCCTTGAAGGGGGCATCCCACAACTCCCAACGTGGGAAAACCTCAATGGCCTCGAGATTCCGCTCCCTTCATGAAGCGGCCATCATGCAAAGAAACTCCACCCTGAGCCAACGTCTGATCCTCGCCCTGACTTCAGATGGATGAGATATTGGTTCAGATCTGCAGGGGGTACCTGCCGTGCCCTCGCCCTGAAACACAAGTCTAGCTTGTCTTCTCAGTCTTCCGTCCTCACACTCCTGGCCCCGAAGCCCTCAAGTTTGGCAATTCCGGACCCACAATGCAGCACTCTGCCTGCCCTCTAGAAAAAAAATTATTGCCTCATGAGCTGCCCAGGCACCTTAAATGAGGGTAAACCTACACAGCACAAGACTTTACCCAAATTATATAGTCTAACCTGAGCACTAATGCACTGTCGAACACAACCTGAGCCGGGACCTCCTGACCAACACCAAGAAAGCTGACCGCACACTGAGCACATAAAACCCGCCATGGCCTTAGGTCATCATCTCTTCCCTACCTCAGTTTTCAGGCTTCAGAACCGAGACCTTATCTCCAATCACTGCCCAGGGGTGAGTGTGATGCAGAAATCAGGACTCCTCCTTTCCCATGGCAAGAACCCTTGTGGTTGGCACGTTGTCCAACGTTCAGTGTAGGAGAAACCAGCTTTCACCCTGAGGCCCCGCCCATTCTTGAGTATTACGAGCGCATACACACGCATTGTGACCCTCAGCATGAGTACTGTCCTCTAGTAAGTCCTCTCAGTGGCTGGACCATTAGATGTCATAATGGGCTTGACATGTCCCTAGGCCCCAATTTTTAACCAGATTTCTGATTGTCCAGTCGCCCCTCCCCAGGGCTCGACTCTGGAATCCATCATTTGGTGGGACACCTGAGGTTAAAAAAGAAAAAAACAACAACAAAAACAAAACAAAAAAAAACGTACTTCTTCCAGCCCACAGAATGACCGCAAACTCTTTGGACGGGGCCAAACCACCAGAGAGTAAGACTCGTCCATTTCCCATGAAGTCACCCAGAAATTCCACGACCATGAGTGACATGATATCCAGTGACAAAAACATGAGCAGAGCCTCACACTCGCCCTTCTTTCAAATCCCGAAGAGTTCTCCTCATGGTCTGTAGATCAGTCCTGCCATACCTATGACCCGAAACATAAGCCGAGTTTGTGTTTTCAGACAACTGTCCAAACAGCCCTGGCCTACACAACCTACAGGCTCAGGCCCCTGGAGCCAAACCTGAGGACTGTACTTGCCCTCTCCAAGGGAATTGTGTGTGCCCATTCCAATGGCCACAACCCTTCTAATAGGATAAACCTGCAAATTCCCTGATCCATCTCAATAGTGGTGGCTTCCCAGGAAAAACAGGGGCAATCTGAGCCCAACTGAGCACCTACCTGCACTCAGACCCATAGACAGATGTCCCCAGAGGTATGAAGGAAAGAACAGGCAACTAGGCACTAATTAGATCCATTGCTTTGGTTTCCAGGCATCTCTCCTCAGAGACCTGGATTTCAAGAGCAGCATATAGCTGTTTCTTGACTCACCCATCAGAAAACATCTCATCTACACATGGGAAACTTGCACGTGGGGCTGTGTCAAAGCCTCTGTTTAGGAGAACCCTTTAGGGCCCCAGTGCCACCGCTTCATTCCAAAGTCTCCATAGACACAAATGCACATTAGGACCCATACCCAGGGGTGTCCATTTCAACTCAGCGTCCACGGTTGCTCCCCACAGATCCAGGAGATCTAACCTGTCTTGTTGCTAGGATAAATTGAAATGCGAGGTGGGCTACCCATGCATCCATCCTTAGATCCCTGCTCAGAATCATTGGACTGGAGCCAAACAACAGGTCTCAATTGTCCTGCAGAAGACTCTCTGCAGTTTGGAGCTTCTCACAACTCCCATCGTGGGAAAACACCCATGGCCCCGTGATGCCCCCCCCATTCATGAAGGGGCCATCAGGGACAGAATCTCCAACCTGAGCGATCGTCTGATCCTCGCCCTGACTTCAGATGCACGAGATCTCGATTCAGTCTGTAGATTGTGCCTGCCATGGCCTCACCCAGAAACCTAAGCCTAGCTTGTGTTCTCAGACTTTTGTCGTCAGACTACTGGCCCACAAGCCCTCCAGTTTGGCAATCCAGATCTACAATGCAGCACTCTGCCGGCCCTCCAGAAGAAAAACATTGTCCTCTGGGGCTACCCAGTAACCCCAAATGAGGATCAACCTGCACCGACCTTGGCTGTACCCCAAATACTTAGGCTGACCAGGGCACTAATGCCCTTTCTGACACAGCCTGAGCCTGGACCCCGTGAACCCTCCCAGACAGCTGGCCGCACACTGAGCACATCGAGCCGCCATGGCCTTAGGTCGTCATCTCTTCCCAACCTCGGTTTTCAGGTTTCAGAACCTAGACCTTATCTCCAATCACTGCCCAGGGTTGAAGGTGATGCAGAAATCAGAACTCCTTCCCCCCATGGCAAAAAAACTTGTGGTTGGCATGTTGTCCAACGTTCAGTGTAGTTGAAACCAGTGTGGCCTATGAGGCCCCGCCCATGCTTTCGGGCCACATTGGTCACAAACACACATTGTGACGCTCAGGCTGAGCCCACTCCTCAAGTAAGGTCACTCAGTGGCTGGATGAAGATAGCATATTGGGCTTGCCATGCCCCTAGGCCCCAATTTTTAACCATAGTTCGGGTTGTCCCTTCAGTCTTCCCCACGGCTTGGCTTTGGAATTCCTCTTTTGGTGGGACATCTGAGATAACAAAACTGAAATGAGTCCTCCCATCCCACAGATTGACGAAAAGCAATTGGGAATCGGGCCAAATCCTCAGAGAGGAAGATTCGTCCATGGCCCATGAGGCCTCCCCGACATTCCTCGGCCATCGCTGATATAAAATCCAGAGACAAAAGCCTGAGCTAGCGCCTCAGACTCGCACTTTCTTCATATCCTGAAGAGTTCTTCTCATGGTTTGTCGATCGGGCCTGCCAACCTACGTCCCCAAACATAAGCTGAGTTTGTGTTTTCATACTTCTGTCCTCAACGTCTTGGGCCACACACCCTCCAGGCTAGGCCCCTGGAGCCACACATTAGGACTGTGCTTTCCAATCCATGGGAATTCTGCCCATTCCATGGTCCAGAATCGTACAAATTAGGAGAAACCTCCAAAGTCCCTGAGGCCATCCCAATAGTGTGGGTCGCCCGGAACAAACAAGGGCTGTCTGACACCAGCTGATAATCGACCTCCACTCATACCATAGATGGATGTCCCCAGAGAAGAAGATTGATCCAGACAGGACCCTAGGCCATAATAGGATCCATTGCTTTGGGTTTCAGGCATGTGTCCTCAAAAGCCTATTCCAATACGAGCATAGGGGTTTTCCTGAGGCACCCATCAGAACTCATCTCGTCTCCACAAGGAAACCTGTGCATGGGAGCCATGTCCAAAGCTTAGGAGAGTACTTCAGGGTCCCGGTGCCACCGCCCCATTCCAAGGCCCTCATGGACACAAAAACACATTAGGACCCATCCTCAGGAAAGTCCATTTCAACTCAGCCACCCCGGTTGCTCCCGCAGAGCCATCAGATCTAAACAGTCTTGTTGCTAGGAGACAATTGGAATGCGAGGCAGGCTTCCCAGGCATCCATCCGCGAACGGTGCTCTGGAGTCATTCCATATGGGATGTCCTGGAGCTGTCCAACAGGTCTCAATTGTCCCGCAGAAGGAATCCTTGAAGGGGGCATCCCACAACTCCCAACGTGGGAAAACCTCAATGGCCTCGAGTTTCCGATCCCTTCATGAAGCGGCCATCATGCAAAGAAACTCCACCCTGAGCCAACGTCTGATCCTCGCCCTGACTTCAGATGGATGAGATATTGGTTCAGATCTGCAGGGGGTACCTGCCGTGCCCTCGCCCTGAAACCCAAGTCTAGCTTGTCTTCTCAGACTTCCTTCCTCATACTCCTGGCCCCGAAGCCCTCAAGTTTGGCAATTCCGGACCCACAATGCAGCACTCTGCCTGCCCTCTAGAAAAAAAATTATTGCCTCATGAGCTGCCCAGGCACCTTAAATGAGGGTAAACCTACACAGCACTCGACTTTACCCAAATTATATAGTCTAACCTGGGCACTAATGCACTGTCGAACACAACCTGAGCCGGGACCTCCTGACCAACACCCAGAAAGCTGACCGCACACTGAGCACATAAAACCCGCCATGGCCTTAGGTCATCATCTCTTCCCTACCTCAGTTTTCAGGCTTCAGAACCGAGACCTTATCTCCAATCACTGCACAGGGGTGATTGTGATGCAGAAATCAGGACTCCTCCTTACCTATGGCAAGAACCCTTGTGGTTGGCACGTTGTCCAAAGTTCAGTGTAGGAAAAACCAGCATTCACCCTGAGGCCCCGCCCATTCTTGAGTGCGACGAGGGCATACACATGCATTGTGACCCTCAGCATGAGTCCTGTCCTCTAGTAAGTCCTCTCAGTGGCTGGACCATTAGATGTCATAATGGGCTTGACATGTCCCTAGGCCCCCATTTTTAACCAGATTTCTGATTGTCCAGTCGCCCCTCCCCAGGGCTCTACTCTGGAATCCATCATTTGGTGGGACACCTGAGGTTAAAAAAGAAAACAACAACAACAAAAACAAAACAAAAAAAACCGTACTTCTTCCAGCCCACAGAATGACCGCAAACTCTTTGGACGGGGCCAAACCACCAGAGAGTAAGACTCGTCCATTTCCCATGAAGTCACCCAGAAATTCCACGCCCATGAGTGACACGATATCCAGTGACAAAAACTTGAGCAGAGCCTCACACTCGCCCTTCTTTCAAATCCCGAAGAGTTCTCCTCATGGTCTGTAGATCAGTCCTGCCATACCTATGACCCGAAACATAAGCCGAGTTTGTGTTTTCAGACAACTGTCCAAACAGCCCTGGCCTACACAACCTACAGGCTCAGGCCCCTGGAGCCAAACCTGAGGACTGTACTTGCCCTCTCCAAGGGAATTGTGTGTGCCCATTCCAATGGCCACAACACTTCTAATAGGATAAACCTCCAAAGTCCCTGATCCATCTCAATAGTGGTGGCTTCCCAGGAAAAACAGGGGCAATCTGAGCCCAACTGAGCACCTACCTGCACTCAGACCCATAGACAGATGTTCCCAGAGGTAAAAAGGAAAGAACAGGCCCCTAGGCACGAATCAGATCCATTGCTTTGGTTTACAGGCATCTCTCCTCAGAGACCTGGATTTCAAAAGCAGCATATAGCTGTTTCTTGACTCACCCATCAGAAAACATCTCATCTACACATGGGAAACTTGCACGTTGGGGCTGTGTCAAAGCCTCTGTTTAGGAGATCCCTTTAGGTCCCCAGTGCCACCGCTTCATTCCAAGGTCTCCATAGACACAAAAGCACATTAGGACCCATCCCCAGGGGTGTCCATTTCAACTCAGCGTCCACGGTTGCTCCCCACAAATCCAGGAGATCTAACCTGTCTTGTTGCTAGGAGACAATTGAAATGCGAGGTGGGCTACCCATCCATCCATCCTTAGAACCCTGCTCAGAATCATTGGCCTGGAGCCAAACAACAGGTCTCAATTGTCCTGCAGAAGACTCTCTGCAGTTTGGAGCTTCTCACAACTCCCATCGTGGGAAAACACCCATGGCCCCGTGATGCCCCCCCCATTCATGAAGGAGCCATCAGGGACAGAGTCTCCAACCTGAGCGATCGTCTGTTCCTCGCCCTTTTTTCAGATGCACGAGATCTCGATTCAGGTCTGTAGATTGTGCCTGCCATGGCCTCACCCAGAAACCTAAGCCTAGCTTGTGTTCTCAGACTTTTGTCGTCAGACTACTGGCCCACAAGCCCTCCAGTTTGGCAATCCAGATCTACAATGCAGCACTCTGCCGGCCCTCCAGAAGAAAAACATTGTCCTCTGGGGCTACCCAGTAACCCCAAATGAGGATCAACCTGCACCGACCTTGGCTGTACCCCAAATACTTAGGCTGACCAGGGCACTAATGCCCTTTCTGACACAGCCTGAGCCTGGACCCCGTGGACCCTCCCAGACAGCTGGCCGCACACTGAGCACATCGAGCCGCCATGGCCTTTGGTCGTCATCTCTTCCCAACCTCGGTTTTCAGGTTTCAGAACCTAGACCTTATCTCCAATCACTGCCCAGGGTTGAAGGTGATGCAGAAATCAGAACTCCTTCCCCCCATGGCAAAAAACCTTGTGGTTGGCATGTTGTCCAATGTTCAGTGTAGTTGAAACCAGTGTGGCCCATGAGGCCCCGCCCATGCTGGCGGGCCACATTGGTCACAAACACACATTGTGACGCTCAGGCTGAGCCCAGTCCTCAAGTAAGGTCACTCAGTGGCTGGATGAAGAGATAGCATATTGGGCTTGCCATGCCCCTAGTCCCCAATTTTTAACCATAGTTCGGGTTGTCCCTTCAGTCTTCCCCACGGCTTGGCTTTGGAATTCCTCTTTTGGTGGGACATCTGAGATAACAAAACTGAAATGAGTCCTCCCATCCCACAGATTGATGAAAAGCAATTGGGAATCAGGCCAAATCCTCAGAGAGGAAGATTCGTCCATGGCCCATGAGGCCTCCCCGACATTCCACGGCCATCGCTGATATAAAATCCAGAGACAAAAGCCTGAGCTAGCGCCTAGACTCGCACTTTCTACATATCCTGAAGAGTTCTTCTCATGGTTTGTCGATCGGGCCTGCCATACCTACGTCCCCAAACATAAGCTGAATTTGTGTTTTCATACTTCTGTCCTCAACGTCTTGGGCCACACACCTTCCAGGCTGGGCCCCTGGAGCCACACATTAGGACTGTGTTTTCCAATCCATGGGAATTCTGCCCATTCCATGGTCCAGAATCGTACAAATTAGGAGAAACCTCCAAAGTCCCTGAGGCCATCCCAATAGTGTGGGTCGCCCGGAACAAACAAGGGCTGTCTGACACCAGCTGATAATCCACCTCCACTCATACCATAGATGGATGTCCCCAGAGAAGAAGATTGAACCAGACAGGACCCTAGGCCCTAATAGGATCCATTGCTTTGGGTTTCAGGCATGTGTCCTCAAAAGCCTATTCCAATATGAGCATAGGGGTTTTCCTGAGGCACCAATCAGAACTCATCTCGTCTCCTCAAGGAAACCTGTGCATGGGAGCCATGTCCAAAGCTTAGGAGAGTACTTCAGGGTCCCGGTGCCACCGCCCCATTCCAAGGCCCTCATGGACACAAAAACACATTAGGACCCATCCTCAGGAAATTCCATTTCAACTCAGCCACCCCGGTTGCTCCCGCAGAGCCATCAGATCTAAACAGTCTTGTTGCTAGGAGACAATTGGAATGCGAGGCCGGCTTCCCAGGCATCCATCCGCGAACGGTGCTCTGGAGTCATTCCATATGGGATGTCCTGGAGCTGTCCAACAGGTCTCAATTGTCCCGCAGAAGGAATCCTTGAAGGGGGCATCCCACAACTCCCAACGTGGGAAAACCTCAATGGCCTCGAGATTCCGCTCCCTTCATGAAGCGGCCATCATGCAAAGAAAGTCCACCTTGAGCCAACGTCTGATCCTCGCCCTGACTTCAGATGGATGAGATATTGGTTCAGATCTACAGGGGGTACCTGCCGTGCCCTCGCCCTGAAACCCAAGTCTAGCTTGTCTTCTCAGACTTCCGTCCTCACACTCCTGGCCCCGAAGCCCTCAAGTTTGGCAATTCCGGACCCACAATGCAGCACTCTGCCTGCCCTCTAGAAAAAAAATTATTGCCTCATGAGCTGCCCAGGCATCTTAAATGAGGGTAAACCTACACATCACTCGACTTTACCCAAATTATATAGTCTAACCTGGGCACTAATGCACTGTCGAACACAACCTGAGCCGGGACCTCCTGACCAACACCCAGAAAGCTGACCGCACACTGAGCACATAAAACCCGCCATGGCCTTAGGTCATCATCTCTTCCCTACCTCAGTTTTCAGGCTTCAGAACCGAGACCTTATCTCCGATCACTGCCCAGGGGTGATTGTGATGCAGAAATCAGGACTCCTCCTTACCTATGGCAAGAACCCTTGTGGTTGGCACGTTGTCCAAAGTTCAGTGTAGGAAAAACCAGCATTCACACTGAGGCCCCGCCCATTCTTGAGTATTACGAGCGCATACACACGCATTGTGACCCTCAGCATGAGTCCTGTCCTCTAGTAAGTCCTCTCAGTGGCTGGACCATTAGATGTCATAATGGGCTTGACATGTCCCTAGGCCCCAATTTTTAACCAGATTTCTGATTGTCCAGTCGCCCCTCCCCAGGGCTCTACTCTGGAATCCATCATTTGGTGGGACACCTGAGGTTAAAAAAGAAAAAAACAACAACAAAAACAAATCAAAAAAAACCGTACTTCTTCCAGCCCACAGAATGACCACAAACTCTTTGGACGGGGCCAAATCACCAGAAGTAAGACTCGCCCATTTCCCATGAAGTCACCCAGAAATTCCACGACCATGAGTGACACGATATCCAGTGACAAAAACTTGAGCAGAGCCTCACACTCGCCCTTCTTTCAAATCCCGAAGAGTTCTCCTCAAGGTCTGTAGCTCAGTCCTGCCATACCTATGACCCGAAACATAAGCCGAGTTTGTGTTTTCAGACAACTGTCCAAACAGCCCTGGCCTACACAACCTACAGGCTCAGGCCCCTGGAGCCAAACCTGAGGACTGTACTTGCCCTCTCCAAGGGAATTGTGTGTGCCCATTCCAATGGCCACAATCCTTCTCATAGGATACACCTCCAAAGTCCCTGATCCATCTCAATAGTGGTGGCTTCCCAGGAAAAACAGGGGCAATCTGAGCCCAACTGAGCACCTACCTGCACTCAGACCCATAGACAGATGTCCCCAGAGGTAAAAAGGAAAGAACAGGCCCCTAGGCACTAATCAGATCCATTGCTTTGGTTTCCAGGCATCTCTCCTCAGAGGCCTGGATTTCAAAAGCAGCATATAGCTGTTTCTTGACTCACCCATCAGAAAACATCTCATCTACACATGGGAAACATGCACGTTGGAGCTGTGTCAAAGCCTCTGTTTAGGAGAACCCTTTAGGGCCCCAGTGCCACCGCTTCATTCCAAAGTCTCCATAGACACAAAAGCACGTTAGGATCCATACCCAGGGGTGTCCATTTCAGCTCAGCGTCCTGGTTGCTCCCCACAGATCCAGGAGATCTAACCTGTCTTGTTGCTAGGAGACAATTGGAATGCGAGGTTGGCTACCCATCCATCCATCCTTAGAACCCTGCTCAGAATCATTGGCCTGGAGCCAAACAACAGGTCTCAATTGTCCTGCAGAAGACTCTCTGCAGTTTGGAGCTTCTCACAACTCCCCTCGTGGGAAAACACCCATGGCCTCGTGATGCCCCCCCATTCATGAAGGGGCCATAGGGACAGAAACTCCAACCTGAGCGATCGTCTGATCCTCGCCCTGACTTCAGATGCACGAGATCTCGATTCAGGTCTGTAGATTGTGCCTGCCATGGCCTCACCCAGAAACCTAAGCCTAGCTTGTGTTCTCAGACTTTTGTCGTCAGACTATTGGCCCACAAGCCCTCCAGTTTGGCAATCCAGATCTACAATGCAGCACTCTGCCGGCCCTCCAGAAGAAAAACATTGTCCTCTGGGGCTACCCAGTAACCCCAAATGAGGATCAACCTGCACCGACCTTGGCTGTACCCCAAATACATAGGCTGACCAGGGCACTAATGCCTTTTCTGACACAGCCTGAGCCTGGACCCCGTGGACCCTCCAGACAGCTGGCCGCACACTGAGCACATCGAGCTGCCATGGCCTTAGGTCGTCATCTCTTCCCAACCTCGGTTTTCAGGTTTCAGAACCTAGACCTTATCTCCAATCACTGCCCAGGGTTGAAGGTGATGCAGAAATCAGTACTCCTTCCCCATGGCAAGAAACCTTGTGGTTGGCATGTTGTCCAACATTCAGTGTAGTTGAAACCAGTGTGGCCCATGAGGCCCCGCCCATGCTCGCGGGCCACATTGGTCACAAACACACATTGTGACGCTCAGGCTGAGCCCAGTCCTCAAGTAAGGTCACTCAGTGGCTGGATGAAGAGATAGCATATTGGGCTTGCCATGCCCCTAGGCCCCAATTTTTAACCATAGTTCGGGTTGTCCCTTCAGTCTTCCCCACGGCTTGGCTTTGGAATTCCTCTTTTGGTGGGACATCTGAGGTAACAAAACTGAAATGAGTCCTCCCATCCCACAGATTGACGAAAAGCAATTGGGAATCGGGCCAAATCCTCAGAGAGGAAGATTCGTCCATGGCCCATGAGGCCTCCCCGACATTCCACGGCCATCGCTGATACAAAATCCAGAGACAAAAGCCTGAGCAAGCGCCTCAGACTCGCACTTTCTTCATATCCTGAAGAGTTCTTCTCATGGTTTGTAGATCGGGCCTGCCATACCTACGTCTCCAAACCTAAGATGAGTTTGTGTTTTCAGACTTCAGTCCTCAAAGTCTTGGGCCAACCACCCTCCAGGCTTTGCCCCTGGAGCCACACATTAGGACTGTGCCTACCAATCCATGGGAATTCTGCCCATTCCATGGTCCAAAATCGTACAAATTAGGAGAAACCTCCAAAGTCCCTGAGGCCATCCCAATAGATTTGGTCGCCCGGAACAAACAAGGGCTGTCTGACACCAGCTGATAATCGACCTCCACTCATACCATAGATGGATGTCCCCAGAGAAGAAGATTGAACCAGACAGGACCCTAGGCCATAATAGGATCCATTGCTTTGGGTTACAGGCATGTGTCCTCAAAAGCCTGATTCCAATACGAGCATAGGGGTTTTCCTGAAGCACCCTTCAGAACTCATCTCGTCTCCACAAGGAAACCTGTGCATGGGAGCCATGTCCAAAGTCTAGGAGAGTACTTCAGGGTCCCGGTGCCACCGCCCCATTCCAAGGCCCTCATGGACACAAAAACACATTAGGACCCATCCTCAGGAAAGTCCATTTCATCTTAGCCACCCCGGTTGCTCCGGCAGAGCCATCAGATCTAAACTGTCTTGTTGCTAGGAGACAATTGGAATGCGAGGCGGGCTTCCCAGGCATCCTTCCGCGAACGGTGCTCTGGAGTCATTCCATATGGGATGTCCTGGAGCTGTCCAACAGGTCTCAATTGTCCCGCAGAAGGAATCCTTGAAGGGGGCATCCCACAACTCCCAACGTGGGAAAACCTCAATGGCCTCGAGATTCCGATCCCTTCATGAAGCGGCCGTCATGCTCAGAAACTCCAACCTGAGCCAACGTCTGATCCTCGCCCTGACTTCAGATGCATGAGATATTGGTTCAGATCTGCAGGGGGTACCTGCCGTGCCCTCGCCCTGAAGCCCTAGTCTAGCTTGTCTTCTCAGACTTCCGTCCTCACACTCCTGGCCCCGAAGCCCTCAAGTTTGGCAATTCCGGACCCACAATGCAGCACTCTGCCTGCCCTCTAGAAAAAAAATTATTGCCTCATGAGCTGCCCAGGCACCTTAAATTAGAGTAAACCTACACAGCACTCGACTTTACCCAAATTATATAGTCTAACCTGGGCACTAATGCACTGTCGAACACAACCTGAGCCCGGACCTCCTGACCAACACCCAGAAAGCTGACCGCACACTGAGCACATAAAACCCGCCATGGCCTTAGGTCATCATCTCTTCCCTACCTCAGTTTTCAGGCTTCAGAACCGAGACCTTATCTCCAATCACTGCCCAGGGGTGAGTGTGATGCAGAAGTCAGAACTCCTCCTTACCCATGGCAAGAACCCTTGTGGTTGGCACGTTGTCCAACGTTCAGTGTAGGAAAAACCAGCATTCAACCTGAGGCCTCGCCCATTCTTGAGTGCGACGAGGGCATACACACGCATTGTGACCCTCAGAATGAGTCCTGTCCTCTAGTAAGTCCTCTCAGTGGCTGGACCATTAGATGTCATAATGGGCTTGACATGTCCCTAGGCCCCAATTTTTAACCAGATTTCTGATTGTCCAGTCGCCCCTCCCCAGGGCTGTACTCTGGAATCCATCATTTGGTGGGACACCTGAGGTTAAAAAAGAAAACAACAACAACAACAAAAAAAAAAAAATGGACTTCTTCAAGCACACAGAATGACCGCAAACTCTTTGGACGGGGCCAAACCACCAGAGAGTAAGACTCGTCCATTTCCCATGAAGTCACCCAGAAATTCCACGACCATGAGTGACACGATATCCAGAGACAAAAACTTGAGCAGGAACCTCACATCGCCCTTCTTTCAAATCCCGAAGAGTTCTCCTCATGGTCTGTAGATCAGTCCTGCCATACCTATGACCTGAAACATAAGCCGAGTTTGTGTTTTCAGACAACTGACCAAACAGCCCTGGCCTACACAACCTACAGGCTCAGGCCCCTGGAGCCAAACGTGAGGACTGTACTTGCACTCTCCAAGGGAATTGTGTGTGCCCATTCCAATGGCCACAACCCTTCTCATAGGATAAACCTCCAAAGTCCCTGATCCATCTCAATAGTGGTGGCTTCCCAGGAAAAACAGGGGCAATCTGAGCCCAACTGAGTACCTACCTGAACTCAGACCCATAGACAGATGTCCCCAGAGGTAAAAAGGAAAGAACAGGCACCTAGGCACTAATCAGATCCATTGCTTTGGTTTCCAGGCATCTCTCCTCAGAGGTCTGGATTTCAAAATCAGCACATAGCTGTTTCTTGACTCACCCATCAGAAAACATCTCATCTACACATGGGAAACTTGCACGTTGGAGCTGTGTCAAATCCTTTGTTTAGGAGAACCCTTTAGGGCCCCAGTGCCACCGCTTCATTCCAAGGTCTCCATAGACACAAAAGCACGTTAGGACCCATCCCCAGGGGTGTCCATTTCAACTCAGTGTCCTCGGTTGCTCCCCACAGATCCAGGAGATCTAACCTGTCTTGTTGCTAGGAGACAATTGGAATGCGAGGTGGGCTACCCAGCCATCCATCCTTAGAACCCTGCTCAGAATCATTGGCCTGGAGCCAAACAACAGGTCTCAATTGTCCTGCAGAAGACTCTCTGCAGTTTGGAGCTTCTCACAACTCCCATCGTGGGAAAACACCCATGGCCTTGTGAAGCCCCCCCCCATTCATGAAGGGGCCATCAGGGACAGAAACTCCAACCTGAGCGATCGTCTGATCCTCGCCCTGACTTCAGATGCACGAGATCTCGATTCAGGTCTGTAGATTGTGCCTGCCATGGCCTCACCCAGAAACCTAAGCCTAGCTTGTGTTCTCAGACTTTTGTCGTCAGACTACTGGCCCACAAGCCCTCCAATTTTGCAATCCAGAACTACAATGCAGCACTCTGCCGGCCCTCCAGAAGAAAAACATTGTCCTCTGGGGCTACCCAGTAACCCCAAATGAGGATCAACCTGCACCGACCTTGGCTGTACCCCAAATACATAGGCTGACCAGGGCACTAATGCCCTTTCTGACACAGCCTGAGCCTGGACCCCCTGGACCCTCCCAGACAGCTGGCCCTACACTGAGCACATCGAGCTGCCATGGCCTTAGGTCGTCATCTCTTCCCAACCTCGGTTTTCAGGTTTCAGAACCTAGACCTTATCTCCAATCACTGCCCAGGGTTGAAGGTGATGCAGAAATCAGAACTCCTTCCCCATGGCAAGAAACCTTGTGGTTGGCATGTTGTCCAACGTTCAGTGTAGTTGAAACCAGTGTGGCCCATGAGGCCCCGCCCATGCTGGCGGGCCACATTGGTCACAAACACACATTGTGACGCTCAGGCTGAGCCCAGTCCTCAAGTAAGGTCACTCAGTGGCTGGATGAAGAGATAGCATATTGGGCTTGCCATGCCCCTAGGCCCCAATTTTTAACCATAGTTCGGGTTGTCCCTTCAGTCTTCCCCACGGCTTGGCTTTGGAATTCCTCTTTTGGTGGGACACCTGAGGTAACAAAACTGAAACGAGTCCTCCCATCCCACAGATTGACGAAAAGCAATTGGGAATCGGGCCAAATCCTCAGAGAGGAAGATTCGTCCATGGCCCATGAGGCCTCCCCTACATTCCACGGCCATCGCTGATACAAAATCCAGAGACAAAAGCCTGAGCAAGCGCCTCAGACTCGCACTTTCTTCATATCCTGAAGAGTTCTTCTCATGGTTTGTAGATCGGGCCTGCCATACCTACGTCTCCAAACCTAAGATGAGTTTGTGTTTTCAGACTTCAGTCCTCAAAGTCTTGGGCCAACCACCCTCCAGGCTTTGCCCCTGGAGCCACACATTAGGACTGTGCCTACCAAACCATGGGAATTCTGCCCATTCCATGGTCCAAAATCGTACAAATTAGGAGAAACCTCCAAAGTCCCTGAGGCCATCCCAATAGATTTGGTCGCCCGGAACAAACAAGGGCTGTCTGACACCAGCTGATAATCGACCTCCACTCATACCATAGATGGATGTCCCAAGAGAAGAAGATTGAACCAGACAGGACACTAGGCCATAATAGGATCCATTGCTTTGGGTTACAGGCATGTGTCCTCAAAAGCCTGATTCCAATACGAGCATAGGGGTTTTCCTGAGGCACCCATCAGAACTCATCTCGTCTCCAAAAGGAAACCTGTGCATGGGTGCCATGTCCAAAGTCTAGGAGAGTTCTTCAGGGTCCCGGTGCCACCGCCCCATTCCAAGGCCCTCATGGACACAAAAACACATTAGGACCCATCCTCAGGAAAGTCCATTTCAACTCAGCCACCCCGGTTGCTCCGGCAGAGCCATCAGATCTAAACTGTCTTGTTGCTAGGAGACAATTGGAATGCGAGGCGGGCTTCCCAGGCATCCATCCGCGAACGGTGCTCTGGAGTCATTCCATATGGGATGTCCTGGAGCTGTCCAACAGGTCTCAATTGTCCCGCAGAAGGAATCCTTGAAGGGGACATCCCCCAACTCCCAACGTGGGAAAACCTCAATGGCCTCGAGATTCCGATCCCTTCATGAAGCGGCCGTCATGCTCAGAAACTCCAACCTGAGCCAACGTCTGATCCTCGCCCTGACTTCAGATGCATGAGATATTGGTTCAGATCTGCAGGGGGTACCTGCCGTGCCCTCGCCCTGAAACCCTAGTCTAGCTTGTCTTCTCAGACTTCCGTCCTCACACTCCTGGCCCCGAAGCCCTCAAGTTTGGCAATTCCGGACCCACAATGCAGCACTCTGCCTGCCCTCTAGAAAAAAAATTATTGCCTCATGAGCTGCCCAGGCACCTTAAATGAGAGTAAACCTACACAGCACTCGACTTTACCCAAATTATATGGTCTAACCTGCGCACTAATGCACTGTCGAACACAACCTGAGCCCGGACCTCCTGACCAACACCCAGAAAGCTGACCGCACACTGAGCACATAAAACCCGCCATGGCCTTAGGTCATCATGTCTTCCCTACCTCAGTTTTCAGGCTTCAGAACCGAGACCTTATCTCCAATCACTGCCCTGGGGTGAGTGTGATGCAGAAGTCAGAACTCCTCCTTACCCATGGCAAGAACCCTTGTGGTTGGCACGTTGTCCAACGTTCAGTGTAGGAAAAACCAGCATTCACCCTGAGGCCTCGCCCATTCTTGAGTGCGACGAGGGCATACACACGCATTGTGACCCTCAGCATGAGTCCTGTCCTCTAGTAAGTCCTCTCAGTGGCTGGACCATTAGATGTCATAATGGGCTTGACATGTCCCTAGGCCCCAATTTTTAACCAGATTTCTGATTGTCCAGTCGCCCCTCCCCAGGGCTGTACTCTGGAATCCATCATTTGGTGGGACACCTGAGGTTAAAAAAGAAAACAACAACAACAACAAAAAAAAAAAATGGACTTCTTCCAGCCCACAGAATGACCGCAAACTCTTTAGACGGGGCCAAACCACCAGAGAGTAAGACTCGTCCATTTCCCATGAAGTCACCCAGAAATTCCACGACCATGAGTGACACGATATCCAGAGACAAAAACTTGAGCAGGAGCCTCACATCGCCCTTCTTTCAAATCCCGAAGAGTTCTCCTCATGGTCTGTAGATCAGTCCTGCCATACCTATGACCTGAAACATAAGCCGAGTTTGTGTTTTCAGACAACTGTCCAAACAGCCCTGGCCTACACAACCTACAGGCTCAGGCCCCTGGAGCCAAACCTGCGGACTGTACTTGCACTCTCCAAGGGAATTGTGTGTGCCCATTCCAATGGCCACAACCCTTCTCATAGGATAAACCTCCAAAGTCCCTGATCCATCTCAATAGTGGTGGCTTCCCAGGAAAAACAGGGGCAATCTGAGCCCAACTGAGTACCTACCTGAACTCAGACCCATAGACAGATGTCCCCAGAGGTAAAAAGGAAAGAACAGGCACCTAGGCACTAATCAGATCCATTGCTTTGGTTTCCAGGCATCTCTCCTCAGAGGTCTGGATTTCAAAAGCAGCACATAGCTGTTTCTTGACTCACCCATCAGAAAACATCTCATCTACACATGGGAAACTTCCACGTTGGAGCTGTGTCAAATCCTTTGATTAGGAGAATCCTTTAGGGCCCCAGTGCCACCGCTTCATTCCAAGGTCTCCATAGACACAAAAGCACGTTAGGACCCATCCCCAGGGGTGTCCATTTCAACTCAGTGTCCTCGGTTGCTCCCCACAGATCCAGGAGATCTAACCTGTCTTGTTGCTACGAGACAATTGGAATGCGAGGTGGGCTACCCAGCCATCCATCCTTAGAACCCTGCTCAGAATCATTGGCCTGGAGCCAAACAACAGGTCTCAATTGTCCTGCAGAAGACTCTCTGCAGTTTGGAGCTTCTCACAACTCCCATCGTGGGAAAACACCCATGGCCTCGTGAAGCCCCCCCCATTCATGAAGGGGCCATCAGGGACAGAAACTCCAACCTGAGCGATCGTCTGATCCTCGCCCTGACTTAAGATGCACGAGATCTCGATTCAGGTCTGTAGATTGTGCCTGCCATGGCCTCACCCAGAAACCTAAGCCTAGCTTGTGTTCTCAGACTTTTGTCGTCAGACTACTGGCCCACAAGCCCTCCAATTTGGCAATCCAGAACTACAATGCAGCACTCTGCCGGCCCTCCAGAAGAAAAACATTGTCCTCTGGGGCTACCCAGTAACCCCAAATGAGGATCAACCTGCACCGACCTTGGCTGTACCCCAAATACATAGGCTGACCAGGGCACTAATGCCCTTTCTGACACAGCCTGAGCCTGGACCCCCTGGACCCTCCCAGACAGCTTGCCGCACACTGAGCACATCGAGCTGCCATGGCCTTAGGTCGTCATCTCTTCCCAACCTCGGTTTTCAGGTTTCAGAACCTAGACCTTATCTCCAATCACTGCCCAGGGTTGAAGGTGATGCAGAAATCAGAACTCCTTCCCCATGGCAAGAAACCTTGTGGTTGGCATGTTGTCCAACGTTCAGTGTAGTTGAAACCAGTGTGGCCCATGAGGCCCCGCCCATGCTCGCGGGCCACATTGGTCACAAACACACATTGTGACGCTCAGGCTGAGCCCAGTCCTCAAGTAAGGTCACTCAGTGGCTGGATGAAGAGATAGCATATTGGGCATGCCATGCCCCTAGGCCCCAATTTTTAACCATAGTTCGGGTTGTCCCTTCAGTCTTCCCCACGGCTTGGCTTTGGAATTCCTCTTTTGGTGGGACATCTGAGGTAACAAAACTGAAACGAGTCCTCCCATCCCACAGATTGACGAAAAGCAATTGGGAATCGGGCCAAATCCTCAGAGAGGAAGATTCGTCCATGGCCCATGAGGCCTCCCCTACATTCCACGGCCATCGCTGATACAAAATCCAGAGACAAAAGCCTGAGCAAGCGCCTCAGACTCGCACTTTCTTCATATCCTGAAGAGTTCTTCTCATGGTTTGTAGATCGGGCCTGCCATACCTACGTCTCCAAACCTAAGATGAGTTTGTGTTTTCAGACTTCAGTCCTCAAAGTCTTGGGCCAACCACCCTCCAGGCTTTGCCCCTGGAGCCACACATTAGGACTGTGCCTACCAATCCATGGGAATTCTGCCCATTCCATGGTCCAAAATCGTACAAATTAGGAGAAACCTCCAAAGTCCCTGAGGCCATCCCAATAGATTTGGTCGCCCGGAACAAACAAGGGCTGTCTGACACCAGCTGATAATCGACCTCCACTCATACCATAGATGGATGTCCCAAGAGTAGAAGATTAAACCAGACAGGACACTAGGCCATAATAGGATCCATTGCTTTGGGTTACAGGCATGTGTCCTCAAAAGCCTGATTCCAATACGAGCATAGGGGTTTTCCTGAGGCACCCATCAGAACTCATCTCGTCTCCACAAGGAAACCTGTGCATGGGTGCCATGTCCAAAGTCTAGGAGAGTACTTCAGGGTCCCGGTGCCACCGCCCCATTCCAAGGCTCTCATGGACACAAAAACACATTAGGACCCATCCTCAGGAAAGTCCATTTCAACTCAGCCACCCCGGTTGCTCCGGCAGAGCCATCAAATCTAAACTGTCTTGTTGCTAGGAGACAATTGGAATGCGAGGCGGGCTTCCCAGGCATCCATCCGCGAACGGTGCTCTGGAGTCATTCCATATGGGATGTCCTGGAGCTGTCCAACAGGTCTCAATTGTCCCGCAGAAGGAATCCTTGAAGGGGGCATCCCCCAACTCCCAACGTGGGAAAACCTCAATGGCCTTGAGATTCCGATCCCTTCATGAAGCGGGCGTCATGCTCTGAAACTCCAACCTGAGCCAACGTCTGATCCTCGCCCTGACTTCAGATGCATGAGATATTGGTTCAGATCTGCAGGGGGTACCTGCCGTGCCCTCGCCCTGAAACCCTAGTCTAGCTTGTCTTCTCAGACTTCCGTCCTCACACTCCTGGCCCCGAAGCCCTCAAGTTTGGCAATTCCGGACCCACAATGCAGCACTCTGCCTGCCCTCTAGAAAAAAAATTATTGCCTCATGAGCTGCCCAGGCACCTTAAATGAGAGTAAACCTACACAGCACTCGACTTTACCCAAATTATATGGTCTAACCTGCGCACTAATGCACTGTCGAACACAACCTGAGCCCGGACCTCCTGACCAACACCCAGAAAGCTGACCGCACACTGAGCACATAAAACCCGCCATGGCCTTAGGTCATCATGTCTTCCCTACCTCAGTTTTCAGGCTTCAGAACCGAGACCTTATCTCCAATCACTGCCCAGGGGTGAGTGTGATGCAGAAGTCAGAACTCCTCCTTACCCATGGCAAGAACCCTTGTGGTTGGCACGTTGTCCAACGTTCAGTGTAGGAAAAAACCAGCATTCACCCTGAGGCCTCGCCCATTCTTGAGTACGACGAGGGCATACACACGCATTGTGACCCTCAGAATGAGTCCTGTCCTCTAGTAAGTCCTCTCAGTGGCTGGACCATTAGATGTCATAATGGGCTTGACATGTCGCTAGGCCCCAATTTTTAACCAGATTTCTGATTGTCCAGTCGCCCCTCCCCAGGGCTGTACTCTGGAATCCATCATTTGGTGGGACACCTGAGGTTAAAAAGGAAAACAACAACAACAACAAAAAAAAAATGGACTTCTTCCAGCCCACAGAATGACCGCAAACTCTTTAGACGGGGCCAAACCACCAGAGAGTAAGACTCGTCCATTTCCCATGAAGTCACCCAGAAATTCCACGACCATGAGTGACACGATATCCAGTGACAAAAACTTGAGCAGGAGCCTCACATCGCCCTTCTTTCAAATCCCGAAGAGTTCTCCTCATGGTCTGTAGATCAGTCCTGCCATACCTATGACCTGAAACATAAGCCGAGTTTGTGTTTTCAGACAACTGTCCAAACAGCCCTGGCCTACACAACCTACAGGCTCAGGCCCCTGGAGCCAAACCTGAGGACTGTACTTGCACTCTCCAAGGGAATTGTGTGTGCCCATTCCAATGGCCACAACCCTTCTCATAGGATAAACCTCCAAAGTCCCTGATCCATCTCAATAGTGGTGGCTTCCCAGGAAAAACAGGGGCAATCTGAGCCAACTGAGTACCTACCTGAACTCAGACCCATAGACAGATGTCCCCAGAGGTAAAAAGGAAAGAACAGGCACCTAGGCACTAATCAGATCCATTGCTTTGGTTTCCAGGCATCTCTCCTCAGAGGTCTGGATTTCAAAAGCAGCACATAGCTGTTTCTTGACTCACCCATCAGAAAACATCTCATCTACACATGAGAAACTTGCACGTTGGAGCAGTGTCAAATCCTTTGTTTAGGAGAACCCTTTAGGGCCCCAGTGCCACCGCTTCATTCCAAGGTCTCCATAGACACAAAAGCACGTTAGGACCCATCCCCAGGGGTGTCCATTTCAACTCAGTGTCCTCGGTTGCTCCCCACAGATCCAGGAGATCTAACCTGTCTTGTTGCTAGGAGACAATTGGAATGCGAGGTGGGCTACCCAGCCATCCATCCTTAGAACCCTGCTCAGAATCATTGGCCTGGAGCCAAACAACAGGTCTCAATTGTCCTGCAGAAGACTCTCTGCAGTTTGGAGCTTCTCACAACTCCCATCGTGGGAAAACACCCATGGCCTCGTGAAGCCCCCCCCCATTCATGAAGGGGCCATCAGGGACAGAAACTCCAACCTGAGCGATCGTCTGATCCTCGCCCTGACTTCAGATGCACGAGATCTCGATTCAGGTCTGTAGATTGTGCCTGCCATGGCCTCACCCAGAAACCTAAGCCTAGCTTGTGTTCTCAGAATTTTGTCGTCAGACTACTGGCCCACAAGCCCTCCAATTTGGCATTCCAGAACTACAATGCAGCACTCTGCCGGCCCTCCAGAAGAAAAACATTGTCCTCTGGGGCTACCCAGTAACCCCAAATGAGGATCAACCTGCACCGACCTTGGCTGTACCCAAATACATAGGCTGACCAGGGCACTAATGCCCTTTCTGACACAGCCTGAGCCTGGACCCCCTGGACCCTCCCAGACAGCTGGCCGCACACTGAGCACATCGAGCTGCCATGGCCTTAGGTCGTCATCTCTTCCCAACCTCGGTTTTCAGGTTTCAGAACCTAGACCTTATCTCCAATCACTGCCAAGGGTTGAAGGTGATGCAGAAATCAGAACTCCTTCCCCACCTTGTGGTTGGCATGTTGTCCAACGTTCAGTGTAGTTGAAACCAGTGTGGCCCATGAGGCCCCGCCCATGCTCGCGGGCCACATTGGTCACAAACACACATTGTGACGCTCAGGCTGAGCCCAGTCCTCAAGTAAGGCCACTCAGTGGCTGGATGAAGAGATAGCATATTGGGCTTGCCATGCCCCTAGGCCCAAATTTTTAACCATAGTTCGGGTTGACCCTTCAGTCTTCCCCACGGCTTGACTTTGGAATTCCTCTTTTGGTGGGACATCTGAGGTAACAAAACTGAAATGAGTCCTCCCATCCCACAGATTGACGAAAAGCAATTGGGAATCGGGCCAAATCCTCAGAGAGGAAGATTCGTCCATGGCCCATGAGGCCTCCACTACATTCCACGGCCATCGCTGATACAAAATCCAGAGACAAAAGCTTGAGCAAGCGCCTCAGACTCGCACTTTCTTCATATCCTGAAGAGTTCTTCTCATGGTTTGTAGATCGGGCCTGCCATACCTACGTCCCCAAACATAAGCTGAGTTTGTGTTTTCAGACTTCAGTCCTCAAAGTCTTGGGCCAACCACCCTCCAGGCTGGGCCCCTGGAGCCAAACATTAGGACTGTGCCTACCAATCCATGGGAATTCTGCCCATTCCATGGTCCAAAATCGAACAAATTAGGAGAAACCTCCAAAGTCCCTGAGGCCATCCCAATAGTGTAGGTCGCCCGGAACAAACAAGGGCTGTCTGACACCAGCTGATAATCGACCTCCACTCATACCATAGATGGATGTCCCCAGAGAAGAAGATTGAACCAGACAGGACCCTAGGCCATAATAGGATCCATTGCTTTGGGTTACAGGCATGTGTCCTCAAAAGCCTGATTCCAATACGAGCATAGGGGTTTTGCTGAGGCACCCATCAGAACTCATCTCGTCTCCACAAGGAAACCTGTGCATGGGAGCCATGTCCAAAGTCTAGGAGAGTACTTCAGGGTCCCGGTGACACCGCCACATTCCAAGGCCCTCATGGACACAAAAACACATTAGGACCCATCCTCAGGAAAGTCCATTTCAACTCAGCCACCCCGGTTGCTCCGGCAGAGTCATCAGATCTAAACTGTCTTGTTGCTAGGAGACAATTGGAATGCGAGGCGGGCTTCCCAGGCATCCATCCGCGAACGGTGCTCTGGAGTCATTCCATATGGGATGTCCTGGAGCTGTCCAACAGGTCTCAATTGTCCCGCAGAAGGAATCCTTGAAGGGGGCATCCCACAACTCCCAACGTGGGAAAACCTCAATGGCCTCGAGATTCCGATCCCTTCATGAAGCGGCCGTCATGCTCAGAAACTCCAACCTGAGCCAACGTCTGATCCTCGCCCTGACTTCAGATGCATGAGATATTGGTTCAGATCTGCAGGGGGTACCTGCCGTGCCCTCGCCCTGAAACCCTAGTCTAGCTTGTCTTCTCAGACTTCCGTCCTCACACTCCTGGCCCCGAAGCCCTCAAGTTTGGCAATTCCGGACCCACAATGCAGCACTCTGCCTGCCCTCTAGAAAAAAAATTATTGCCTCATGAGCTGCCCAGGCACCTTAAATGAGAGTAAACCTACACAGCACTCGACTTTACCCAAATTATATGGTCTAACCTGCGCACTAATGCACTGTCGAACACAACCTGAGCCCGGACCTCCTGACCAACACCCAGAAAGCTGACCGCACACTGAGCACATAAAACCCGCCATGGCCTTAGGTCATCATGTCTTCCCTACCTCAGTTTTCAGGCTTCAGAACCGAGACCTTATCTCCAATCACTGCCCAGGGGTGAGTGTGATGCAGAAGTCAGAACTCCTCCTTACCCATGGCAAGAACCCTTGTGGTTGGCACGTTGTCCAACGTTCAGTGTAGGAAAAACCAGCATTCACCCTGAGGCCTCGCCCATTCTTGAGTGCGACGAGGGCATACACACGCATTGTGACCCTCAGCATGAGTCCTGTCCTCTAGTAAGTCCTCTCAGTGGCTGGACCATTAGATGTCATAATGGGCTTGACATGTCCCTAGGCCCCAATTTTTAACCAGATTTCTGATTGTCCAGTCGCCCCTCCCCAGGGCTGTACTCTGGAATCCATCATTTGGTGGGACACCTGAGGTTAAAAAAGAAAACAACAACAACAACAACAAAAAAAAAATGGACTTCTTCCAGCCCACAGAATGACCGCAAACTCTTTGGACGGGGCCAAACCACCAGAGAGTAAGACTCGTCCATTTCCCATGAAGTCACCCAGAAATTCCACGACCATGAGTGACACGATATCCAGAGACAAAAACTTGAGCAGCAGCCTCACATCGCCCTTCTTTCAAATCCCGAAGAGTTCTCCTCATGGTCTGTAGATCAGTCCTGCCATACCTATGACCCGAAACATAAGCCGAGTTTGTGTTTTCAGACAACTGTCCAAACAGCCCTGGCCTACACAACCTACAGGCTCAGGCCCCTGGAGCCAAACCTGCGGACTGTACTTGCACTCTCCAAGGGAATTGTGTGTGCCCATTCCAATGGCCACAACCCTTCTCATAGGATAAACCTCCAAAGTCCCTGATCTATCTCAATAGTGGTGGCTTCCCAGGAAAAACAGGGGCAATCTGAGCCCAACTGAGTACCTACCTGAACTCAGACCCATAGACAGATGTCCCCAGAGGTAAAAAGGAAAGAACAGGCACCTAGGCACTAATCAGATCCATTGCTTTGGTTTCCAGGCATCTCTCCTCAGAGGTCTGGATTTCAAAAGCAGCACATAGCTGTTTCTTGACTCACCCATCAGAAAACATCTCATCTACACATGGGAAACTTGCACGTTGGAGCTGTGTCAAATCCTTTGTTTAGGAGAACCCTTTAGGGCCCCAGTGCCACCGCTTCATTCCAAGGTCTCCATAGACACAAAAGCACGTTAGGACCCATCCCCAGGGGTGTCCATTTCAACTCAGTGTCCTCGGTTGCTCCCCACAGATCCAGGAGATCTAACCTGTCTTGTTGCTACGAGACAATTGGAATGCGAGGTGGGCTACCCAGCCATCCATCCTTAGAACCCTGCTCAGAATCATTGGCCTGGAGCCAAACAACAGGTCTCAATTGTCCTGCAGAAGACTCTCTGCAGTTTGGAGCTTCTCACAACTCCCATCGTGGGAAAACACCCATGGCCTCGTGAAGCCCCCCCCCATTCATGAAGGGGCCATCAGGGACAGAAACTCCAACCTGAGCGATCGTCTGATCCTCGCCCTGACTTCAGATGCACGAGATCTCGATTCAGGTCTGTAGATTGTGCCTGCCATGGCCTCACCCAGAAACCTAAGCTTAGCTTGTGTTCTCAGACTTTTGTCGTCAGACTACTGGCCCACAAGCCCTCCAATTTGGCAATCCAGAACTACAATGCAGCACTCTGCCGGCCCTCCAGAAGAAAAACATTGTCCTCTGGGGCTACCCAGTAACCCCAAATGAGGATCAACCTGCACCGACCTTGGCTGTACCCCAAATACATAGGCTGACCAGGGCACTAATGCCCTTTCTGACACAGCCTGAGCCTGGACCCCCTGGACACTCCCAGACAGCTGGCCGCACACTGAGCACATCGAGCTGCCATGGCCTTAGGTCGTCATCTCTTCCCAACCTCGGTTTTCAGGTTTCAGAACCTAGACCTTATCTCCAATCACTGCCCAGGGTTGAAGGTGATGCAGAAATCAGAACTCCTTCCCCATGGCAAGAAACCTTGTGGTTGGCATGTTGTCCAACGTTCAGTGTAGTTGAAACCAGTGTGGCCCATGAGGCCCCGCCCATGCTCGCGGGCCACATTGGTCACAAACACACATTGTGACGCTCAGGCTGAGCCCAGTCCTCAAGTAAGGCCACTCAGTGGCTGGATGAAGAGATAGCATATTGGGCTTGCCATGCCCCTAGGCCCAAATTTTTAACCATAGTTCGGGTTGACCCTTCAGTCTTCCCCACGGCTTGACTTTGGAATTCCTCTTTTGGTGGGACATCTGAGGTAACAAAACTGAAATGAGTCCTCCCATCCCACAGATTGACGAAAAGCAATTGGGAATCGGGCCAAATCCTCAGAGAGGAAGATTCGTCCATGGCCCATGAGGCCTCCACTACATTCCACGGCCATCGCTGATACAAAATCCAGAGACAAAAGCTTGAGCAAGCGCCTCAGACTCGCACTTTCTTCATATCCTGAAGAGTTCTTCTCATGGTTTGTAGATCGGGCCTGCCATACCTACGTCCCCAAACATAAGCTGAGTTTGTGTTTTCAGACTTCAGTCCTCAAAGTCTTGGGCCAACCACCCTCCAGGCTGGGCCCCTGGAGCCAAACATTAGGACTGTGCCTACCAATCCATGGGAATTCTGCCCATTCCATGGTCCAAAATCGAACAAATTAGGAGAAACCTCCAAAGTCCCTGAGGCCATCCCAATAGTGTAGGTCGCCCGGAACAAACAAGGGCTGTCTGACACCAGCTGATAATCGACCTCCACTCATACCATAGATGGATGTCCCCAGAGAAGAAGATTGAACCAGACAGGACCCTAGGCCATAATAGGATCCATTGCTTTGGGTTACAGGCATGTGTCCTCAAAAGCCTGATTCCAATACGAGCATAGGGGTTTTGCTGAGGCACCCATCAGAACTCATCTCGTCTCCACAAGGAAACCTGTGCATGGGAGCCATGTCCAAAGTCTAGGAGAGTACTTCAGGGTCCCGGTGACACCGCCACATTCCAAGGCCCTCATGGACACAAAAACACATTAGGACCCATCCTCAGGAAAGTCCATTTCAACTCAGCCACCCCGGTTGCTCCGGCAGAGTCATCAGATCTAAACTGTCTTGTTGCTAGGAGACAATTGGAATGCGAGGCGGGCTTCCCAGGCATCCATCCGCGAACGGTGCTCTGGAGTCATTCCATATGGGATGTCCTGGAGCTGTCCAACAGGTCTCAATTGTCCCGCAGAAGGAATCCTTGAAGGGGGCATCCCCCAACTCCCAACGTGGGAAAACCTCAATGGCCTCGAGATTCCGATCCCTTCATGAAGCGGCCGTCATGCTCAGAAACTCCAACCTGAGCCAACGTCTGATCCTCGCCCTGACTTCAGATGCATGAGATATTGGTTCAGATCTGCAGGGGGTACCTGCCGTGCCCTCGCCCTGAAACCCTAGTCTAGCTTGTCTTCTCAGACTTCCGTCCTCACACTCCTGGCCCCGAAGCCCTCAAGTTTGGCAATTCCGGACCCACAATGCAGCACTCTGCCTGCCCTCTAGAAAAAAAATTATTGCCTCATGAGCTGCCCAGGCACCTTAAATGAGAGTAAACCTACACAGCACTCGACTTTACCCAAATTATATGGTCTAACCTGCGCACTAATGCACTGTCGAACACAACCTGAGCCCGGACCTCCTGACCAACACCCAGAAAGCTGACCGCACACTGAGCACATAAAACCCGCCATGGCCTTAGGTCATCATGTCTTCCCTACCTCAGTTTTCAGGCTTCAGAACCGAGACCTTATCTCCAATCACTGCCCAGGGGTGAGTGTGATGCAGAAGTCAGAACTCCTCCTTACCCATGGCAAGAACCCTTGTGGTTGGCACGTTGTCCAACGTTCAGTGTAGGAAAAACCAGCATTCACCCTGAGGCCTCGCCCATTCTTGAGTGCGACGAGGGCATACACACGCATTGTGACCCTCAGCATGAGTCCTGTCCTCTAGTAAGTCCTCTCAGTGGCTGGACCATTAGATGTCATAATGGGCTTGACATGTCCCTAGGCCCCAATTTTTAACCAGATTTCTGATTGTCCAGTCGCCCCTCCCCAGGGCTGTACTCTGGAATCCATCATTTGGTGGGACACCTGAGGTTAAAAAAGAAAACAACAACAACAACAACAAAAAAAAAAAATGGACTTCTTCCAGCCCACAGAATGACCGCAAACTCTTTGGACGGGGCCAAACCACCAGAGAGTAAGACTCGTCCATTTCCCATGAAGTCACCCAGAAATTCCACGACCATGAGTGACACGATATCCAGAGACAAAAACTTGAGCAGCAGCCTCACATCGCCCTTCTTTCAAATCCCGAAGAGTTCTCCTCATGGTCTGTAGATCAGTCCTGCCATACCTATGACCCGAAACATAAGCCGAGTTTGTGTTTTCAGACAACTGTCCAAACAGCCCTGGCCTACACAACCTACAGGCTCAGGCCCCTGGAGCCAAACCTGCGGACTGTACTTGCACTCTCCAAGGGAATTGTGTGTGCCCATTCCAATGGCCACAACCCTTCTCATAGGATAAACCTCCAAAGTCCCTGATCTATCTCAATAGTGGTGGCTTCCCAGGAAAAACAGGGGCAATCTGAGCCCAACTGAGTACCTACCTGAACTCAGACCCATAGACAGATGTCCCCAGAGGTAAAAAGGAAAGAACAGGCACCTAGGCACTAATCAGATCCATTGCTTTGGTTTCCAGGCATCTCTCCTCAGAGGTCTGGATTTCAAAAGCAGCACATAGCTGTTTCTTGACTCACCCATCAGAAAACATCTCATCTACACATGGGAAACTTGCACGTTGGAGCTGTGTCAAATCCTTTGTTTAGGAGAACCCTTTAGGGCCCCAGTGCCACCGCTTCATTCCAAGGTCTCCATAGACACAAAAGCACGTTAGGACCCATCCCCAGGGGTGTCCATTTCAACTCAGTGTCCTCGGTTGCTCCCCACAGATCCAGGAGATCTAACCTGTCTTGTTGCTACGAGACAATTGGAATGCGAGGTGGGCTACCCAGCCATCCATCCTTAGAACCCTGCTCAGAATCATTGGCCTGGAGCCAAACAACAGGTCTCAATTGTCCTGCAGAAGACTCTCTGCAGTTTGGAGCTTCTCACAACTCCCATCGTGGGAAAACACCCATGGCCTCGTGAAGCCCCCCCCCATTCATGAAGGGGCCATCAGGGACAGAAACTCCAACCTGAGCGATCGTCTGATCCTCGCCCTGACTTCAGATGCACGAGATCTCGATTCAGGTCTGTAGATTGTGCCTGCCATGGCCTCACCCAGAAACCTAAGCTTAGCTTGTGTTCTCAGACTTTTGTCGTCAGACTACTGGCCCACAAGCCCTCCAATTTGGCAATCCAGAACTACAATGCAGCACTCTGCCGGCCCTCCAGAAGAAAAACATTGTCCTCTGGGGCTACCCAGTAACCCCAAATGAGGATCAACCTGCACCGACCTTGGCTGTACCCCAAATACATAGGCTGACCAGGGCACTAATGCCCTTTCTGACACAGCCTGAGCCTGGACCCCCTGGACACTCCCAGACAGCTGGCCGCACACTGAGCACATCGAGCTGCCATGGCCTTAGGTCGTCATCTCTTCCCAACCTCGGTTTTCAGGTTTCAGAACCTAGACCTTATCTCCAATCACTGCCCAGGGTTGAAGGTGATGCAGAAATCAGAACTCCTTCCCCATGGCAAGAAACCTTGTGGTTGGCATGTTGTCCAACGTTCAGTGTAGTTGAAACCAGTGTGGCCCATGAGGCCCCGCCCATGCTCGCGGGCCACATTGGTCACAAACACACATTGTGACGCTCAGGCTGAGCCCAGTCCTCAAGTAAGGCCACTCAGTGGCTGGATGAAGAGATAGCATATTGGGCTTGCCATGCCCCTAGGCCCAAATTTTTAACCATAGTTCGGGTTGACCCTTCAGTCTTCCCCACGGCTTGACTTTGGAATTCCTCTTTTGGTGGGACATCTGAGGTAACAAAACTGAAATGAGTCCTCCCATCCCACAGATTGACGAAAAGCAATTGGGAATCGGGCCAAATCCTCAGAGAGGAAGATTCGTCCATGGCCCATGAGGCCTCCACTACATTCCACGGCCATCGCTGATACAAAATCCAGAGACAAAAGCTTGAGCAAGCGCCTCAGACTCGCACTTTCTTCATATCCTGAAGAGTTCTTCTCATGGTTTGTAGATCGGGCCTGCCATACCTACGTCCCCAAACATAAGCTGAGTTTGTGTTTTCAGACTTCAGTCCTCAAAGTCTTGGGCCAACCACCCTCCAGGCTGGGCCCCTGGAGCCAAACATTAGGACTGTGCCTACCAATCCATGGGAATTCTGCCCATTCCATGGTCCAAAATCGAACAAATTAGGAGAAACCTCCAAAGTCCCTGAGGCCATCCCAATAGTGTAGGTCGCCCGGAACAAACAAGGGCTGTCTGACACCAGCTGATAATCGACCTCCACTCATACCATAGATGGATGTCCCCAGAGAAGAAGATTGAACCAGACAGGACCCTAGGCCATAATAGGATCCATTGCTTTGGGTTACAGGCATGTGTCCTCAAAAGCCTGATTCCAATACGAGCATAGGGGTTTTCCTAAGGCACCCATCAGAACTCATCTCGTCTCCACAAGGAAACCTGTGCATGGGAGCCATGTCCAAAGTCTAGGAGAGTACTTCAGGCTCCCGGTGACACCGCCACATTCCAAGGCCCTCATGGACACAAAAACACATTAGGACCCATCCTCAGGAAAGTCCATTTCAACTCAGCCACCCCGGTTGCTCCGGCAGAGCCATCAGATCTAAACTGTCTTGTTGCTAGGAGACAATTGGAATGCGAGGCGGGCTTCCCAGGCATCCATCCGCGAACGGTGCTCTGGAGTCATTCCATATGGGATGTCCTGGAGCTGTCCAACAGGTCTCAATTGTCCCGCAGAAGGAATCCTTGAAGGGGGCATCCCCCAACTCCCAACGTGAGAAAACCTCAATGGCCTCGAGATTCCGATCCCTTCATGAAGCGGCCGTCATGCTCAGAAACTCAAACCTGAGCCAACGTCTGATCCTCGCCCTGACTTCAGATGCATGAGATATTGGTTCAGATCTGCAGGGGGTACCTGCCGTGCCCTCGCCCTGAAACCCTAGTCTAGCTTGTCTTCTCAGACTTCCGTCCTCACACTCCTGGCCCCGAAGCCCTCAAGTTTGGCAATTCCGGACCCACAATGCAGCACTCTGACTGCCCTCTAGAAAAAAAATTATTGCCTCATGAGCTGCCCAGGCACCTTAAATGAGAGTAAACCTACACAGCACTCGACTTTACTCAAATTATATAGTCTAAACTGGGCACTAATGCACTGTCGAACACAACCTGAGCCCGGACCTCCTGACCAACACCCAGAAAGCTGACCGCACACTGAGCACATAAAACCCGCCATGGCCTTAGGTCATCATCTCTTCCCTACCTCAGTTTTCAGGCTTCAGAACCGAGACCTTATCTCCAATCACTGCCCAGGGGTGAGTGTGATGCAGAAGTCAGAACTCCTCCTTACCCATGGCAAGAAACCTTGTGGTTGGCACGTTGTCCAACGTTCAGTGTAGGAAAAACCAGCATTCACCCTGAGGCCTCGCCCATTCTTGAGTGCGACGAGGGCATAAACACGCATTGTGACCCTCAGCATGAGTCCTGTCCTCTAGTAAGTCCTCTCAGTGGCTGGACCATTAGATGTCATAATGGGCTTGACATGTCCTTAGGCCCCAATTTTTAAACAGATTTCTGATTGTCCAGTCGCCCCTCCCCAGGGCTGTACTCTGGAATCCATCATTTGGTGGGACACCTGAGGTTAAAAAAGAAAACAACAACAACAACAACAAAAAACGTACTTCTAACAGCCCACAAAATGACCCCATACTCTTTGGACGGGGCCAAACCACCAGAGAGTAAGACTAGTCCATTTCCCATGAAGTCACCCAGAAATTCCACGACCATGAGTGACACGATATCCAGAGACTAAAACTTTAGCAGGAGCCTCACACTCACCCTTCTTTCAAATCCCGAAGAGTTCTCCTCATGGTCTGTAGATCAGTCCTGCCATACCTATGACCTGAAACATAAGCCGAGTTTGTGTTTTCAGACAACTGTCCAAACAGCCCTGGCCTACACAACCTACAGGCTCAGGCCCCTGGAGCCAATCCTGAGGACTGTACTTGCCCTCTCCAAGGGAATTGTGTGTGCCCTTTCCAATGGCCACAACCCTCCTAATAGGATAAACCTCCAAAGTCCCTGATCCATCTCAATAGTGGTGGCTTCCCAGGAAAAACAGGGGCAATCTGAGCCCAACTGAGCACCTACCTGCACTCAGACCCATAGACAGATGTCCCCAGAGGTAAAAAGGAAAGAACAGGCCCCTAGGCACTAATCAGATTCATTGCTTTGGTTTCCAGGCATTTCTCCTCAGAGGCCTGGATTTCAAAAGCAGCATATAGCTGTTTCTTGACTCACCCATCAGAAAACATCTCATCTACACATGGGAAACTTGCACGTTGGAGCTGTGTCAAAGCCTCTGTTTAGGAGAACCCTTTAGGGCCCCAGTGCCACCGCTTCATTCCAAGGTCTCCATAGACACAAAAGCACGTTAGGACCCATCCACAGGGGTGTGCATTTCAACTCAGCGTCCTCGGTTGCTCCCCACAGATCCAGAAGATCTAACCTGTCTTGTTGCTAGGAGACAATTGGAATGCGAGGTGGGCTACCCAGCCATCCATCCTTAGAACCCTGCTCAGAATCATTGGCCTGGAGCCAAACAAAAGGTCTCAATTGTCCTGCAGAAGACTCTCTGCAGTTTGCAGCTTCTCACAACTCCCATCTTGGGAAAACACCCATGGCCTCGTGATGCCCCCCCCCATCATGAAGGGGCCATCAGGGACAGAAACTCCAACCTGAGCGATCGTCTGATCCTCGCCCTGACTTCAGATGCACGAGATCTCGATTCAGGTCTGTCGATTGTGCCTGCCATGGCCTCACCCAGAAACCTAAGCCTAGCTTGTGTTCTCAGACTTTTGTCGTCAGACTACTGGCCCACAAGCCCTCCAATTTGGCAATCCAGCACTACAATGCAGCACTCTGCCGGCCCTCCAGAAGAAAAACATTGTCCTCTGGGGCTACCCAGTAACCCCAAATGAGGATCAACCTGCACCGACCTTGGGGGTACCCCAAATACATAGGCTGACCAGGGCACTAATGCCCTTTCTGACACAGCCTGAGCATGGACCCCCTGGACCCTCCAAGACAGCTGGCCGCACACTGAGCACATCGAGCCGCCATGGCCTTAGGTCATCATCTCTTCCCAACCTCGGTTTTCAGGTTTCAGAACCTAGACCTTATCTCCAATCACTGCCTAGGTTTGAAGATGTGCAGAAATCAGAACTTCTTCCCCATGGCAAGAAACCTTGTGGTTGGCATGTTGTCCAACGTTCAGTGTAGTTGAAACCAGTGTGGCCCATGAGGCCCCGCCCATGCTCGCAGGCCACATTGGTCACAAACACACATTGTGACGCTCAGGCTGAGCCCAGTCCTCAAGTAAGGCCACTCAGTGGCTGGATGAAGAGATAGCATATTGGGCTTGCCATGCCCCTAGGCCCCAATTTTTAACCATAGTTCGGGTCGACCCTTCAGTCTTCCCCACGGCTTGGCTTTGGAATTCCTCTTTTGGTGGGACACCTGAGGTAACAAAACTGAAATGAGTCCTCCCATCCCACAGATTGACGAAAAGCAATTGGGAATCGGGCCAAATCCTCAGAGAGGAAGATTCGTCCATGGCCCATGAGGCCTCCCCGACATTCCACGGCCATCGCTGATACAAAATCCAGAGACAAAAGCTTGAGCAAGCACCTCAGACTCGCACTTTCTTCATATCCTGAAGAGTTCTTCTCATGGTTTGTAGATCGGGCCTGCCATACCTACGTCCCCAAACCTAAGCTGAGTTTGTGTTTTCAGACTTCTGTCCTCAAAGTCTTGGGCCCCACACCCTCCAGGCTGGGCCCCTGGAGCCACACATTAGGACTGTGCCTACCAATCCATGGGAATTCTGCCCATTACATGGTCCAAAATCGTACAAATTAGGAGAAACCTCCAAAGTCCCTGAGGCCATCCCAATAGTGTAGGTCGCCCGGAACAAACAAGGGCTGTCTGACACCAGCTGATAATCGACCTCCACTCATACCATAGATGGATGTCCCCAGAGAAGAAGATTGAACCAGACAGGACCCTAGGCCATAATAGGATCCATTGCTTTGGGTTACAGGCATGTGTCCTCAAAAGCCTGATTCCAATACGAGCATAGGGGTTTTCCTGAGGCAACCATCAGAACTCATCTCGTCTCCACAAGGAAACCTGTGCATGGGAGCCATGTCCAAAGCTTAGGAGAGGACTTCAGGGTCCCGGTGCCAACGCCCCATTCCAAGCCCCTCATGGACACAAAAACACATTAGGACCCATCCTCAGGAAAGTCCATTTCAACACAGCCACCCGGGTTGCTCCGGCAGAGCCATCAGATCTAAACTGTCTTGTTGCTAGGAGACAATTGGAATGCGAGGCGGGCTTCCCAGGCATCCATCCGCGAACGGTGCTCTGGAGTCATTCCATATGGGATGTCCTGGAGCTGTCCAACAGGTCTCAATTGTCCCGCAGAAGGAATCCTTGAAGGGGGCATCCCACAACTCCCAACGTGGGAAAACCTCAATGGCCTCGAGATTCCGCTCCCTTCATGAAGCGGCCGTCATGCTCAGAAACTCCAACCTGAGCCAACGTCTGATCCTCGCCCTGATTTCAGATGCATGAGATATGGGTCAGATCTGCAGGGGGTACCTGCCGTGCCCTCGCCCTGAAACCCTAGTCTAGCTTGTCTTCTCAGACTTACGTCCTCACACTCCTGGCCCCGAAGCCATCAAGTTTGGCAATTCTGGACCCACAATGCAGCACTCTGCCTGCCCTCTAGAAAAAAAATTATTGCCTCATGAGCTGCCCAGGAACTTTAATGAGGGTAAACCTACACAGCACACGACTTTACCAAATTATATAGTCTAACCTGGGCACTAATGCACTGTCGAACACAACCTGAGCCCGGACCTCCTGACCAACACCCAGAAAGCTGACAGCACACTGAGCACATAAAACCCTCCATGGCCTTAGGTCATCATCTCTTCCTACCTCAGTTTTCAGGCTTCAGAACCGAGACCTTATCTCCAATAACTGTCCAGGGTGAGTGTGATGCAGAAATCAGGACTCCTCCTTACCCATGGCAAGAAACCTTGTGGTTGGCACGTTGTCCAACGTTCAGTGTAGGAGAAACCAGCATTCACACTGAGGCCCCGCCCATTCTTGAGTATTACGAGCGCATTAACACGCATTGTGACCCTCAGCATGAGTCCTGTCCTCTAGTAAGTCCTCTCAGTGGCTGGACCATTAGATGTCATAATGGGCTTGACATGTCCCTAGGCCCCAATTTTTAACCAGATTTCTGATTGTCCAGTCGCCCCTCCCCAGGGCTCTACTCTGGAATCCCTCATTTGGTGGGACACCTGAGGTTAAAAAAGAAAAAAACAACAACAACAACAACAAAAAAAAAAACGGACTTCTTCCAGGGCAAAGAATGACACCAAACTCTTTCGACGGGGCCAAACCACCAGAGAGTAAGACTCGTCCATTTACCACGAAGTCACCCAGAAATTGCACGACCATGAGTGACACGATATCCAGAGACAAAAATTTGAGAAGGAGCCTCACACTCGCCTTTCTTTCAAATCCCGAAGAGTTCTCCTCATGGTCTGTAGATCAGTCCTGCCATACCTATGACCTGAAACATAAGCCGAGTTTGTGTTTTCAGACAACTGTCCAAACAGCCCTGGCCTACACAACCTACAGGCTCAGGCCCCTGGAGCCAAACCTGAGGACTGTACTTGCACTCTCCAAGGGAATTGTGTGTGCCCATTCCAATGGCCACAACCCTTCTCATAGAATAAACCTCCAAAGTCCCTGATCCATCTCAATAGTGGTGGCTTCCCAGGAAAAACAGGGGCAATCTGAGCCCAACTGAGTACCTACCTGAACTCAGACCCATAGACAGATGTCCACAGAGGTAAAAAGGAATGAACAGGCACCTAGGCACTAATCAGATCCATTGCTTTGGTTTCCAGGCATCTCTCCTCAGAGGTCTGGATTTCAAAAGCAGCACATAGCTGTTTCTTGACTCACCCATCAGAAAACATCTCATCTACACATGGGAAACTTGCACGTTGGAGCTGTGTCAAATCCTTTGTTTAGGAGAACCCTTTAGGGCCCCAGTGCCACCGCTTCATTCCAAGGTCTCCATAGACACAAAAGCACGTTAGGACCCATCCCCAGGGGTGTCCATTTCAGCTCAGTGTCCTCGGTTGCTCCCCACAGATCCAGGAGATCTAACCTGTCTTGTTGCTAGGAGACAATTGGAATGCGAGGTGGGCTACCCAGCCATCCATCCTTAGAACCCTGCTCAGAATCATTGGCCTGGAGCCAAACAACAGGTCTCAATTGTCCTGCAGAAGACTATCTGCAGTTTGGAGCTTCTCACAACTCCCATCGTGGGAAAACACCCATGGCCTCGTGAAGCCCCCCCCCCATTCATGAAGGGGCCATCAGGGACAGAGTCTCCAACCTGAGCGATCGTCTGATCCTCGCCCTGACTTCAGATGCACGAGATCTCGATTCAGGTCTGTAGATTGTGCCTGCCATGGCCTCACCCAGAAACCTAAGCCTAGCTTGTGTTCTCAGACTTTTGTCGTCAGACTACTGGCCCACAAGCCCTCCAATTTGGCAATCCAGAACTACAATGCAGCACTCTGCCGGCCCTCCAGAAGAAAAACATTGTCCTCTGGGGCTACCCAGTAACCCCAAATGAGGATCAACCTGCACCGACCTTGGCTGTACCCCAAATACATAGGCTGACCAGGGCACTAATGCCCTTTCTGACACAGCCTGAGCCTGGACCCCCTGGACCCTCCCAGACAGCTGGCCGCACACTGAGCACATCGAGCTGCCATGGCCTTAGGTCGTCATCTCTTCCCAACCTCGGTTTTCAGGTTTCAGAACCTAGACCTTATCTCCAATCACTGCCCAGGGTTGAAGGTGATGCAGAAATCAGAACTCCTTCCCCATGGCAAGAAACCTTGTGGTTGGCATGTTGTCCAACGTTCAGTGTAGTTGAAACCAGTGTGGCCCATGAGGCCCCGCCCATGCTCGCGGGCCACATTGGTCACAAACACACATTGTGACGCTCAGGCTGAGCCCAGTCCTCAAGTAAGGCCACTCAGTGGCTGGATGAAGAGATAGCATATTGGGCTTGCCATGCCCCTAGGCCCCAATTTTTAACCATAGTTCGGGATGACCCTTCAGTCTTCCCCACGGCTTGGGTTTGGAATTCCTCTTTTGGTGGGACACCTGAGGTAACAAAACTGAAATGAGTCCTCCCATCCCACAGATTGACGAAAAGCAATTGGGAATCGGGCCAAATCCTCAGAGAGGAAGATTCGTCCATGGCCCATGAGGCCTCCCCGACATTCCACGGCCATCGCTGATACAAAATCCAGAGACAAAAGCTTGAGCAAGCGCCTCAGACTCGCACTTTCTTCATATCCTGAAGAGTTCTTCTCATGGTTTGTAGATCGGGCCTGCCATACCTACGTCCCCAAACCTAAGATGAGTTTGTGTTTTCAGACTTCAGTCCTCAAAGTCTTGGGCCAACCACCCTCCAGGCTGGGCCCCTGGAGCCACACATTAGGACTGTGCCTACCAATCCATGGGAATTCTGCCCATTCCATGGTCCAAAATCGTACAAATTAGGAGAAACCTCCAAAGTCCCTGAGGCCATCCCAATAGTGTAGGTCGCCCGGAACAAACAAGGGCTGTCTGACACCAGCTGATAATCGACCTCCACTCATACCATAGATGGATGTCCCCAGAGAAGAAGATTGAACCAGACAGGACCTAGGCCATAATAGGATCCATTGCTTTGGGTTACAGGCATGTGTCCTCAAAAGCCTGATTCCAATACGAGCATAGGGGTTTTCCTGAGGCACCCATCAGAACTCATCTCGTCTCCACAAGGAAACCTGTGCATGGGAGCCATGTCCAAAGCTTAGGAGAGTACTTCAGGGTCCCGGTGCCACCGCCCCATTCCAAGGCCCTCATGGACACAAAAACACATTAGGACCCATCCTCAGGAAAGTCCATTTCAACTCAGCCACCCGGGTTGCTCCGGCAGAGCCATCAGATCTAAACTGTCTTGTTGCTAGGAGACAATTGGAATGCGAGGCGGGCTTCCCAGGCATCCATCCGCGAACGGTGCTCTGGAGTCATTCCATATGGGATGTCCTGGAGCTGTCCAACAGGTCTCAATTGTCCCGCAGAAGGAATCCTTGAAGGGGGCATCCCACAACTCCCAACGTGGGAAAACCTCAATGGCCTCGAGATTCCGCTTCCTTCATGAAGCGGGCGTCATGCTCTGAAACTCCAACCTGAGCCAACGTCTGATCCTCGCCCTGACTTCAGATGCATGAGATATTGGTTCAGATCTGCAGGGGGTACCTGCCGTGCCCTCGCCCTGAAACCCTAGTCTAGCTTGTCTTCTCAGACTTCCGTCCTCACACTCCTGGCCCCGAAGCCCTCAAGTTTGGCAATTCCGGCCCCAAAATGCAGCACTCTGCCTGCCCTCTAGAAAAAAAATTATTGCCTCATGAGCTCTCCAGGCACCTTAAATGAGGATAAACCTACACAGCTCTCGACTTTACCCAAATTATATAGTCAAACCTGGGCACTAATGCACTGTCGAACACAACCTGAGCCCGGACCTCCTGACCAACCCCCAGAAAGCTGACCGCACACTGAGCACATAAAACCCGCCATGTTCTTAGGTCATCATCTCTTTCTTACCTCAGTTTTCAGGCTTCAAAACCGAGACCTTATCTCCAATCACTGCCCAGGGGTGAGTGTGATGCAGAAGTCAGAACTCCTCCTTACCCATGGCAAGAACCCTTGTGGTTGGCACGTTGTCCAACGTTCGGTGTAGGAAAAACCAGCATTCACCCTGCGGCCCCGCCCATTCTTGAGTGCGACGAGTGCATACACACGCATTGTGACCCTAAGCATGAGTCCTGTCCTCTAGTAAGTCCTCTCAGTGGCTGGAACATTAAATGTCATAATGGGCTTGACATGTCCCTAGGCCCCAATTTTTAACCAGATTTCTGATTGTCCAGTCGCCCCTCCCCAGGGCTGTACTCTGGAATCCATCATTTGGTGGGACACCTGAGGTTAAAAAAGAAAACAACAACAACAACAACAACAACAACAAAAAACGTACTTCTAACAGCCCACAAAATGACCCCATACTCTTTGGACGGGGCCAAACCACCAGAGAGTAAGACTAGTCCATTTCCCATGAAGTCACCCAGAAATTCCACGACCATGAGTGACACGATATCCAGAGACTAAAACTTTAGCAGGAGCCTCACACTCACCCTTCTTTCAAATCCCGAAGAGTTCTCCTCATGGTCTGTAGATCAGTCCTGCCATACCTATGACCTGAAACATAAGCCGAGTTTGTGTTTTGAGACAACTGTCCAAACAGCCATGGCCTACACAACCTACAGGCTCAGGCCCCTGGAGCCAATCCTGAGGACTGTACTTGCCCTCTCCAAGGGAATTGTGTGTGCCCATTCCAATGGCCACAACCCTCCTAATAGGATAAACCTCCAAAGTCCCTGATCCATCTCAATAGTGGTGGCTTCCCAGGAAAAACAGGGGCAATCTGAGCCCAACTGAGCACCTACCTGCACTCAGACCCATAGACAGATGTCCCCAGAGGTAAAAAGGAAAGAACAGGCCCCTAGGCACTAATCAGATTCATTGCTTTGGTTTCCAGGCATTTCTCCTCAGAGGCCTGGATTTCAAAAGCAGCATATAGCTGTTTCTTGACTCACCCATCAGAAAACATCTCATCTACACATGGGAAACTTGCACGTTGGAGCTGTGTCAAAGCCTCTGTTTAGGAGAACCCTTTAGGGCCCCAGTGCCACCGCTTCAATCCAAGGTCTCCATAGACACAAAAGCACGTTAGGACCCATCCACAGGGGTGTGCATTTCAACTCAGCGTCCTCGGTTGCTCCCCACAGATCCAGAAGATCTAACCTGTCTTGTTGCTAGGAGACAATTGGAATGCGAGGTGGGCTACCCAGCCATCCATCCTTAGAACCCTGCTCAGAATCATTGGCCTGGAGCCAAACAAAAGGTCTCAATTGTCCTGCAGAAGACTCTCTGCAGTTTGCAGCTTCTCACAACTCCCATCTTGGGAAAACACCCATGGCCTCGTGATGCCCCCCCCATCATGAAGGGGCCATCAGGGACAGAAACTCCAACCTGAGCGATCGTCTGATCCTCGCCCTGACTTCAGATGCACGAGATCTCGATTCAGGTCTGTCGATTGTGCCTGCCATGGCCTCACCCAGAAACCTAAGCCTAGCTTGTGTTCTCAGACTTTTGTCGTCAGACTACTGGCCCACAAGCCCTCCAATTTGGCAATCCAGCACTACAATGCAGCACTCTGCCGGCCCTCCAGAAGAAAAACATTGTCCTCTGGGGCTACCCAGTAACCCCAAATGAGGATCAACCTGCACCGACCTTGGCTGTACCCCAAATACATAGGCTGACCAGGGCACTAATGCCCTTTCTGACACAGCCTGAGCATGGACCCCCTGGACCCTCCAAGACAGCTGGCCGCACACTGAGCACATCGAGCCGCCATGGCCTTAGGTCATCATCTCTTCCCAACCTCGGTTTTCAGGTTTCAGAACCTAGACCTTATCTCCAATCACTGCCTAGGGTTGAAGGTGTGCAGAAATCAGAACTTCTTCCCCATGGCAAGAAACCTTGTGGTTGGCATGTTGTCCAACGTTCAGTGTAGTTGAAACCAGTGTGGCCCATGAGGCCCCGCCCATGCTCGCAGGCCACATTGGTCACAAACACACATTGTGACGCTCAGGCTGAGCCCAGTCCTCAAGTAAGGCCACTCAGTGGCTGGATGAAGAGATAGCATATTGGGCTTGCCATGCCCCTAGGCCCCAATTTTTAACCATAGTTCGGGTCGACCCTTCAGTCTTCCCCACGGCTTGGCTTTGGAATTCCTCTTTTGGTGGGACACCTGAGGTAACAAAACTGAAATGAGTCCTCCCATCCCACAGATTGACGAAAAGCAATTGGGAATCGGGCCAAATCCTCAGAGAGGAAGATTCGTCCATGGCCCATGAGGCCTCCCCGACATTCCACGGCCATCGCTGATACAAAATCCAGAGACAAAAGCTTGAGCAAGCGCCTCAGACTCGCACTTTCTTCATATCCTGAAGAGTTCTTCTCATGGTTTGTAGATCGGGCCTGCCATACCTACGTCCCCAAACCTAAGCTGAGTTTGTGTTTTCAGACTTCTGTCCTCAAAGTCTTGGGCCCCACACCCTCCAGGCTGGGCCCCTGGAGCCACACATTAGGACTGTGCCTACCAATCCATGGGAATTCTGCCCATTACATGGTCCAAAATCGTACAAATTAGGAGAAACCTCCAAAGTCCCTGAGGCCATCCCAATAGTGTAGGTCGCCCGGAACAAACAAGGGCTGTCTGACACCAGCTGATAATCGACCTCCACTCATACCATAGATGGATGTCCCCAGAGAAGAAGATTGAACCAGACAGGACCCTAGGCCATAATAGGATCCATTGCTTTGGGTTACAGGCATGTGTCCTCAAAAGCCTGATTCCAATACGAGCATAGGGGTTTTCCTGAGGCAACCATCAGAACTCATCTCGTCTCCACAAGGAAACCTGTGCATGGGAGCCATGTCCAAAGCTTAGGAGAGGACTTCAGGGTCCCGGTGCCAACGCCCCATTCCAAGCCCCTCATGGACACAAAAACACATTAGGACCCATCCTCAGGAAAGTCCATTTCAACACAGCCACCCGGGTTGCTCCGGCAGAGCCATCAGATCTAAACTGTCTTGTTGCTAGGAGACAATTGGAATGCGAGGCGGGCTTCCCAGGCATCCATCCGCGAACGGTGCTCTGGAGTCATTCCATATGGGATGTCCTGGAGCTGTCCAACAGGTCTCAATTGTCCCGCAGAAGGAATCCTTGAAGGGGGCATCCCACAACTCCCAACGTGGGAAAACCTCAATGGCCTCGAGATTCCGCTCCCTTCATGAAGCGGCCGTCATGCTCAGAAACTCCAACCTGAGCCAACGTCTGATCCTCGCCCTGATTTCAGATGCATGTGATATGGGTCAGATCTGCAGGGGGTACCTGCCGTGCCCTCGCCCTGAAACCCTAGTCTAGCTTGTCTTCTCAGACTTCCGTCCTCACACTCCTGGCCCCGAAGCCATCAAGTTTGGCAATTCTGGACCCACAATGCAGCACTCTGCCTGCCCTCTAGAAAAAAAATTATTGCCTCATGAGCTGCCCAGGAACTTTAATGAGGGTAAACCTACACAGCACACGACTTTACCAAATTATATAGTCTAACCTGGGCACTAATGCACTGTCGAACACAACCTGAGCCCGGACCTCCTGACCAACACCCAGAAAGCTGACAGCACACTGAGCACATAAAACCCGCCAAAGCCTTAGGTCATCATCTCTTCCTACCTCAGTTTTCAGGCTTCAGAACCGAGACCTTATCTCCAATAACTGTCCAGGGTGAGTGTGATGCAGAAATCAGGACTCCTCCTTACCCATGGCAAGAACCCTTGTGGTTGGCACGTTGTCCAACGTTCAGTGTAGGAGAAACCAGCATTCACCCTGAGGCCCCGCCCATTCTTGAGTATTACGAGCGCATTAACACGCATTGTGACCCTCACCATGAGTCCTGTCCTCTAGTAAGTCCTCTCAGTGGCTGGACCATTAGATGTCATAATGGGCTTGACATGTCCCTAGGCCCCAATTTTTAACCAGATTTCTGATTGTCCAGTCGCCCCTCCCCAGGGCTCTACTCTGGAATCCCTCATTTGGTGGGACACCTGAGGTTAAAAAAGAAAAAAACAACAACAACAACAACAAAAAAAAAACGGACTTCTTCCAGGGCAAAGAATGACACCAAACTCTTTCGACGGGGCCAAACCACCAGAGAGTAAGACTCGTCCATTTCCCACGAAGTCACCCAGAAATTGCACGACCATGAGTGACACGATATCCAGAGACAAAAATTTGAGAAGGAGCCTCACACTCGCCCTTCTTTCAAATCCCGAAGAGTTCTCCTCATGGTCTGTAGATCAGTCCTGCCATACCTATGACCTGAAACATAAGCCGAGTTTGTGTTTTCAGACAACTGTCCAAACAGCCCTGGCCTACACAACCTACAGGCTCAGGCTCCTGGAGCCAAACCTGAGGACTGTACTTGCACTCTCCAAGGGAATTGTGTGTGCCCATTCCAATGGCCACAACCCTTCTCATAGAATAAACCTCCAAAGTCCCTGATCCATCTCAATAGTGGTGGCTTCCCAGGAAAAACAGGGGCAATCTGAGCCCAACTGAGTACCTACCTGAACTCAGACCCATAGACAGATGTCCACAGAGGTAAAAAGGAATGAACAGGCACCTAGGCACTAATCAGATCCATTGCTTTGGTTTCCAGGCATCTCTCCTCAGAGGTCTGGATTTCAAAAGCAGCACATAGCTGTTTCTTGACTCACCCATCAGAAAACATCTCATCTACACATGGGAAACTTGCACGTTGGAGCTGTGTCAAATCCTTTGTTTAGGAGAACCCTTTAGGGCCCCAGTGCCACCGCTTCATTCCAAGGTCTCCATAGACACAAAAGCACGTTAGGACCCATCCCCAGGGGTGTCCATTTCAGCTCAGTGTCCTCGGTTGCTCCCCACAGATCCAGGAGATCTAACCTGTCTTGTTGCTAGGAGACAATTGGAATGCGAGGTGGGCTACCCAGCCATCCATCCTTAGAACCCTGCTCAGAATCATTGGCCTGGAGCCAAACAACAGGTCTCAATTGTCCTGCAGAAGACTATCTGCAGTTTGGAGCTTCTCACAACTCCCATCGTGGGAAAACACCCATGGCCTCGTGAAGCCCCCCCCCCATTCATGAAGGGGCCATCAGGGACAGAAACTCCAACCTGAGCGATCGTCTGATCCTCGCCCTGACTTCAGATGCACGAGATCTCGATTCAGGTCTGTAGATTGTGCCTGCCATGGCCTCACCCAGAAACCTAAGCCTAGCTTGTGTTCTCAGACTTTTGTCGTCAGACTACTGGCCCACAAGCCCTCCAATTTGGCAATCCAGAACTACAATTCAGCACTCTGCCGGCCCTCCAGAAGAAAAACATTGTCCTCTGGGGCTACCCAGTAACCCCAAATGAGGATCAACCTGCACCGACCTTGGCTGTACCCCAAATACATAGGCTGACCAGGGCACTAATGCCCTTTCTGACACAGCCTGAGCCTGGACCCCCTGGACCCTCCCAGACAGCTGGCCGCACACTGAGCACATCGAGCTGCCATGGCCTTAGGTCGTCATCTCTTCCCAACCTCGGTTTTCAGGTTTCAGAACCTAGACCTTATCTCCAATCACTGCCCAGGGTTGAAGGTGATGCAGAAATCAGAACTCCTTCCCCATGGCAAGAAACCTTGTGGTTGGCATGTTGTCCAACGTTCAGTGTAGTTGAAACCAGTGTGGCCCATGAGGCCCCGCCCATGCTCGCGGGCCACATTGGTCACAAACACACATTGTGACGCTCAGGCTGAGCCCAGTCCTCAAGTAAGGCCACTCAGTGGCTGGATGAAGAGATAGCATATTGGGCTTGCCATGCCCCTAGGCCCCAATTTTTAACCATAGTTCGGGATGACCCTTCAGTCTTCCCCACGGCTTGGGTTTGGAATTCCTCTTTTGGTGGGACACCTGAGGTAACAAAACTGAAATGAGTCCTCCCATCCCACAGATTGACGAAAAGCAATTGGGAATCGGGCCAAATCCTCAGAGAGGAAGATTCGTCCATGGCCCATGAGGCCTCCCCGACATTCCACGGCCATCGCTGATACAAAATCCAGAGACAAAAGCTTGAGCAAGCGCCTCAGACTCGCACTTTCTTCATATCCTGAAGAGTTCTTCTCATGGTTTGTAGATTGGGCCTGCCATACCTACGTCCCCAAACCTAAGATGAGTTTGTGTTTTCAGACTTCAGTCCTCAAAGTCTTGGGCCAACCACCCTCCAGGCTGGGCCCCTGGAGCCACACATTAGGACTGTGCCTACCAATCCATGGGAATTCTGCCCATTCCATGGTCCAAAATCGTACAAATTAGGAGAAACCTCCAAAGTCCCTGAGGCCATCCCAATAGTGTAGGTCGCCCGGAACAAACAAGGGCTGTCTGACACCAGCTGATAATCGACCTCCACTCATACCATAGATGGATGTCCCCAGAGAAGAAGATTGAACCAGACAGGACCTAGGCCATAATAGGATCCATTGCTTTGGGTTACAGGCATGTGTCCTCAAAAGCCTGATTCCAATACGAGCATAGGGGTTTTCCTGAGGCACCCATCAGAACTCATCTCGTCTCCACAAGGAAACCTGTGCATGGGAGCCATGTCCAAAGCTTAGGAGAGTACTTCAGGGTCCCGGTGCCACCGCCCCATTCCAAGGCCCTCATAGACACAAAAACACATTAGGACCCATCCTCAGGAAAGTCCATTTCAACTCAGCCACCCGGGTTGCTCCGGCAGAGCCATCAGATCTAAACTGTCTTGTTGCTAGGAGACAATTGGAATGCGAGGCGGGCTTCCCAGGCATCCATCCGCGAACGGTGCTCTGGAGTCATTCCATATGGGATGTCCTGGAGCTGTCCAACAGGTCTCAATTGTCCCGCAGAAGGAATCCTTGAAGGGGGCATCCCACAACTCCCAACGTGGGAAAACCTCAATGGCCTCGAGATTCCGCTTCCTTCATGAAGCGGGCGTCATGCTCTGAAACTCCAACCTGAGCCAACGTCTGATCCTCGCCCTGACTTCAGATGCATGAGATATTGGTTCAGATCTGCAGGGGGTACCTGCCGTGCCCTCGCCCTGAAACCCTAGTCTAGCTTGTCTTCTCAGACTTCCGTCCTCACACTCCTGGCCCCGAAGCCCTCAAGTTTGGCAATTCCGGCCCCAAAATGCAGCACTCTGCCTGCCCTCTAGAAAAAAAATTATTGCCTCATGAGCTGCCCAGGCACCTTAAATGAGGATAAACCTACACAGCTCTCGACTTTACCCAAATTATATAGTCAAACCTGGGCACTAATGCACTGTCGAACACAACCTGAGCCCGGACCTCCTGACCAACACCCAGAAAGCTGACCGCACACTGAGCACATAAAACCCGCCATGTTCTTAGGTCATCATCTCTTTCTTACCTCAGTTTTCAGGCTTCAAAACCGAGACCTTATCTCCAATCACTGCCCAGGGGTGAGTGTGATGCAGAAGTCAGAACTCCTCCTTACCCATGGCAAGAACCCTTGTGGTTGGCACGTTGTCCAACGTTCGGTGTAGGAAAAACCAGCATTCACCCTGGGGCCCCGCCCATTCTTGAGTGCGACGAGTGCATACACACGCATTGTGACCCTAAGCATGAGTCCTGTCCTCTAGTAAGTCCTCTCAGTGGCTGGAACATTAGATGTCATAATGGGCTTGACATGTCCCTAGGCCCCAATTTTTAACCAGATTTCTGATAGTCCAGTCGCCCCTCCCCAGGGCTGTACTCTGGAATCCATCATTTGGTGGGACACCTGAGGTTAAAAAAGAAAACAACAACAACAACAACAACAACAACAAAAAACGTACTTCTAACAGCCCACAAAATGACCCCATACTCTTTGGACGGGGCCAAACCACCAGAGAGTAAGACTAGTCCATTTCCCATGAAGTCACCCAGAAATTCCACGACCATGAGTGACACGATATCCAGAGACTAAAACTTTAGCAGGAGCCTCACACTCACCCTTCTTTCAAATCCCGAAGAGTTCTCCTCATGGTCTGTAGATCAGTCCTGCCATACCTATGACCTGAAACATAAGCCGAGTTTGTGTTTTCAGACAACTGTCCAAACAGCCCTGGCCTACACAACCTACAGGCTCAGGCCCCTGGAGCCAATCCTGAGGACTGTACTTGCCCTCTCCAAGGGAATTGTGTGTGCCCATTCCAATGGCCACAACCCTCCTAATAGGATAAACCTCCAAAGTCCCTGATCCATCTCAATAGTGGTGGCTTCCCAGGAAAAACAGGGGCAATCTGAGCCCAACTGAGCACCTACATGCACTCAGACCCATAGACAGATGTCCCCAGAGGTAAAAAGGAAAGAACAGGCCCCTAGGCACTAATCAGATTCATTGCTTTGGTTTCCAGGCATTTCTCCTCAGAGGCCTGGATTTCAAAAGCAGCATATAGCTGTTTCTTGACTCACCCATCAGAAAACATCTCATCTACACATGGGAAATTTGCACGTTGGAGCTGTGTCAAAGCCTCTGTTTAGGAGAACCCTTTAGGGCCCCAGTGCCACCGCTTCATTCCAAGGTCTCCATAGACACAAAAGCACGTTAGGACCCATCCACAGGGGTGTGCATTTCAACTCAGCGTCCTCGGTTGCTCCCCACAGATCCAGAAGATCTAACCTGTCTTGTTGCTAGGAGACAATTGGAATGCGAGGTGGGCTACCCAGCCATCCATCCTTAGAACCCTGCTCAGAATCATTGGCCTGGAGCCAAACAAAAGGTCTCAATTGTCCTGCAGAAGACTCTCTGCAGTTTGCAGCTTCTCACAACTCCCATCTTGGGAAAACACCCATGGCCTCGTGATGCCCCCCCCATCATGAAGGGGCCATCAGGGACAGAAACTCCAACCTGAGCGATCGTCTGATCCTCGCCCTGACTTCAGATGCACGAGATCTCGATTCAGGTCTGTCGATTGTGCCTGCCATGGCCTCACCCAGAAACCTAAGCCTAGCTTGTGTTCTCAGACTTTTGTCGTCAGACTACTGGCCCACAAGCCCTCCAATTTGGCAATCCAGCACTACAATGCAGCACTCTGCCGGCCCTCCAGAAGAAAAACATTGTCCTCTGGGGCTACCCAGTAACCCCAAATGAGGACCAACCTGCACCGACCTTGGCTGTACCCCAAATACATAGGCTGACCAGGGCACTAATGCCCTTTCTGACACAGCCTGAGCATGGACCCCCTGGACCCTCCAAGACAGCTGGCCGCACACTGAGCACATCGAGCCGCCATGGCCTTAGGTCATCATCTCTTCCCAACCTCGGTTTTCAGGTTTCAGAACCTAGACCTTATCTCCAATCACTGCCTAGGGTTGAAGGTGTGCAGAAATCAGAACTTCTTCCCCATGGCAAGAAACCTTGTGGTTGGCATGTTGTCCAACGTTCAGTGTAGTTGAAACCAGTGTGGCCCATGAGGCCCCGCCCATGCTCGCAGGCCACATTGGTCACAAACACACATTGTGACGCTCAGGCTGAGCCCAGTCCTCAAGTAAGGCCACTCAGTGGCTGGATGAAGAGATAGCATATTGGGCTTGCCATGCCCCTAGGCCCCAATTTTTAACCATAGTTCGGGTCGACCCTTCAGTCTTCCCCACGGCTTGGCTTTGGAATTCCTCTTTTGGTGGGACACCTGAGGTAACAAAACTGAAATGAGTCCTCCCATCCCACAGATTGACGAAAAGCAATTGGGAATCGGGCCAAATCCTCAGAGAGGAAGATTCGTCCATTGCCCATGAGGCCTCCCCGACATTCCACGGCCATCGCTGATACAAAATCCAGAGACAAAAGCCTGAGCAAGCGCCTCAGACTCGCACTTTCTTCATATCCTGAAGAGTTCTTCTCATGGTTTGTAGATCGGACCTGCCATACCTACGTCCCCAAACCTAAGCTGAGTTTGTGTTTTCAGACTTCTGTCCTCAAAGTCTTGGGCCCCACACCCTCCAGGCTGGGCCCATTGGAGCCACACATTAGGACTGTGCCTACCAATCCATGGGAATTCTGCCCATTACATGGTCCAAAATCGTACAAATTAGGAGAAACCTCCAAAGTCCCTGAGGCCATCCCAAAAGTGTAGGTCGCCCGGAACAAACAAGGGCTGTCTGACACCAGCTGATAATCGACCTCCACTCATACCATAGATGGATGTCCCCAGAGAAGAAGATTGAACCAGACAGGACCCTAGGCCATAATAGGATCCATTGCTTTGGGTTACAGGCATGTATCCTCAAAAGCCTGATTCCAATACGAGCATAGGGGTTTTCCTGAGGCAACCATCAGAACTCATCTCGTCTCCACAAGGAAACCTGTGCATGGGAGCCATGTCCAAAGCTTAGGAGAGGACTTCAGGGTCCCGGTGCCAACGCCCCATTCCAAGCCCCTCATGGACACAAAAACACATTAGGACCCATCCTCAGGAAAGTCCATTTCAACACAGCCACCCGGGTTGCTCCGGCAGAGCCATCAGATCTAAACTGTCTTGTTGCTAGGAGACAATTGGAATGCGAGGCGGGCTTCCCAGGCATCCATCCGCGAACGGTGCTCTGGAGTCATTCCATATGGGATGTCCTGGAGCTGTCCAACAGGTCTCAATTGTCCCGCAGAAGGAATCCTTGAAGGGGGCATCCCACAACTCCCAACGTGGGAAAACCTCAATGGCCTCGAGATTCCGCTCCCTTCATGAATCGGCCGTCATGCTCAGAAACTCCAACCTGAGCCAACGTCTGATCCTCGCCCTGATTTCAGATGCATGAGATATGGGTCAGATCTGCAGGGGGTACCTGCCGTGCCCTCGCCCTGAAACCCTAGTCTAGCTTGTCTTCTCAGACTTCCGTCCTCACACTCCTGGCCCCGAAGCCATCAAGTTTGGCAATTCTGGACCCACAATGCAGCACTCTGCCTGCCCTCTAGAAAAAAAATTATTGCCTCATGAGCTGCCCAGGCACCTTAAATGAGGGTAAACCTACACAGCACTCGACTTTACCCAAATTATATAGTTTAACCTGGGCACTAATGCACTGTCGAACACAACCTGAGCCGGGACCTCCTGACCAACACCCAGAAAGCTGACCGCACACTGAGCACATAAAACCCGCCAAAGCCTTAGGTCATCAACTCTTCCCTACCTCAGTTTTCAGGCTTCAGAACCGAGACCTTATCTCCAATCACTGCCCAGGGGTTAGTGTGATGCAGAAGTCAGAACTCCTCCTTACCCATGGCAAGAACCCTTGTGGTTGGCACGTTGTCCAACGTTCACTGTAGAAAAACCAGCATTCACCCTGAGGCCTCGCCCATTCTTGAGTGCGACGAGGGCATACACACGCATTGTGACCCTCAGCATGAGTCCTGTCCTCTAGTAAGTCCTCTCAGTGGCTGGACCATTAGATGTCATAATGGGCTTGACATGTCCCTAGGCCCCAATTTTTAACCAGATTTCTGATTGTCCAGTCGCCCCTCCCCAGGGCTCTACTCTGGAATCCATCATTTGGTGGGACACCTGAGGTTAAAAAAGAAAACAACAACAACAACAACAACCAAAAAAAATGGACTTCTTCCAGCCCACAGAATGACCGCAAACTCTTCTGACGGGGCCAAAACACCAGAGAGTAATACTCGTCCATTTCCCATGAAGTCACCCAGAAATTCCACGACCATGAGTGACACGATATCTAGAGACAAAAACTTGAGCAGAGCCTCACATCGCCCTTCTTTCAAATCCCGAAGAGTTCTCCTCATGGTCTGTAGATCAGTCCTGCCATACCTATGACCCGAAACATAAGCCGAGTTTGTGTTTTCAGACAACTGTCCAAACAGCCCTGGCCTACACAACCTACAGGCTCAGGCCCCAGGAGCCAAACCTGAGGACTGTACTTGCCCTCTCCAAGGGAATTGTGTGTGCCCATTCCAATGGCCACAACCCTTCTCATAGGATAAACCTCCAAAGTCCCTGATCCATCTCAGTAGTGGTGGTTTCCCAGGAAAAACAGGGGCAATCCGAGCCCAACTGAGTACCTACCTGAATTCAGACCCATAGACAAATGTCCCCAGAGGTAAAAAGGAAAGAACAGGCACCTAGGCACTAATCAGATCCATTGCTTTGGTTTCCAGGCATCTCTCCTCAGAGGCCTGGATTTCAAAAGCAGCATATAGCTGTTTCTTGACTCACCCATCAGAAAACATCTCATCTACACATGGGAAACTTGCACGTTGGAGCTGTGTCAAATCCTTTGTTTAGGAGAACCCTTTAGGGCCCCAGTGCCACCGCTTCATTCCAAGGTCTCCATAGACACAAAAGCACGTTAGGACCCATCCCCAGGGGTGTCCATTTCAACTCAGCGTCCTCGGTTGCTCCCCACAGATCCAGGAGATCTAACCTGTCTTGTTGCTAGGAGACAATTGGAATGCGAGGTGGGCTACCCAGCCATCCATCCTTAGAACCCTGCTCAGAATCATTGGCCTGGAGCCAAACAACAGGTCTCAATTGTCCTGCAGAAGACTCTCTGCAGTTTGGAGCTTCTCACAACTCCCATCGTGGGAAAACACCCATGGCCTCGTGAAGCCCCCCCCCCATTCATGAAGGGGCCATCAGGGACAGAAACTCCAACCTGAGCGATCGTCTGATCCTCGCCCTGACTGCAGATGCACGAGATCTCGATTCAGGTCTATAGATTGTGCCTGCCATGGCCTCACCCAGAAACCTAAGCCTAGCTTGTGTTCTCAGACTTTTGTCGTCAGACTACTGGCCCACAAGCCCTCCAGTTTGGCAATCCAGAACTACAGTGCAGCACTCTGCCGGCCCTCCAGAAGAAACACATTGTCCTCTGGGGCTACCCAGTATCCCCAAATGAGGATCAACCTGCACCGACCATGGCTGTACCCCAAATACATAGGCTGACCAGGGCACTAATGCCCTTTCTGACACAGCCTGAGCCTGGACGCCCTGGACCCTCCCAGACACCTGGCCGCACACTGAGCACATCGAGACTCCATGGCCTTAGGTCGTCATCTCTTCCCAACCTCGGTTTTCAGGTTTCAGAACCTAGACCTTATCTCCAATCACTGCCCAGGGTTGAAGGTGATGCAGAAATCAGAACTCCTTCCCCATGGCAAGAAACCTTGTGGTTGGCATGTTGTCCAACGTTCAGTGTAGTTGAAACCAGTGTGGCCCATGAGGCCCCGCCCATGCTCGCGGGACACATAGGTCACAAACACACATTGTGACGCTCAGGCTGAGCCCAGTCCTCAAGTAAGGCCGCTCAGTGGCTGGATGAAGAGATAGCATATTGGGCTTGCCATGCCCCTAGGCCCCAATTTTTAACCATAGTTCGGGTTGACCCTTCAGTCTTCCCCACGGCTTGGCTTTGGAATTCCTCTTTTGGTGGGACACCTGAGGTAACAAAACTGAAATGAGTCCTCCCATCCCACAGATTGACGAAAAGCAATTGGGAATCGGGCCAAATCCTCAGAGAGGAAGATTCGTCCATGGCCCATGAGGCCTCCCCGACATTCCACGGCCATCGCTGATACAAAATCCAGAGACAAAAGCCTGAGCAAGCGCCTCTCACTCGCACTTTCTTCATATCCTGAAGAGTTCTTCTCATGGTTTGTAGATCGGGCCTGCCATACCTACGTACCCAAATCTAAGCTGAGTTTGTGTTTTCAGACTTCTGTCCTCAAAGTCTTGGGCCAACCACCCTGCAGGCTGGGCCCCTGGAGCCACACATTAGGACTGTGCCTACCAATCCATGGGAATTCTGCCCATTCCATGGTCCAAAATCGTACAAATTAGGAGAAACCTCCAAAGTCCCTGAGGCCATCCCAATAGTTTAGGTCGCCCGGAACAAACAAGGGCTGTCTGACACCAGCTGATAATCGCCCTCCACTCATACCATAGATGGATGTCCCCAGAGAAGAAGATTGAACCAGACAGGACCCTAGGCCATAATAGGATCCATTGCTTTGGGTTACAGGCATGTGTCCTCAAAAGCCTGATTCCAATACGAGCATAGGGGTTTTCCTGAGGCACGCATCAGAACTCATCTCGTCTCCACAAGGAAACCTGTGCATGGGAGTCATGTCCAAAGCTTAGGAGAGTACTTCAGGGTCCCGGTGCCACCGCCCCATTCCAAGGCCCTCATGGACACAAAAACACATTAGGACCCATCCTCAGAAAAGTCCATTTCAACTCAGCCACCCCGGTTGCTCCAGCAGAGCCATCAGATCTAAACTGTCTTGTTGCTAGGAGACAATTGGAATGCGAGGCGGGCTTCCCAGGCATCCATCCGCGATCAGTGCTCTGGAGTCATTCCATATGGGATGTCCTGGAGCTGTCCAACAGGTCTCAATTGTCCCGCAGAAGGAATCCTTGAAGGGGGCATCCCACAACTCCCAACGTGGGAAAACCTCAATGGCCTCGAGATTCCGCTCCCTTCATGAAGCGGCCGTCATGCTCAGAAACTCCAACCTGAGCCAACGTCTGATCCTCGCCCTGATTTCAGATGCATGAGATATGGGTCAGATCTGCAGGGGGTACCTGCCGTGCCCTCGCCCTGAAACCCTAGTCTAGCTTGTCTTCTCAGACTTCCGTCCTCACACTCCTGGCCCCGAAGCCATCAAGTTTGGCAATTCTGGACCCACAATGCAGCACTCTGCCTGCCCTCTAGAAAAAAAATTATTGCCTCATGAGCTGCCCAGGCACCTTAAATGAGGGTAAACCTACACAGCACTCGACTTTACCCAAATTATATAGTTTAACCTGGGCACTAATGCACTGTCGAACACAACCTGAGCCGGGACCTCCTGACCAACACCCAGAAAGCTGACCGCACACTGAGCACATAAAACCCGCCAAAGCCTTAGGTCATCAACTCTTCCCTACCTCAGTTTTCAGGCTTCAGAACCGAGACCTTATCTCCAATCACTGCCCAGGGGTGAGTGTGATGCAGAAGTCAGAACTCCTCCTTACCCATGGCAAGAACCCTTGTGGTTGGCACGTTGTCCAACGTTCACTGTAGAAAAGCCAGCATTCACCCTGAGGCCTCGCCCATTCTTGAGTGCGACGAGGGCATACACACGCATTGTGACCCTCAGCATGAGTCCTGTCCTCTAGTATGTCCTCTCAGTGGCTGGACCATTAGATGTCATAATGGGCTTGACATGTCCCTAGGCCCCAATTTTTAACCAGATTTCTGATTGTCCAGTCGCCCCTCCCCAGGGCTCTACTCTGGAATCCATCATTTGGTGGGACACCTGAGGTTAAAAAAGAAAACAACAACAACAACAACAACCAAAAAAAATGGACTTCTTCCAGCCCACAGAATGACCGCAAACTCTTTGGACGGGGCCAAAACACCAGAGAGTAATACTCGTCCATTTCCCATGAAGTCACCCAGAAATTCCACGACCATGAGTGACACGATATCTAGAGACAAAAACTTGAGCAGAGCCTCACATCGCCCTTCTTTCAAATCCCGAAGAGTTCTCCTCATGGTCTGTAGATCAGTCCTGCCATACCTATGACCCGAAACATAAGCCGAGTTTGTGTTTTCAGACAACTGTCCAAACAGCCCTGGCCTACACAACCTACAGGCTCAGGCCCCTGGAGCCAAACCTGAGGACTGTACTTGCCCTCTCCAAGGGAATTGTGTGTGCCCATTCCAATGGCCACAACCCTTCTCATAGGATAAACCTCCAAAGTCCCTGATCCATCTCAGTAGTGGTGGTTTCCCAGGAAAAACAGGGGCAATCCGAGCCCAACTGAGTACCTACCTGAATTCAGACCCATAGACAAATGTCCCCAGAGGTAAAAAGGAAAGAACAGGCACCTAGGCACTAATCAGATCCATTGCTTTGGTTTCCAGGCATCTCTCCTCAGAGGCCTGGATTTCAAAAGCAGCATATAGCTGTTTCTTGACTCACCCATCAGAAAACATCTCATCTACACATGGGAAACTTGCACGTTGGAGCTGTGTCAAATCCTTTGTTTAGGAGAACCCTTTAGGGCCCCAGTGCCACCGCTTCATTCCAAGGTCTCCATAGACACAAAAGCACGTTAGGACCCATCCCCAGGGGTGTCCATTTCAACTCAGCGTCCTCGGTTGCTCCCCACAGATCCAGGAGATCTAACCTGTCTTGTTGCTAGGAGACAATTGGAATGCGAGGTGGGCTACCCAGCCATCCATCCTTAGAACCCTGCTCAGAATCATTGGCCTGGAGCCAAACAACAGGTCTCAATTGTCCTGCAGAAGACTATCTGCAGTTTGGAGCTTCTCACAACTCCCATCGTGGGAAAACACCCATGGCCTCGTGAAGCCCCCCCCCCATTCATGAAGGGGCCATCAGGGACAGAAACTCCAACCTGAGCGATCGTCTGATCCTCGCCCTGACTGCAGATGCACGAGATCTCGATTCAGGTCTATAGATTGTGCCTGCCATGGCCTCACCCAGAAACCTAAGCCTAGCTTGTGTTCTCAGACTTTTGTCGTCAGACTACTGGCCCACAAGCCCTCCAGTTTGGCAATCCAGAACTACAGTGCAGCACTCTGCCGGCCCTCCAGAAGAAACACATTGTCCTCTGGGGCTACCCAGTATCCCCAAATGAGGATCAACCTGCACCGACCATGGCTGTACCCCAAATACATAGGCTGACCAGGGCACTAATGCCCTTTCTGACACAGCCTGAGCCTGGACGCCCTGGACCCTCCCAGACACCTGGCCGCACACTGAGCACATCGAGACTCCATGGCCTTAGGTCGTCATCTCTTCCCAACCTCGGTTTTCAGGTTTCAGAACCTAGACCTTATCTCCAATCACTGCCCAGGGTTGAAGGTGATGCAGAAATCAGAACTCCTTCCCCATGGCAAGAAACCTTGTGGTTGGCATGTTGTCCAACGTTCAGTGTAGTTGAAACCAGTGTGGCCCATGAGGCCCCGCCCATGCTCGCGGGACACATAGGTCACAAACACACATTGTGACGCTCAGGCTGAGCCCAGTCCTCAAGTAAGGCCGCTCAGTGGCTGGATGAAGAGATAGCATATTGGGCTTGCCATGCCCCTAGGCCCCAATTTTTAACCATAGTTCGGGTTGACCCTTCAGTCTTCCCCACGGCTTGGCTTTGGAATTCCTCTTTTGGTGGGACACCTGAGGTAACAAAACTGAAATGAGTCCTCCCATCCCACAGATTGACGAAAAGCAATTGGGAATCGGGCCAAATCCTCAGAGAGGAAGATTCGTCCATGGCCCATGAGGCCTCCCCGACATTCCACGGCCATCGCTGATACAAAATCCAGAGACAAAAGCCTGAGCAAGCGCCTCTCACTCGCACTTTCTTCATATCCTGAAGAGTTCTTCTCATGGTTTGTAGATCGGGCCTGCCATACCTACGTACCCAAATCTAAGCTGAGTTTGTGTTTTCAGACTTCTGTCCTCAAAGTCTTGGGCCAACCACCCTGCAGGCTGGGCCCCTGGAGCCACACATTAGGACTGTGCCTACCAATCCATGGGAATTCTGCCCATTCCATGGTCCAAAATCGTACAAATTAGGAGAAACCTCCAAAGTCCCTGAGGCCATCCCAATAGTTTAGGTCGCCCGGAACAAACAAGGGCTGTCTGACACCAGCTGATAATCGCCCTCCACTCATACCATAGATGGATGTCCCCAGAGAAGAAGATTGAACCAGACAGGACCCTAGGCCATAATAGGATCCATTGCTTTGGGTTACAGGCATGTGTCCTCAAAAGCCTGATTCCAATACGAGCATAGGGGTTTTCCTGAGGCACGCATCAGAACTCATCTCGTCTCCACAAGGAAACCTGTGCATGGGAGTCATGTCCAAAGCTTAGGAGAGTACTTCAGGGTCCCGGTGCCACCGCCCCATTCCAAGGCCCTCATGGACACAAAAACACATTAGGACCCATCCTCAGAAAAGTCCATTTCAACTCAGCCACCCCGGTTGCTCCAGCAGAGCCATCAGATCTAAACTGTCTTGTTGCTAGGAGACAATTGGAATGCGAGGCGGGCTTCCCAGGCATCCATCCGCGATCAGTGCTCTGGAGTCATTCCATATGGGATGTCCTGGAGCTGTCCAACAGGTCTCAATTGTCCCGCAGAAGGAATCCTTGAAGGGGGCATCCCACAACTCCCAACGTGGGAAAACCTCAATGGCCTCGAGATTCCGCTCCCTTCATGAAGCGGCCGTCATGCTCAGAAACTCCAACCTGAGCCAACGTCTGATCCTCGCCCTGATTTCAGATGCATGAGATATGGGTCAGATCTGCAGGGGGTACCTGCCGTGCCCTCGCCCTGAAACCCTAGTCTAGCTTGTCTTCTCAGACTTCCGTCCTCACACTCCTGGCCCCGAAGCCATCAAGTTTGGCAATTCTGGACCCACAATGCAGCACTCTGCCTGCCCTCTAGAAAAAAAATTATTGCCTCATGAGCTGCCCAGGCACCTTAAATGAGGGTAAACCTACACAGCACTCGACTTTACCCAAATTATATAGTTTAACCTGGGCACTAATGCACTGTCGAACACAACCTGAGCCGGGACCTCCTGACCAACACCCAGAAAGCTGACCGCACACTGAGCACATAAAACCCGCCAAAGCCTTAGGTCATCAACTCTTCCCTACCTCAGTTTTCAGGCTTCAGAACCGAGACCTTATCTCCAATCACTGCCCAGGGGTGAGTGTGATGCAGAAGTCAGAACTCCTCCTTACCCATGGCAAGAACCCTTGTGGTTGGCACGTTGTCCAACGTTCACTGTAGAAAAGCCAGCATTCACCCTGAGGCCTCGCCCATTCTTGAGTGCGACGAGGGCATACACACGCATTGTGACCCTCAGCATGAGTCCTGTCCTCTAGTATGTCCTCTCAGTGGCTGGACCATTAGATGTCATAATGGGCTTGACATGTCCCTAGGCCCCAATTTTTAACCAGATTTCTGATTGTCCAGTCGCCCCTCCCCAGGGCTCTACTCTGGAATCCATCATTTGGTGGGACACCTGAGGTTAAAAAAGAAAACAACAACAACAACAACAACCAAAAAAAATGGACTTCTTCCAGCCCACAGAATGACCGCAAACTCTTTGGACGGGGCCAAAACACCAGAGAGTAATACTCGTCCATTTCCCATGAAGTCACCCAGAAATTCCACGACCATGAGTGACACGATATCTAGAGACAAAAACTTGAGCAGAGCCTCACATCGCCCTTCTTTCAAATCCCGAAGAGTTCTCCTCATGGTCTGTAGATCAGTCCTGCCATACCTATGACCCGAAACATAAGCCGAGTTTGTGTTTTCAGACAACTGTCCAAACAGCCCTGGCCTACACAACCTACAGGCTCAGGCCCCTGGAGCCAAACCTGAGGACTGTACTTGCCCTCTCCAAGGGAATTGTGTGTGCCCATTCCAATGGCCACAACCCTTCTCATAGGATAAACCTCCAAAGTCCCTGATCCATCTCAGTAGTGGTGGTTTCCCAGGAAAAACAGGGGCAATCCGAGCCCAACTGAGTACCTACCTGAATTCAGACCCATAGACAAATGTCCCCAGAGGTAAAAAGGAAAGAACAGGCACCTAGGCACTAATCAGATCCATTGCTTTGGTTTCCAGGCATCTCTCCTCAGAGGCCTGGATTTCAAAAGCAGCATATAGCTGTTTCTTGACTCACCCATCAGAAAACATCTCATCTACACATGGGAAACTTGCACGTTGGAGCTGTGTCAAATCCTTTGTTTAGGAGAACCCTTTAGGGCCCCAGTGCCACCGCTTCATTCCAAGGTCTCCATAGACACAAAAGCACGTTAGGACCCATCCCCAGGGGTGTCCATTTCAACTCAGCGTCCTCGGTTGCTCCCCACAGATCCAGGAGATCTAACCTGTCTTGTTGCTAGGAGACAATTGGAATGCGAGGTGGGCTACCCAGCCATCCATCCTTAGAACCCTGCTCAGAATCATTGGCCTGGAGCCAAACAACAGGTCTCAATTGTCCTGCAGAAGACTATCTGCAGTTTGGAGCTTCTCACAACTCCCATCGTGGGAAAACACCCATGGCCTCGTGAAGCCCCCCCCCCATTCATGAAGGGGCCATCAGGGACAGAAACTCCAACCTGAGCGATCGTCTGATCCTCGCCCTGACTGCAGATGCACGAGATCTCGATTCAGGTCTATAGATTGTGCCTGCCATGGCCTCACCCAGAAACCTAAGCCTAGCTTGTGTTCTCAGACTTTTGTCGTCAGACTACTGGCCCACAAGCCCTCCAGTTTGGCAATCCAGAACTACAGTGCAGCACTCTGCCGGCCCTCCAGAAGAAACACATTGTCCTCTGGGGCTACCCAGTATCCCCAAATGAGGATCAACCTGCACCGACCATGGCTGTACCCCAAATACATAGGCTGACCAGGGCACTAATGCCCTTTCTGACACAGCCTGAGCCTGGACGCCCTGGACCCTCCCAGACACCTGGCCGCACACTGAGCACATCGAGACTCCATGGCCTTAGGTCGTCATCTCTTCCCAACCTCGGTTTTCAGGTTTCAGAACCTAGACCTTATCTCCAATCACTGCCCAGGGTTGAAGGTGATGCAGAAATCAGAACTCCTTCCCCATGGCAAGAAACCTTGTGGTTGGCATGTTGTCCAACGTTCAGTGTAGTTGAAACCAGTGTGGCCCATGAGGCCCCGCCCATGCTCGCGGGACACATAGGTCACAAACACACATTGTGACGCTCAGGCTGAGCCCAGTCCTCAAGTAAGGCCGCTCAGTGGCTGGATGAAGAGATAGCATATTGGGCTTGCCATGCCCCTAGGCCCCAATTTTTAACCATAGTTCGGGTTGACCCTTCAGTCTTCCCCACGGCTTGGCTTTGGAATTCCTCTTTTGGTGGGACACCTGAGGTAACAAAACTGAAATGAGTCCTCCCATCCCACAGATTGACGAAAAGCAATTGGGAATCGGGCCAAATCCTCAGAGAGGAAGATTCGTCCATGGCCCATGAGGCCTCCCCGACATTCCACGGCCATCGCTGATACAAAATCCAGAGACAAAAGCCTGAGCAAGCGCCTCTCACTCGCACTTTCTTCATATCCTGAAGAGTTCTTCTCATGGTTTGTAGATCGGGCCTGCCATACCTACGTACCCAAATCTAAGCTGAGTTTGTGTTTTCAGACTTCTGTCCTCAAAGTCTTGGGCCAACCACCCTGCAGGCTGGGCCCCTGGAGCCACACATTAGGACTGTGCCTACCAATCCATGGGAATTCTGCCCATTCCATGGTCCAAAATCGTACAAATTAGGAGAAACCTCCAAAGTCCCTGAGGCCATCCCAATAGTTTAGGTCGCCCGGAACAAACAAGGGCTGTCTGACACCAGCTGATAATCGCCCTCCACTCATACCATAGATGGATGTCCCCAGAGAAGAAGATTGAACCAGACAGGACCCTAGGCCATAATAGGATCCATTGCTTTGGGTTACAGGCATGTGTCCTCAAAAGCCTGATTCCAATACGAGCATAGGGGTTTTCCTGAGGCACGCATCAGAACTCATCTCGTCTCCACAAGGAAACCTGTGCATGGGAGTCATGTCCAAAGCTTAGGAGAGTACTTCAGGGTCCCGGTGCCACCGCCCCATTCCAAGGCCCTCATGGACACAAAAACACATTAGGACCCATCCTCAGAAAAGTCCATTTCAACTCAGCCACCCCGGTTGCTCCAGCAGAGCCATCAGATCTAAACTGTCTTGTTGCTAGGAGACAATTGGAATGCGAGGCGGGCTTCCCAGGCATCCATCCGCGATCAGTGCTCTGGAGTCATTCCATATGGGATGTCCTGGAGCTGTCCAACAGGTCTCAATTGTCCCGCAGAAGGAATCCTTGAAGGGGGCATCCCACAACTCCCAACGTGGGAAAACCTCAATGGCCTCGAGATTCCGCTCCCTTCATGAAGCGGCCGTCATGCTCAGAAACTCCAACCTGAGCCAACGTCTGATCCTCGCCCTGATTTCAGATGCATGAGATATGGGTCAGATCTGCAGGGGGTACCTGCCGTGCCCTCGCCCTGAAACCCTAGTCTAGCTTGTCTTCTCAGACTTCCGTCCTCACACTCCTGGCCCCGAAGCCATCAAGTTTGGCAATTCTGGACCCACAATGCAGCACTCTGCCTGCCCTCTAGAAAAAAAATTATTGCCTCATGAGCTGCCCAGGCACCTTAAATGAGGGTAAACCTACACAGCACTCGACTTTACCCAAATTATATAGTTTAACCTGGGCACTAATGCACTGTCGAACACAACCTGAGCCGGGACCTCCTGACCAACACCCAGAAAGCTGACCGCACACTGAGCACATAAAACCCGCCAAAGCCTTAGGTCATCAACTCTTCCCTACCTCAGTTTTCAGGCTTCAGAACCGAGACCTTATCTCCAATCACTGCCCAGGGGTGAGTGTGATGCAGAAGTCAGAACTCCTCCTTACCCATGGCAAGAACCCTTGTGGTTGGCACGTTGTCCAACGTTCACTGTAGAAAAGCCAGCATTCACCCTGAGGCCTCGCCCATTCTTGAGTGCGACGAGGGCATACACACGCATTGTGACCCTCAGCATGAGTCCTGTCCTCTAGTATGTCCTCTCAGTGGCTGGACCATTAGATGTCATAATGGGCTTGACATGTCCCTAGGCCCCAATTTTTAACCAGATTTCTGATTGTCCAGTCGCCCCTCCCCAGGGCTCTACTCTGGAATCCATCATTTGGTGGGACACCTGAGGTTAAAAAAGAAAACAACAACAACAACAACAACCAAAAAAAATGGACTTCTTCCAGCCCACAGAATGACCGCAAACTCTTTGGACGGGGCCAAAACACCAGAGAGTAATACTCGTCCATTTCCCATGAAGTCACCCAGAAATTCCACGACCATGAGTGACACGATATCTAGAGACAAAAACTTGAGCAGAGCCTCACATCGCCCTTCTTTCAAATCCCGAAGAGTTCTCCTCATGGTCTGTAGATCAGTCCTGCCATACCTATGACCCGAAACATAAGCCGAGTTTGTGTTTTCAGACAACTGTCCAAACAGCCCTGGCCTACACAACCTACAGGCTCAGGCCCCTGGAGCCAAACCTGAGGACTGTACTTGCCCTCTCCAAGGGAATTGTGTGTGCCCATTCCAATGGCCACAACCCTTCTCATAGGATAAACCTCCAAAGTCCCTGATCCATCTCAGTAGTGGTGGTTTCCCAGGAAAAACAGGGGCAATCCGAGCCCAACTGAGTACCTACCTGAATTCAGACCCATAGACAAATGTCCCCAGAGGTAAAAAGGAAAGAACAGGCACCTAGGCACTAATCAGATCCATTGCTTTGGTTTCCAGGCATCTCTCCTCAGAGGCCTGGATTTCAAAAGCAGCATATAGCTGTTTCTTGACTCACCCATCAGAAAACATCTCATCTACACATGGGAAACTTGCACGTTGGAGCTGTGTCAAATCCTTTGTTTAGGAGAACCCTTTAGGGCCCCAGTGCCACCGCTTCATTCCAAGGTCTCCATAGACACAAAAGCACGTTAGGACCCATCCCCAGGGGTGTCCATTTCAACTCAGCGTCCTCGGTTGCTCCCCACAGATCCAGGAGATCTAACCTGTCTTGTTGCTAGGAGACAATTGGAATGCGAGGTGGGCTACCCAGCCATCCATCCTTAGAACCCTGCTCAGAATCATTGGCCTGGAGCCAAACAACAGGTCTCAATTGTCCTGCAGAAGACTATCTGCAGTTTGGAGCTTCTCACAACTCCCATCGTGGGAAAACACCCATGGCCTCGTGAAGCCCCCCCCCCATTCATGAAGGGGCCATCAGGGACAGAAACTCCAACCTGAGCGATCGTCTGATCCTCGCCCTGACTGCAGATGCACGAGATCTCGATTCAGGTCTATGATTGTGCCTGCCATGGCCTCACCCAGAAACCTAAGCCTAGCTTGTGTTCTCAGACTTTTGTCGTCAGACTACTGGCCCACAAGCCCTCCAGTTTGGCAATCCAGAACTACAGTGCAGCACTCTGCCGGCCCTCCAGAAGAAACACATTGTCCTCTGGGGCTACCCAGTAACCCCAAATGAGGATCAACCTGCACCGACCATGGCTGTACCCCAAATACATAGGCTGACCAGGGCACTAATGCCCTTTCTGACACAGCCTGAGCCTGGACGCCCTGGACCCTCCCAGACACCTGGCCGCACACTGAGCACATCGAGACTCCATGGCCTTAGGTCGTCATCTCTTCCCAACCTCGGTTTTCAGGTTTCAGAACCTAGACCTTATCTCCAATCACTGCCCAGGGTTGAAGGTGATGCAGAAATCAGAACTCCTTCCCCATGGCAAGAAACCTTGTGGTTGGCATGTTGTCCAACGTTCAGTGTAGTTGAAACCAGTGTGGCCCATGAGGCCCCGCCCATGCTCGCGGGACACATAGGTCACAAACACACATTGTGACGCTCAGGCTGAGCCCAGTCCTCAAGTAAGGCCGCTCAGTGGCTGGATGAAGAGATAGCATATTGGGCTTGCCATGCCCCTAGGCCCCAATTTTTAACCATAGTTCGGGTTGACCCTTCAGTCTTCCCCACGGCTTGGCTTTGGAATTCCTCTTTTGGTGGGACACCTGAGGTAACAAAACTGAAATGAGTCCTCCCATCCCACAGATTGACGAAAAGCAATTGGGAATCGGGCCAAATCCTCAGAGAGGAAGATTCGTCCATGGCCCATGAGGCCTCCCCGACATTCCACGGCCATCGCTGATACAAAATCCAGAGACAAAAGCCTGAGCAAGCGCCTCTCACTCGCACTTTCTTCATATCCTGAAGAGTTCTTCTCATGGTTTGTAGATCGGGCCTGCCATACCTACGTACCCAAATCTAAGCTGAGTTTGTGTTTTCAGACTTCTGTCCTCAAAGTCTTGGGCCAACCACCCTGCAGGCTGGGCCCCTGGAGCCACACATTAGGACTGTGCCTACCAATCCATGGGAATTCTGCCCATTCCATGGTCCAAAATCGTACAAATTAGGAGAAACCTCCAAAGTCCCTGAGGCCATCCCAATAGTTTAGGTCGCCCGGAACAAACAAGGGCTGTCTGACACCAGCTGATAATCGCCCTCCACTCATACCATAGATGGATGTCCCCAGAGAAGAAGATTGAACCAGACAGGACCCTAGGCCATAATAGGATCCATTGCTTTGGGTTACAGGCATGTGTCCTCAAAAGCCTGATTCCAATACGAGCATAGGGGTTTCCTGAGGCACGCATCAGAACTCATCTCGTCTCCACAAGGAAACCTGTGCATGGGAGTCATGTCCAAAGCTTAGGAGAGTACTTCAGGGTCCCGGTGCCACCGCCCCATTCCAAGGCCCTCATGGACACAAAAACACATTAGGACCCATCCTCAGAAAAGTCCATTTCAACTCAGCCACCCCGGTTGCTCCAGCAGAGCCATCAGATCTAAACTGTCTTGTTGCTAGGAGACAATTGGAATGCGAGGCGGGCTTCCCAGGCATCCATCCGCGATCGGTGCTCTGGAGTCATTCCATATGGGATGTCCTGGAGCTGTCCAACAGGTCTCAATTGTCCCGCAGAAGGAATCCTTGAAGGGGGCATCCCACAACTCCCAACGTGGGAAAACCTCAATGGCCTCGAGATTCCGCTCCCTTCATGAAGCGGCCCTCATGCTCAGAAACTCCAACCTGAGCCAACGTCTGATCCTCGCCCTGACTTCAGATGCATGAGATATTGGTTCAGATCTGCAGGGGGTACCTGCCGTGCCCTCGCCCTGAAACCCAAGTCTAGCTTGTCTTCTCACACTTCCGTCCTCAAACTCAAGGCCCCGAAGTCCTAAAATTTGGCAATTCCGGACCCACAATGCAGCACTCTGCCGGCCCTCTAGGAAAAAAAAATTATTGCCTCATGAGCTGCCCAGGCACCTTAAATGAGGATAAACCTACACAGCACTCGACCTTACCCAAATTGTATAGTCTAACCTGGGCACTAATGCACTGTCGAACACAACCTGAGCCCGGACCTCCTGACCAACACCCAGAAAGCTGACCGCACACTGAGCACATAAAACCCGCCATGGCCTTAGGTCATCATCTCTTCCCTACCTCAGTTTTCAGGCTTCAGAACCGAGACCTTATCTCCAATCACTGCCCAGGGGTGAATGTTATGCAGAAATCATAACTCCTCCTTACCCATGGCAAGAACCCTTGTGGTTGGCACGTTGTCCAACGTTCAGTGTAGGAGAAACCAGCATTCACCCTGAGGCCTCGCCCATTCTTGAGTGCGACGAGGGCATACACACGCATTGTGACCCTCAGCATGAGTCCTGTCCTCTAGTAAGTCCTCTCAGTGGCTGGACCTTTAGATGTTATAATGGGCTTGACATGTCACTAGGCCCCAATTTTTAACCAGATTTCTGACTGTCCTGTCGCCCCTGCCCAGGTCTCTACTCTGGAATCCCTCATTTGGTGGGACAACTGAGGTTAAAAAAGAAAACAACAACAACAACAACAACAACAACAACAACAACAACAACAAAACGGTCTTCTTCCAGCCCACAGAATGACCCCAATCTCTTTGGACGGGGCCAAACCACCAGAGAGTAAGACTCGTCCATTTCCCATAAAGTCTCAAGGAATTCCACGACCATGAGTGACACGATATCCAGAGACAAAAACTAGAGCAGAGCCTCACACTAGCCCTTCTTTCAAATCCCTAAGAGTTCTCCTCATGGTCTGTACATCAGTCCTGCCATACCTATGACCCGAAACATAAGCCGAGTTTGTGTTTTCAGACAACTGTCCAAACAGCCCTGGCCCACACAACCTACAGGCTTAGGCCCCTGCATTCAAACCTGAGGACTGTACTTGCCCTCTCCAAGGGAATTGTGTGTGCCCATTCCAATGGCCACAACCCTTCTAATAGGATAAACCTCCAAAGTCCCTGATCCATCTCAAAAGTGGTGGCTTCCCAGGAAAAACAGGGGCAATCTGAGCCCAAATGAGCACCTACCTGCACTCAGACCCATAGACAGATGTCCCCAGAGGTAAAAAGGAAATAACAGGCCCCTAGGCACTAATCAGATCCCTGCTTTGGTTTCCAGGCATCTCTCCTCAGAGGCCTGGATTTCAAAAGCAGCATATAGCTGTTTCTTGATTCACCCATCAGAAAACATCTCATCTACACATGGGAAACTTGCACGTTGGAGCTGTGTCAAAGCCTCTGTTCAGGAGAACACTTTAGGGCACCAGTGCCACCTCTTCATTCCAAGGTCTCCATAGACAAAAAAGCACATTAGAACCCATCCTTAGGGGTGTCCATTTCAACACAGCGTCCTCGGTTGCTCCCCACAGATCCAGGAGATCTAACCTGTCTTGTTGCTAGGAGACAATTGGAATGCGAGGTGGGCTACGCAGCCATCCACCCTTAGAACCCTGCTCAGAATCATTGGCCTGGAGCCAAGCAACGGTCTCAATTGACCTGCAGAAGACTCTCTGCAGTTTGGAGCTTCTCACAACTCCCATCGTTGGAAAACACCCATGGCCTCGTGATGCCCCCCCCCATTCATGAAAGGGCCATCAGGGACAGAAACTCCAACCTGAGCGATCGTCTGATCCTCGCCCTGACTTCAGATGCACGAGATCTCGATTCAGGTCTGTAGATTGTGCCTGCCATGGCCTCACCCAGAAACCTAAGCCTAGCTTGTGTTCTCAGAATTTTGACGTCAGACTACTGGCACACAAGCCCTCCAGTTTGGCAATCCAGAACTACAAAGCAGCACTTGCCGGCCCTCCAGAAAAAAACATTGTCCTCTGGGGCTACCCAGTAACCCCAAATGAGGATCAACCTACACCGACCTTGGCTGTACCCCAAATACATAGGCTGACCAGGGCACTAATGCCCTTTCTGACACAGCCTGAGCCTGGACTCCCTGGCCCGTCCCAGACAGCTGGCCGCACACTGAGCACCTCGAGCCTCCATGGCCTTTGGTCGTCAACTCTTCCCAACCTCGGTTTTCAGGTTTCAGAACCTAGACCTAATCTCCAATCATGCCCAAGGTTGAAGGTGATGCAGAAATCAGAACTCCTTCCCCATGGCAGAAACCTTGTGGTTGGCATGTTGTCCAACGTTCAGTGTCGTTGAAACCAGTGTGGCCCATGAGGCCCCGCCAATGCTCGCGGGCCACATTGGTCACAAACACACATTGTGACCCTCAGGCTGAGCCCAGTCCTCAAGTAAGGCCACTCAGGGCTGAATGAAGAGATAGCATATTGGGCTTGCCATGCCCCTAGGCCCCAATTTTTAACCATAGTTCGGGTTGTCCCTTCAGTCTTCCCCACGGCTTTGCTTTGGAATTCCTCTTTTGGTGGGACACCTGAGGTAACAAACCTGAAATGAGTCCTCCCATCCCACAGATTGACGAAAAGCAATTGGGAATCGGCCCAAATTCTCAGAGAGGAAGATTCGTCCATGGCCCATGAGACCTGGCCAACATTCCACGGCCATCGCTGATACAAAATCCAGAGACAAAAGCCTGAGCAAGCGACTCAGACTCGCACTTTCTTCATATCTTGAAGAGTTCTTCTCATGGTTTGTAGATCGGGCCTGCCATACCTACGTCCCCAAACCTAAGCTGAGTTTGTTTTCAGACAACTGTCTAAGCAGCCCTGGCCTACACAACCTACAGGCTCAGGTCCCTGGAGCCAAACCTGAGGAATGTACTTGCCTTCTCCAAGGGAATTGTTTGTGCCCATTCCTATGGCCACAACCCTTCTAATAGGATAAACCTCCAAAGTCCCTGATCCATCTCAAAAGTGGTGGCTTCCTTGGAAAAACAGGGGCAATCTGAGCCCAAATGAGCACCTATCTGCACTCAGACTTATAGACAGATGTCCCCAGAGGTAAAAAGGAAAGAACAGGCCCCTAGGCACTAATCAGATCCATTGCTTTGATTTCCAGGCATCTCTCCTCAGAGCCTGGATATCAAATGCAGCATATAGCTATTTCTTGACTCACCCATCAGAAAATATCTCATCTACACATGGGAATCTTGCACGTTGGAGCTGTGTCAAAGCCTCTGTTTAGGAGAACCCTTTAGGGCCCCAGTACTACCGCTTCATTCCAAGGTCTCCGTAGACACAAAAGCACATTAGGACCCATCCCCAGGGGTGTCCATTTCAACTCAGCATCCTCGGTAGCTGCGCACAGATCCAGGAGTTCTAACCTGTCTTGTTGCTAGGAGACAATTGGAATGCGAGGTGGGCTACCCAGCCATCCATCCTTAGAACCCTGCTCAGAATCATTGGCCTGGAGCCAAACAACAGGTCTCAATTGTCCTGCAGAAGACTCTCTGCAGTTTGGAGCTTCTCACAACTCCCATAGTGGGAAAACCCCCATGGCCTCATGATGCCCCCCCATTCATGAAGAGGCCATCAGGGACAGAAACTCCAACCTGAGCGATCGTCTGATCCTCGCCCTGACTTCAGATGCACGAGATCTCGATTCAGGTCTGTAGATTGTGCCTGCCATAGCCTCACCAAGAAACCTAAGCCTAGCTTGTGTTCTTAGACATTTGTCGTCAGACTACTGGCCCACAAGCCCTTCATTTGGAAATCCAGAACTACAATGGAGCACTCTGCCTGCCCTCCAGAAGAAAAACATTGTCCTCTGGGGCTACCCAGTAACCCCAAATGAGGATCAACCTGCACCGAACTTGGCATTACCCCAAATACATAGGCTGACCAGGTCACTAATGCCCTTTCTGACACAGCCTGAGCCTGGACCCCCTGGCCCCTCCCAGACAGCTGGCCGCACACTGAACACATCCAGCCGCCATGGCCTTAGGTCGTCATCTCTTCCCAACCTCGGTTTTCAGGTTTCAGAACCTAGACCTTATCTCCAATCAGTGCCCAAGGTTGAAGGTTATGCAGAAATCAGAACTCCTTCCCCATGGCAAGAAACCTTGTGGTTGGCATGTTGTCCAACGTTCAGTGTCGTTGAAACCAGTGTGGCCAATGAGGCCCCGCCCATGCTCGCAGGCCACATTGGTCACAAATACACATTGTGACGCTCAGGCTGAGCCCAGTCCTCAAGTAAGGCCACTCAGTGGCTGGATGAAGAGATAGCATATTGGGCTTGCCATGCCCCTAGGCCCCAATTTTTAACCATAGTTCGGGTTGTCCCTTCAGTCTTCCCCACGGCTTGGCTTTGGAATTCCTCTTTTGGTGGGACACCTGAGGTAACAAAACTGAAATGCGTCCTCCCATCCCACAGATTGACGAAAAGCAATTGGGAATCGGGCCAAATCCTCAGAGAGGAAGATTCGTCCATGGCCCATGAGGCCTCCCCGACATTCCACGGCCATCGCTGATACAAAATCCAGAGACAAAAGACTGAGCAAGCGCCTCAGACTAGCACTTTCTTCATATCCTGAAGAGTTCTTCTCATGGTTTGTAGATCGGGCCTGCCATACATACGTCCCCAAACCTAAGCTGAGTTTGTGTTTTCAGACTTCTGTCCTCAAAGTCTTGGGCCAACCACCCTGCAGGCTGGGCCCCTGGAGCCACACATTAGGACTGTGCCTACCAATCCATGGGAATTCTGCCCATTTCATGGTCCAAAATAGTACAAATTAGGAGAAACCTCCAAAGTCCCTGAGGCCATCCCAATAGTGTAGTTCGCCCGGAACAAAAAAGGGCTGTCTGACACCAGCTGATAATCGACATCCACTCATACCATAGATGGATGTCCCCAGAGAAGAAGATTGAACCAGACAGCACCCTAGGCCATAATAGGATCCATTGCTTTGGGTTACAGGCATGTGTCCTCAAAAGCCTGATTCCAATACGAGCATAGGGGTTTTCCTGAGGCACCCATCAGAACTCATCTCGTCTCCACAAGGAAACCTGTGCATGGGAGCCATGTCCAAAGCTTAGGAGAGTACTTCAGGGTCCCGGTGCCACCGCCCCATTCCAAGGCCCTCATGGACACAAAATCACATTAGGACCCATCCTCAGGAAAGTCCATTTCAACTCAGCCACCCCGGTTGCTCCGGCAGAGGCATCAGATCTAAACTGTCTTGTTGCTAGGAGACAATTGGAATGCGAGGCGGGCTTCCCAGGCATCCATCCGCGAACGGTGCTCTGGAGTCATTCCATATGGGATGTCCTGGAGCTGTCCAACAGGTCTCAATTGTCCCGCAGAAGGAATCCTTGAAGGGGGCATCCCACAACTCCCAACCTGGGAAAACCTCAATGGCCTCGAGATTCCGCTCCCTTCATGAAGCGGCCGTCATGCTCAGAAACTCCAACCTGAGCCAACGTCTGATACTCGCCCTGACTTCAGATGCATGAGATATTGGTTCAGATCTGCAGGGGGTACCTGCCGTGCCCTCGCCCTGAAACCCAAGTCTAGCTTGTCTTCTCAGACTTCCGTCCTCACACTCCTGGCCCCGAAGCCCTCAAGTTTGGCAATTCCGGACCCACAATGCAGCACTCTGCCGGCCCTCTAGAAAAAAAATTATTGCCTCATGAGCTGCCCAGGCACCTTAAATGAGGGTAAACCTACACAGAACTCGACTTTAACCAAATTATATAGTCTAACCTGGGCACTAATGCACTGTCGAACACAACCTGAGTCCGGACCTCCTGACCAACAGCCAGAAAGCTGACCGCACACTGAACACATAAAAACCGCCATGGCCTTAGGTCATCATCTCTTCCCTACCTCAGTTTTCAGGCTTCAGAACCGAGACCTTATCTCCAATTACTGTCTAGGGGTGAGTGTGATGCAGAACTCAGAACTCCTCCTTACCCATGGCAAGAATCCTTGTGGTTGGCACGTTCAGTGTAGGAGAAACCAGCATTCACCCTGAGTCCCCGCCCATTCTTGAGTACAATGAGGGCATACACACGCATTGTGACCCTCAGCATGAGTCCTGTCCTCTAGTAAGTCCTCTCAGTGGCTGAACCATTTGATGTCATAATGGGCTTGACATGTCCCTAGGCCCCAATTTTTAACCAGATTTCTGATTGTCCAGGCGCCCCTCCCCAGGGCTCTACTCTGGAATCCATCATTTGGTGGGACACCTGAGGTTAAAAAAGAAAACAACAACAACAACAAAAAAAAAAAAAAAACGGACTTCTTCCAGCCCACAGAATGACCCCAAACTCTTTGGACGGGTCCAAACCACCAGAGAGTAAGACTCGTCCATTTCCCATGAAGTCACCCAGAAATTCCACGACCATGAGTGACACGATATCCAGAGACAAAAACTTGAGCAGGAGCCTCACACTCGCCCTTCTTTCAAATCCCGAAGAGTTCTCCTCATGGTCTGTAGATCAGTCCTGCCATACTTATGACCGAAACATAAGCCGAGTTTGTGTTTTCAGACAACTGTCCAAACAGCCCTGGCCTACACAACCTACAGGCTCGGGCCCCTGGAGCCAAACGTGAGGACTGTACTTGCCCTCTCCAAGGGAATTGTGTGTGCCCATTCCAATGGCCACAACCCTTCTAATAGGATAAACCTCCAAAGTCCCTGCTCCATCTCAATAGTGGTGGCTTCCCAGGAAAAACAGGGGCATTCTGAGCCCAAGTGAGCACCTACCTGCACTCAGACCCATAGACAGATGTCCCCAGAGGTAAAAAGGAAAGAAAAGGCCCCTAGGCACTAATCAGATCCATTTCTTTGGTTTCCAGGCATCTCTCCTCAGAGGCCTGGATTTCAAAAGCAGCATATAGCTGTTTCTTGACTCACCCATCAGAAAACATCTCATCTACACATGGGAAACTTGCACGTTGGAGCTGTGTCAAAGCCTCTGTTTAGGAGAACTCTTTAGGGCCCCAGTGCCACCGCTTCATTCCAAGGTCTACATAGATACAAAAGCACGTTAGGACCCATCCCCAGGGGTGTCCATTTCACCTCAGCGTTTTCGGTTGCTCCCCACAGATCCAGGAGATCTAACCTGTCTTGTTGCTAGGAGACAATTGGAATGCGAGGTGGGCTACGCAGCCATCCATCCTTAGAACCCTGCTCAGAATCATTGGCCTGGAGCCAAACAACAGGTCTCAATTGACCTGCAGAAGACTCTCTTCTGTTTGGAGCTTCTCATAACTCCCATCGTGGGAACACCCCCATGGCCTCGTGATACCCCCCCCCCAATTCATGAAGGGGCCATCAGGGACAGAAACTCCAACCTGAGCGATCGTCTGATCCTCGCTCTGACTTCAGATGCACGAGATCTCGATTCAGGTCTGTAGATTGTGCCTGCCATGGGCTCGCCCAGAAACCTAAGCCTAGCTTGTGTTCTCAGACTTTTGTCGTCAGACTACTGGCCCAAAAGCCCACCAGTTTGGCAATCCAGAACTACAATGCAGCACTCTGCCGGCCCTCCAGTAGAAAAAAATTGTCCTCTGGGGCTACCCAGTAACCCCAAATGAGGATCAACCTGCACCGACCTTGGCTGTACCCCAAATACATAGGCTGACCAGGGCACTAATGCCCTTTCTGACACAGTCTGAGCCTGGACTCCCTGGCTCGTCCCATACAGCTGGCCGCACACTGAGCACATCGAGCCTCCGTGGCCTTAGGTCATCATCTCTTCCCAACCTCGGTTTCCAGGTTTCAGAACCTAGACCTTATCTCCAATAACTGCGCAAGGTTGAAGGTGATGCAGAAATCAGAAATCCTTTCCCATGGCAAGAAACCTTGTGGTTGGCATGTTGTCTAACGTTCAGTGTGGTTGAAACCAGTGTGGCCCATGTGGCCCCGCCCATGCTCGCGGGCCACATTGGTCACAAACACACATTGTGACGCTCAGGCTGAGCCCAGTCCTCAATTTAGGCCACTCAGGGGCTGGATGAAGAGATAGAAAATTGGGCTTGCCATGCCCCTAGGCCCCAATTTTTAACCATATTTCAGGATGTCCCTTCAGTCTTCCCCACGGCTTTGCTTTGGAATTCCTCTTTTGGTGTGACACCTGAGGTAACAAACCTGAAATGAGTCCTCCCATCCCACAGATTGACGAAAAGCAATTCGGAATCGGGCCAAAACCTCAGAGAGGAAGATTCGTCCATGGACCATGAGGCCTGCCCGACATTCGACGGCCATCGCTGATACAAAATCCAGAGACAAAAGCCTGAGCAAGCGCCTCAGACTCGCACTTTCTTCATATCCTGAAGAGTTCTTCTCAGGGTTTGTCGATCGGGCCTGCCATAACTATGTCCCCAAACCTAAGCTGAGTTTGTGTTTTCAGACTTCTGTCTTCAAAGTCTTGGGCCACACACCCTCCAGGCTGGGCGCCTGAAGCCACACATTAGGACTGTGCCTACCAATCCATGGGAATTCTGCCCATTCCATGGTCCAAAATCGTACAAATTAGGAGAAACCTCCAACGACCCTGAGGCAATCCCAATAGTGTGGGTCGCCCGGAACAAACAAGGGGTCTCTGACTCCAGCTGATAATCGACCTACACTCATACCATAGATGGATGTACCCAGAAAAGTGGATTGAACCAGACAGGACCCTAGGCCATAATAGGATCCATTGCTTTGGGTTACAGGCATGTGTCCTCAAAAGCCTGATTCCAATACGAGCATAGGGGTTTTCCTGAGGCAACCATCAGAACTCATCTCGTCTCCACAAGGAAACCTGTGCATGGGAGCCATGTCCAAAGCTTAGGAGAGTACTTCAGGGTCCCGGTGCCACCGCCCCATTCCAAGGCCCTCATGGACAAAAAAACACATTAGGGCACATCCTCAGGAAAGTCCATTTCAACTCAGCCACCGAGGTTGCTCCAGCAGAGCCATCAGATCTAAACTGTCTTGTTGCTAGGAGACAATTGGAATGCGAGGCGGGCTTCCCAGGCATCCATCCGTGAACGGTGCTCTGGAGTCATTCCATATGGGATGTCCTGGAGCTGTCCAACAGGTCTCAATTGTCCGGAAGAAGGAATCCTGGAAGGGGGCATCCCACAACTCCCAACGTGGGAAAACCTCAATGGCCTCGAGATTCCGCTCCCTTCATGAAGCGGCCGTCATGCTCAGAAACGCCCATCTGAGCCAACGTCTGATCCTCGCCCTGACTTCAGATGCATGAGATATTGGTTCAGATCTGCAGGGGGTACCTGCCGTGCCCTCGCCCTGAAACCCAAGTCTAGCTTGTCTTCTCAGACTTCCATCCTCACACTCCTGGCCCCGAAGCCCTCAAGTTTGGCAATTCCGGACCCACAATGCCCCACTCTGCCTTCCCTCTAGAAAAAAATTATTGCCTCATGAGCTGTCCAGGCACCATAAATGAGGGTAAACCTACACAGCACTCGACTTTACCCAAATTATATAGTCTAACCTGGGCACTAATGCAGTGTCGAATACATCCTGAGCCCGGACCTCCTGACCAACACCCAGAAAGCTGACCGCACACTGAGCACATGAAACCCTCCATGGCGTTAGGTCATCATCTCTTCCCTACCTAAGTTTTCAGGCTTCAGAACCGAGACCTTATCTCCAATCACTGCTCAGGGGTGAGTGTGATGCAGAAATCAGAACTCTTCCTTACCCATGGCAAGAACGCTTGTGGTTGGCACGTTGTCCAACGTTCAGTGTAGGAGAAACCAGCATTCACCCTGAGGCCCTGCCCATTCTTGAGTGCGACGAGGGCATACACACGCATTGTGACCCTCAGCATGAGTCCTCTACTCTAGTAAGTCCTCTCCTTGGCTGGACCATTAGATGTTCTAATGGGCTTGACAAGTTCCTAGGCCCCAATTTTTAACCAGGTTTCTGATTGTCCAGTCGCCCCTCCCCAGTGCTCTACTCTGGAATCCCACATTTGGTGGGACACCTGAGGTTAAAAAAGAAAACAAAAAAAAAAAAAAAAACGGACTTCTTCCAGCCCACAGAATGACCCCAAACTCTTTGGACGGGGCCAAACCAACAGAGAGTAAGACTCGTCCATTTCCCATGAAGTCACCCAGAAATTCCACGACCATGAGTGATACGATATCCAGAGACAAAAACTTGAGCAGGAGCCTCACACTCGCCCTTCTTTCAAATCCAGAAGAGTTCTCCTCATGGTCTGTAGATCAGTCCTGCCATACCTATGACCCGAAACATAATCCGAGTTTGTGTTTTCAGACAACTGTCCAAACAGCCCTGGCTTACACAACCTACAGGCTCAGGCCCCTGGAGCCAAACCTGAGGACTGTACTTGCCCTCTCCAAGGGAATTGTGTGTGCCCATTCCAATGGCCAAAACCCTTCTAATAGGATAAACCTCCAAAGTCCCTGATCCATCTCAATAGTGGTGGCTTCCCAGGAAAAACAGGGGCAATCTGAGCCCAAATGAGCACCTACGTGCACTCAGACCCATAGACAGATGTCCCCAGAGGTAAAAAGGAAAGAACAGGCCCCTAGGCACTAATCAGATCCATTGCTTTGGTTTCCAGTCATCTCTCCTCAGAGGCCTGGATTTCAAAAGCAGCATATAGCTGTTTGTTGACTCACCCAACAGAAATCATCTCAACTACACATGGGAAACTTGCACTTTGGAGCTGTGTCAAAGCCTCTGTTTAGTAGAACTCTTAAGGGCCCAAGTGCCACCGCTTCATTCCAAGGTCTCCTTAGACACAAAAGCACATTAGGACCCATGCCCAAGGGTGTCCATTTCAATGCAGCGTCCTCGGTTACTCCCCACAGATCCAGGAGATCTAACCTGTCTTGTTGCTAGGAGACAATTGGAATGCGAGGTGGGCTACCCAGCCATCCATCCTTAGAACCCTGCTCAGAATCATTGGCCTGGAGCCAAACAACAGGTCTCAATTGTCCTGCAGAAGACTCTCTGCAGTTTGGAGCTTCTCACAACTCCCATCGTGGGAAAACCCCCATGGCCTCGTGATCCCCCCCATTCATGAAGGAGCCTTCAGGGACAGAAACTACAACCTGAGCGATCGTCTGATCCTCGCTCTGACTTCAGATGCACGAGATCTCGATTCAGGTCTGTAGATTGTGCCTGCCATGGCCTCACCCAGAAACCTAAGCCTAGCTTGTTTTCTCAGACTTTTGTCGTCAGACTACTGGCCCACAAGCCCTCCAGTTTGGCAATCCAGAACTACAATGCAGCACTCTGCCAGCCCTCCAGATAAAAAAAACATTTTCCTCTGGGGCTAACCAGTAACCCCAAATGAGGATCAACCTGCACCGACCTTGGCTGTACCCCAAATACATATGCTGACAAGGGCACTAATGCCCTTTCTGACACAGCCTGAGCCTGGACGCCTGGCCCCTCCCAGACAGCTGGCCGCACACTGAGCACATTGAGACCATGGCCTTAGGTCGTCATCTCTTCCCAACCTCGGTTTCCAGGTTTCAGAACCTAGACCTTATCTCCAATTACTGCCCACGCTGAAGGTGATGCAGAAATCAGAACTCCTTCCCCATGGCAAGAAACCTTGTGGTTGGCATGTTGTCCAACGTTCAGTGTCGTTGAAACCAGTGTGGCCCATGAGGCCCCGCCCATGCTCGCAGGCCACATTGGTCACAAACACACATGTGACCCTCAGGCTGAGCCCAGTCCTGAAGTAAGGCCACTCAGTGGCTGGATGAAGAGATAGCATATTGGGCTTGCCATGCCCCTAGGCCCCAATTTTTAACCATAGTTCGGGTTGTCCCTTCAGTCTTCCCCACGGCTTGGCTTTGGAATTCCTCTTTTGGTGGGACACCTGAGGTAACAAAACTGAAATGAGTCATCCCATCCCACAGATTGACGAAAAGCAATTGGAAATCGGGCCATTCCTAAGAGAGGAAGATTCGTCCATGGCCCATGAGGCCTCCCCGACATTCCACGGCCATCGCTGATACAAAATCCAGAGACAAAAGCCTGAGCAAGCGCCTCAGACTCGCACTTTCTTCATATCCTGAAGAGTTCTTCTCATGGTTTGTCGATCGGGCCTGCCATACCTACATCCCCAAACCTAAGCTGAGTTTGTGTTTTCAGACTTCTGTCCTCAAAGTCTTGGGCCACACACTCTCCAGGCTGGGACCCTGGAGCCAAACATTAGGACTGTGCCTACCAATCCATGGGAATTCTGCCCATTCCATGGTCCATAATCGTACAAATTAGGAGAAACCTCCAAAGTCCCTAAGGCCATCCCAATAGTGTAGGTCGCCCGGAACAAACAAGGGCTGTCTGACACCAGCTGATAATCGACCTCCACTCATACCATAGGTGGATGTCCCCAGAGAAGAAGATTGAACCAGACAGGAACCTAGGCCATAATAGGATCCATTGCTTTGGGTTACAGGCATGTGTCCTCTAAAGCCTGATACCAATACGAGCATAGGGGTTTTCCTGAGGCACCCATCAGAACTCATCTCGTCTCCACAAGGAAACCTGTGCATGGGAGCCATGTCCAAAGCTTAGGAGAGAACTTCAGATTCCCGGTGCCACCGCCCCATTCCAAGGCCCTCATGGACACAAAAACACATTAGGACACATCCTCAGGAAAGTCCATTTCAACTCTGCCACCCCGGTTGCTCCGGGAGAGCCATCAGATCTAAACTGTCTTGTTGCTAGGAGACAATTGGAATGCGAGGTGGGCTTCCCAGGCTTCCATCCGCGAACGGTGCTCTGGAGTCATTCCATATGGGATGTCCTGGAGCTGTCCAACAGGTCTCAATTGTCCCACAGAAGGAATCCTTGAAGGGGGCATCCCCCAACTCCCAACGTGGGAAAACCTCAATGGCCTCGAGATTCCGCTCCCTTCATGAAGCGTCCATCATGCACAGAAAATCCAACCTGAGCCAACGTCTGATCCTCGCCCTGACTTCAGATGCATAAGATATTGGTTCAGATCTGCCGGGGGTACCTGCCGTGACCTCGCCCTGAAACCGAAGTCTATCTTGTCTTCTCAGACTTCTGTCCTCACACTCCTGTCCCCGAAGCCCTCAAGTTTGGCAATTCCGGCCCCACAATGCAGCACTGTGCCTGCCCTCTAGAAAAAAAATTATTGCCTCATGAGCTACCCAGGCACCTTAAATGATGGTAAACCTACACAGCACTCGACTTTACCCAAATTATATAGTCTAACCTGGGCACTAATGCACTGTCGAACACAACCTGAGCCCGGAACTCCTGACCAACACCCAGAAAGCTGACCGCACTCTGAGCACATAAAACCCGCCATGGCCTTAGGTCATCATCTCTTCCCTACCTCAGTTTTCAGGCTTCAGAACCGAGACCTTATCTCCAATCACTGCCCAGGTGTGAGTGTGATGCAGAAATCAGAACTCCTCCTTACCCATGGCAAGAACCCTTGTGGTTGGCACGTTGTCCAACGTTCAGTGTAGGAGAAACCAGCATTCACCCTGAGGCCCTGCCCATTCTTGAGTGCGACGAGGGCATACACACGCATTGTGACCCTCAGCATGAGTCCTCTCCTCTAGTAAGTCCTCTCATTGGCTGGACCATTAGATGTCATAATGGGCTTGACATGTTCCTAGGCCCCAATTTTTAACCAGATTTCTGATTGTCCAGTCGCCCCTCTCCAGGGCTCTACTCTGGAATCCCTCATTTGGTGGGACACCTGAGGTTAAAAAAGAAAACAAAAAAAAAAAAAAAAAAGGACTTCTTCCAGCCCACAGAATGACCCCAAACTCTTTGGACGGGGCCAAACCACCAGAGAGTAAGAATCGTCCATTTCCCATGAAGTCACCCAGAAATTCCACGACCATGAGTGACACGATATCCAGAGACAAAAACTTGAGCAGGAGCCTCACACTCGCCCTTCTTTCAAATCCAGAAGAGTTCTCCTCATGGTCTGTAGATCAGTCCTGCCATACCTATGACCCGAAACATAAGCCGAGTTTGTGTTTTCAGACAACTGTCCAAACAGCCCTGGCCTACACAACCTACAGGCTAAGGCCCCTGGAGCCAAACCTGAGGACTGTACTTGCCCTCTCCAAGGGAATTGTGTGTGCCCATTCCAATGGCCACAACCCTTCTAATAGGATAAACCTGCAAAGTCCCTGATCCATCTCAATAGTGGTGGCTTCCCAGGAAAAACAGGGGCAATCTGAGCCCAACTGAGCACCTACCTGCACTCAGACCCATAGACAGATGTCCCCAGAGGTAAAAAGGAAAGAACAGGCCCCTAGGCAGTATTCAGATCCATTGCTTTCGTTTCCAGGCATCTCTCCTCAGAAGCCTGGAATTCAAAAGCAGCATATAGCTGTTTCTTGACTCACCCAACAGAAAACATCTCATCTAAATATGGGATACTTGCACGTTGGAGCTGTGTCAAAGCCTCTGTTTAGGAGAACCCTTTAGGGCCCAAGTGCCACCGCTTCATTCCAAGGTCTCCTTAGACACAAAAGCACATTAGGACCCATGCCCAGGGGTGTCCATTTTAATGCAGCGTCCTCGGTTGCTCCCCACATCCAGGAGATCTAACCTGTCTTGTTGCTAGGAGACAATTGGAATGCGAGGTGGGCTACCCAGTCATCCATACTTAGAACCCTGCTCAGAATCATTGGCCTGGAGCCAAACAACAGGTCTCAATTGTCCTGCAGAAGACTCTCTGCAGTTTGGAGCTTCTCACAACTCCCATCGTGGGAAAACCCCCATGGCCTCGTGATCCCCCCCCCCCGATTCATGAAGGGGCCATCATGGACAGAAACTACAACCTGAGCGATCGTCTGATCCTCGCCCTGACTTCAGATGCATGAGATCTCGATTCAGGTCTGTAGATTGTGCCTGCCATGGCCTCACCCAGAAACCTAAGCCTAGCTTGTGTTCTCAAACTTTTGTCGTCACACTACTGGCCCACAAGCCCTCCAGTTTGGCAATTCAGAACTACAATGCAGCACTCTGCCTGCCCTCCAGATAAAAATCATTGTCCTCTGGGGCTACCCAGTAACCCCAAATGAGGATCAACCTGCACCGACCTTGGCTGTACCCCAAATACATAGGCTGACCAGGGCACTAATGCCCTTTCTGACACAGCCTGAGCCTGGAATCCCTGGCCCGTCCCAGACAGCTGGCCGCACACTGAGCTCATCGAGCCGCCATGGCCTTAGGTCGTCATCTCTTCCCAACCTCGGATTTCAGGCTTTAGATTCTAGACCTTACCTCCAATCACTGCCCAGGGTTGAACGGGATGCAGAAAGCAGATCTCCTTCCCCATGGCAAGATACCTTGTGTTTGGCATGTTGTCCAACTTTCAGTGTAGTTGAATCCAGTGTTGCCCATGAGGCCCCGCCATGCTCGCAGGCTACATTGGTCACAAACACACATTGTGACCCTCTGCCTGACCAAAGTCCTCAAGTAAGGCCTCTCAGTGGCTGGACGAAGAGATAGCCTATTGGGCTTGCCATGCCCTTAGTCCCCAATTTTGAACCATAGTTCTGGTGGTCCCTTCAGTCTTCCCCACGGCTTTGCTTTGGAATTCCTCTTTTCGTGGGACACCTGAGGTAACAAAACTGAAAGGAGTTCTCCCATCCCACAGTTTGACGAAAAAAAATTGGGAGTCGGGCGAAATCCTCATAGAGGTAGATTCGTCCATGGCCCATGAAGCATCCCCGACATTCTACGGCCATTGCTGATACAAATTCCAGAGACAAATGCCTGAGCAAGCGCCTCAGACTCGCTCTATATTCAAATCTTCATGAGTTCTTCTCATGGTTTGTATATTGGGCTTGCCATACCGACGTCCCCCAAAAAAGCTGAGTTTATGTATCAGAATCACAATCAGAACACTGCATTCCTCATGGCTGTAATGCTTGTTCTTCACATGGAGTCACACCTTCACGTGGGGAACCCTTCATGGCCCTTGATGCCACGCCAAAACATGAGTGCTGCTTGGGCACAAATTCACACTATGACCCTAGCATGAGCCCCATGTCAAAAAAAGGCCTGTCAGGTTCGGGACGAAGATCCTGCATATAGTCCCCGCCATGCCCATAGGCACCCAGGACTAACTACATGGTGTGTATTCCAGTTGAAGGAACCAACTCAGCCCCCTGGGTCGCGTGTTCCAGAGGCCCCAGATCAAACATATCTTATCGCTAATGGCCAATTGGAATGCGAGGCATGCTGTACAGGGATCCATCCTTCGAACCCTGCTCTCCAGTCCTTCCGTATGGTATGTCCTGGAGCCATGCAACAGGACTCGAATGTACCGCAGAAGGAAACCTTGTGGTTTGGGGCAACCTCCAAACTCAGCGTGGGAAAACTTCCTTGGCCTCATGAGGCCCCCGCTTCATGAAGGTGCCATCATGGACACATACTCCAGCCTCAGCCAACGTCTGATCCTCAGCCTGACTTCAGATGCAGGAGATTTTGATTCAGCCTCTGCAGAATGGGCCTGCTCTGCCCATGGCTCCAATCCTCACACTAGCTTGTGTTTTCAGACTTCCGTCCTCTCACTCCAGGCCCACAAGCCCTCCCTACTGGGAATTCTGGGGCCACAATGAAGCACTCTGCCTGCCTCCCAGGAGAAAAACATTGTCTATGGTGCTGCCCAGAAACCCCAAATGAGGATCAAACTGCTTGGCCCTCGGCAACACCCCAATTGCATAGGCTACCTTAAACACTGATGCTCTGAGGCAAATAGCCTGAGCCCAGACCTTCCAACAGACACCGACACAGCTGGCTGCACACCCAGCACATTGGACCCGCCACTGCCTTAGGCCACCATCCATTCCCAACCTGGGTTTTCAGTCATCGGATCCTAGACCTTATCTCCAATCCCTGCACAGGGGGGAACCTGATACACAAGTCAGAACCCCTCCTTCCCCATGGCAAGAAAACTTGCTGCTGGCAGTGAGTCAAACCTTCAGTGTAGGAGAAAACGGCATGGCCCATGAGGCAACGCCCAAGCGTTAGGGCCGCCTTGGGCACAAACACACATTGTGACCCTCAGCGTGAGTACCTTATTCAAGTAACGCCTCTCAGTGAGTGGACCAAGAGCCCGCATATGTGGCTTGCCATGCCCATAGGCACCCAGGATTAACTAGATGGTGTGTATTCCAGTTCAGGGAACCCACTGCTGTGCTCTAGAGTCCCTCTCCTGGGGGGTCCCATGTGGCAGAAAACAGTGCTCTTCCCTTCCCACAGAATGAATCCAAACACTTGGGAGCTTGCACAATCCCCCGAGAGGAAGGCTATTCCTCGGCCTCTGAGACAACCCCTACCCTGACCGGACACTGTGAACGCAACACCCAGAGACAAAATCCTGAGTGACTGCCTCCCACTTGCCCTCCTTTGATATGCAGAGGATCTCCCCTCACGGACTGGAGATCAGTCCTGCCATTACCTTGGCCACTAGCTGAGCCAAGTTTGCTTTTTCAGACATCTGTCCCCACAGCCCTGGCAAACACAGCCTCTAGGCTGGGTCCTCTGGAGCCATACCACAGGACCGTGCCTGCTCTCTCCTGGGAAACTGTGTCCATTCCTTTGGCCACACACCTCCAGAATATGAGAAACCTCAAGGCCCCCGAGGACATCCCACTACTGGGAGGCTCCCTGGACACACAGGGGCATTCGGACACAAGCTGAGCAGCTACCTCCACGAAGGCATGCCCACAGATGTCAACAGAGATAGAAGGTTGAGCCGGACAGGCCCTTAGGCCCTAATCTCAACTCTTGCTTTGGGTTCCAGGTGTTACTCCTCAGAGGCTTTGGTTCGAAGAACAGGATATGGGGCTTTCCTGAGGCACTGAACAGAACTCCTCTCCTCTCCACATGGGAAGCTTCCCTGTTGGAGCTGTGTCGAACACCTCAGTTTGGAGAACCCTGCAGAGTCCCTGAGCCACCTCCACATTCCAAGGTCTCCCAGGCCACCAAGCCACAGTAGGACTCATCTTCAGGAGAGTCCATTTCAACTCTCCCCTCTGGGTAGCTCACACAGGAGCCTGCAGATTGAGCCTGCCTTGTCCTGACTAAAGAGTGGGAATATGAGGTGGCGTTCCCAGGCATCCATGCTTAGACACCTGCTCTCGAGTCTTTCCGTATGGGGCCTCCTGGAACCATCCAATAGGAATCGACTGTCGTGCAGAAGGAAACCTTGAGGTTTGGAGTAGTTCACAAATCCCATCGTAGGCAAACATCCCTGGCCTAATGAAGCCCTCACCCTTCAGGAAGAGGCCATGCTGGACAAAAACTCTAGCCTGAGGCACGTCTCATAGTTGACATGACCTCAGTGCAGGAGATCTCGATTCAGCCTCTGCAGAGTGGGCCTGCCGTGCCCTCGGTCCCAAACCTCACGCTAGCTTGTGTTTTCAGACTTCCTTCCTCACACTCCTGGCAAACAAGCCCTCCGGACAAGAAACTCCAGAACCAAAACCCAGCCCAGTGTCTGCCCAACGGAAGAAAAACGTTTCCCTGTGGGGCTCTCCAGAAAACCCAGATGAGGATCAACCTGCTCGGGCCTCGACGGACCTTGAACTGGATATGCTGCTCTGGGAACTCATGCTCTGTCTGACACAGCCTGAAACCAGACGTCCAGAGAGACAAGGAGACAGCTGGCCGCACACCCAGCACTTCGGACACGCCATGGTCTTATGCCGTCACCTCTTCCTAACCTTGGTTTTCAGATATCTGAACCTAGATATTATATCAATTCTCCACACAGCTGGGTATCGCAAGCACAAAACAGAACTCCTCCTTCCCCATTGCTGTCAAGCTTGCTCTTGGCATGGAGTCACACCTTCAGGGTGGGAGAAACCTTCATGGCCCCTGATGCCACGCCCAAACTTGAGTGCTGCTTGGGCACAAATTCAAACTGTGACCCTAGCATGAGCCCCATGTCAAAGAAAGGCCTGTCAGGACCTGGACCAAGAGCCCGCATATGGGGCTTGCCAAGCCCCTATGCACCCAATCCTCACCAGAGTTTGAGTTTTCCAGTCGCCCCACCTGTACCTGGGCGCTGCTCTGGAATCCCTTTCTTGGAGAGACACATGAGCCAGACAACACGACTCCACCCTTCCCTCAAAATGACCCCAAACTCTTGGGAGCTGGGACAAATCCCCAGAGAGGGATACTCGTCCACAGTCCCTGAGGCCACCGCTCCAATCCACGGCTATCCCGGACACAACATCCAGAGACAAAAGCCTGAAGGAACGCCTTCCACTCGCCCTTGTTTCAGAGGCCCAGGAGTTCCCTCTCGGGCTGTACATCCGGCCTGTCATACCCTAGGCGCCACTCATAAGCTGACTTTGTGTTTTAAGACTTCTGTGCCCACAGCATGGACCCACACAACCTCCAGGCTAGGGCCTCTGAAGCCACAGCGAAAGATTGTGCCGGCCCTCTCTAAGGAAAGTGTGTCCAATCCATTGACCACAACCCTACAGTTTAGGGAAAAGCTCCAGGGCCCCTGAGGCCACAATAGGTAGGCCACCCTGGACTAAGAGGGGCTCTCTGACACCAGCAGAGCAACTATCTCCACTTAGATTCTCAGACAGTGTCCCCAGAGACAGAAGGTTGAAATGGACAGGCCCCCAGGCCCTAATATGAACCTTAGCTTTGTTTCCATGTGTCCGTTCTCAGAGGACTGTTTTCGTAGACCAGCACATGGGGCTTTTCTGAGGCACCAAACCAAGCATCTCTCGTCTCCACATGGGCAGCTTTCTTACTGGGGATGTATCAAACCCTTCAGGTAGGAGAGTTCCGCAAGGCCACCGTACAACCAGCACATTCCAAGGTCTCCATGGACCCAAACGCACATTATGACACATCCTCAGGAGAGGCCATTTCAACTCAGCCCCCTGGGTAGCGTGACCCAGAGGCAGCAGATCAAACATATCTTGTCGCTTATGGCCAATTGGAATGCGAGGAATGCTGTACAGGGATCCATCCTTCGAACCCTGCTCTCCAGTCCTTCCGTATGGTATGTCCTGGAGCCATGCAACAGGACTCGAATGTCCCGCAGAAGGAAACCTTGTGGTTTTGTGCAACCTCCAAACTCAGCGTGGGAAAACTTCCTTGGCCTCATGAGGCCCCCGCTTCATGAAGGTGCCATCATGAACACATACTCCAGCCTCAGCCAACGTCTGATCCTCAGCCTGACTTCAGATGCAGGAGATTTTGATTCAGCCTCTGCAGAGTGGGCCTGCTCTGCCCTTGGCTCCAATACTCACCCTAGCTTGTGTTTTCAGACTTCCGTCCTCACACTCCTTGCCCACAAACCCTCCCTACTGGGAATTCTGGGGCCACACTGAAGCACTCTGCCTGCCTCCCAGGAGAAAAACATTGTCTATGGTGCTACCCAGAAACCCGAAATGTGGATCAAACTGCTTGGCCCTCGGCAACACCCCAATTGCATAGGCTACCTTAAACACTGATGCTCTGTCGCAAATAGCCTGAGCCCAGACCTTCCAACAGACACCGACACTGCTGGCTGCACTCCTAGGACATTGGACCCGCCACTGCCTTAGGCCACCATCCATTCCCAACCTGGGTTTTCAGTCATCGGATCCTAGACCTTATCTCCAATCCCTGCACAGGGGGGAACCTGATGCACAAATCAGAACCCCTCCTTCCCCATGGCAAGAAAACTTGCTGCTGGCAGTGAGTCAAACCTTCAGTGTAGGAAAAACAACATGGCCCATGAGGCAACGCCCAAGCTTTAGGGCCGCCTTGGGCACAAACACACATTGTGACCCTCAGCGTGAGTACCTTATTCAAGTAACGCCTCTCAGTGACTGGACCAAGAGCCCGCATATGTGGCTTGCCATGCCCATAGGCACCCAGGACTAACTAGATGGTGTGTATTCCAGTTCAGGGAAACCACTGCTGTGCTCTAGAGTCCCTCTCCTGGGGGGTTCCCTGTGGGAGAAAACAGTACTCTTCCCTTCCCACAGAATGAACCCAAACACTTGGGAACTTGGACAATCCCCCGAGAGGAAGGCTCTTCCTCGGCCTCTGAGACAACCCCTACCCTGACCGGACACTGAACGCAACACCCAGAGACAAAATCCTGAGTGACTGCCTCCCACTTGCCCTCCTTTGATATGCAGAGGATCTCCCCTCACGGACTGGAGATCAGTCCTGCCATTACCTTGGCCACTAGCTGAGCCAAGTTTGCTTTTTCAGACATCTGTCCCCACAGCCCTGGCAAACACAGCCTCTAGGCTGGGTCCTCTGGAGCCATACCACAGGACCGTGCCTGCTCTCTCCTGGGAAACTGTGTCCATTCCTTTGGCCACACACCTCCAGAATATGAGAAACCTCAAGGCCCCCGAGGACATCCCACTACTGGGAGGCTCCTTGGACACACAGGGGCATTCGGACACAAGCTGAGCAGCTACCTCCACGAAGGCATGCCCACAGATGTCAACAGAGATAGAAGGTTGAGCCGGACAGGCCCTTAGGCCCTAATCTCAACTCTTGCTTTGGGTTCCAGGTGTTACTCCTCAGAGGCTTTGGTTCGAAGAACAGGATATGGGGCTTTCCTGAGGCACGGAACAGAACTCCTCTCCTCTCCACATGGGAAGCTTCCCTGTTGGAGCTGTGTCAAACACCTCAGTTTGGAGAACCCTGCAGAGTCCCTGAGCCACCTCCACATTCCAAGGTCTCCCAGGCCACCAAGCCACAGTAGGACTCATCTTCAGGAGAGTCCATTTCAACTCTCCCCTCTGGGTAGCTCACCCAGGAGCCTGCAGATTGAGCCTGCCTTGTCCTGACTAAAGAGTGGGAATATGAGGTGGCGTTCCCAGGCATCCATGCTTAGACACCTGCTCTCGAGTCTTTCCGTATGGGGCCTCCTGGAACCATCCAATAGGACTCGACTGTCGTGCAGAAGGAAACCTTGAGTTTTGGAGTAGTTCACAAATCCCATCGTAGGCAAACATCCCTGGCCTAATGAAGCCCTCACCCTTCAGGAAGAGGCCATGCTGGACAAAAACTCTAGCCTGAGGCACGTCTCATAGTTGACATGACCTCAGTGCAGGAGATCTCGATTCATCCTCTGCAGAGTGGCCCTGCCATGCCCTCGGTCCCAAACCTCACGCTAGCTTTTGTTTTCAGACTTCCTTCCTCACACTCCTGGCAACAAGCCCTACGGACTAGGAACTCCAGAACCACAACCCAGCCCAGTGTCTGCCCAACGGAAGAAAAACGTTTCCCTGTGGGGCTCTCCAAAAAACCCAGATGAGGATCAACCTGCTCGGGCCTCGACGGTCCCCGAACTGGATATGCTGCTCTGGGCACTCATGCTCTGTCTGACACAGCCTGAAGCCAGACGTCCAGACAGACAAAGAGACAGCTGGCCACACACCCAGCACTTAGGACACGCCATGGTCTTATGCCGTCACCTCTTCCTAACCTTGGTTTTCAGATATCTGAACCTAGACATTATATCAATTCTCCACACAGCTGGGTATCGCAAGCACAAAACAGAACTCGTCCTTCCCCATGGCTGTCAAGCTTGCTCTTGGCATGGAGTCACACCTTCAGGGTGGGAGAAACCTTCATGGCCCCTGATGCCACGCCCAAACTTGAGTGCTGCTTGGGCACAAATTCACACTGTGACCCTCAGGATGAGCCCCATGTCAAAGAAAGGCCTGTCAGGACCTGGACCAAGAGCCCGCATATGGGGCTTGCCAAGCCCCTATGCACCCAATCCTCACCAGTGTTTGAGTTTTCCAGTCGCCCCACCTGTACCTGGGCTCTGCTCTGGAATCCCTTTCTTGGAGAGACACATGAGCCAGACAACACGACTCCACCCTTCCGACAAAATGACCCCAAACTCATGAGGCCCCCGCTTCATGAAGGTGCCATCATGGACACATACTCCAGCCTCAGCCATCTTCTGATCCTCAGCCTGACTTCAGATGCAGGAGATTTTGATTCAGCCTCTGCTGGTTGGGCCTGCTCTGCCCTTGGCTCCAATCCACACCCTAGCTTGTGTTTTCAGACTTCCGTCCTCACACTCCTGGCCCACAAACCCTCCCTACTGGGAATTCTGGGGCCACAATGAAGCACTCTGCCTGCCTCCCAGGAGAAAAACATTGTCTATGGTGCTGCCCAGAAACCCCAAATGAGGATCAAACTGCTTGGCCCTCGGCAACACCCCAATTGCATAGGCTACCTTAAACAGTGATGCTCTGTCGCAAATAGCCTGAGCCCAGACCTTCCAACAGACACCGACACAGCTGGCTGCACACCCAGCACATTGGACCCGCCACTGCCTTAGGCCACCATCCATTCCCAACCTGGGTTTTCAGTCATTGGAACCTAGACCTTATCTCCAATCCCTGCACAGGGGGAACCTGATGCACAAGTCAGAACCCCTCCTTCCCCATGGCAAGAAACCTTGCTGCTGGCCGTGAGTCAAACCTTCAGTGTATAAGATAACGGTAAACCTGCCGGGCCTCATGAAGCCCCCCATATCCTTCAGGGAGAGGCCATCATGGACAAAAACTCTAGCTTGAAGCACGTCTCATAGTAGATATGACTGCAATGCAGGAGATCTTGATTAAGCCTCTGCAGAGTGACCTGCCGTGCCCTCGGTCCCAAACCTCATGCTAGCTTGTGTTTTCAGGCTTCCTTCCTCACACTCCTGGCAAACAATCCCTCCAGAGTAGGATTTGCAGAACCACGAGCCAGCCCAGTGACTGCCCACCGGTAGAAAACGTTTCCTTGTGGGGCTCTCCATAAAACCCAGATGAGGATCAACCTGCTCTTGCCTCGACAGCACTCAGATTTGATAGGCTGCTCTGGGCACTAATGCTCTGCCTTTCACAGCCTGATGCCAGACGTCCAGACAGGCAAGGAGACAGCTGGCCACACACCTAGCACTTCTGACACGCCATGGTCTTATGCCGTTATCTCTTCCTAACCTTGGTTTTCAGATATCTAAACCCAGATATTATATCAATTCCCCACACAGTTGGGCATCTGAATCACAAATCAGAACTCCTTCTTCCCCATGGCTGTAAGGCTTGCTCTTGGCATGGAGTCACACCTTCAGGGTGGGAGAAACCTTCATTTCCCCTGAAACCACGCCCAAACTTGAGTGCTGCCTTGGGCACAAATTCACTCTGTGACCCTCAGCATGAGCCCAATATCAAAGAAAGGCCTGTCAGTGCCTTGACCAAGAGCCCGCATATGGGGCGTGCCAAGCCCCTATACACCCAATCCTCACCAGTGTTTGAGTTTTCCAGTCTCCCCCCCGTTCCTGGGGCTCTGCTCTGGAATCACTTTCTTGGAGAGACACATGAGCCAGACAACAGGACTCCACCCTTCCCCCAAAATGACCCCAAACTCCTGTTAGCTGGGACAAATCCCCAGAGAGGGATACTTGTCCACAGTCACTGAGGCCACCCCCTACAATATACGGCTATCCTGGACGCATCCAGAGACAAAAGCCTGAAGGAATCTCGCCCTTGATTCACAAGCCAAGGAACTCACTCTCTATCTGTACATCCGGCCTGCCATACCCTCGGCGCCACTCATAAGCTGAGTTTGTGTTTTCAGACTTCTGTGCCCACAGCCTGGACCCACACACCCTCTAGGCTAGGGCATCTGGAGCCACAGCGAAAGATTGTGCCTGCCCTCTCCAAGGAAAGTGTGCCCAATCCATTGACCACAACCCTACAAGTTAGGGAAAAGCTCCAAGGCCCCTGAGGCCATCCTGATAGTGTAGGCTGCTCTGGACTAAAAGGGGCACTCTGACACCAGCTGAGCCATTATCACCACTTAGACTCTCAGACAGTGTCCCCAGAGACAGAAGATTGAAATGGACAGGCCCGTAGGCCCTAATATGAACCTTAGCTTTAGTTTTCATGTGTCTGTCCTCAGAGGACTGGTTTCGTATACCAGCATATTAGGTTTTTCTGAGGCTCCAAACCAAACCTCTCTCATCTCCACATGGAGTGCTTTCTTACTGGATCTGTATCAAACCCTTCTGGTCGGAGAATTCCGCAGGGCCACAGTACAACCATCACATTCCAAGGTCTCAATGGACAGAAACACACATTATGACGCATCCTCAGGAGAGGCCATTTCAACTCAGCCCGCTGGTTAGCTTGCCCCAGAGCGAGCAGATCAAACATATCTTGTCTTTAATGGCCAAAGGGAATGCGAGGCATGCTGTTCAGGGATCCATCCTTTGAACCCTCCTCTTCAGGCCTTCCGTATGGTATGTACTGGAGCCACTCAACAGGACTCGACTGTCTTGCAGAAGGAAACCTTGTGGTTTGTGGCAACCTCCAAACTCAGCGTGGGAAAATTTCGTTGGCCTCATGAGGCTCCTGCTTCATGAAGGTGCTATCAAGGGCACAATCCAACCTCAACCAACGTCTGATCCTCAGCCTGACTTCAGATGCATGAGATATCCTTTCAGCCTTTGCAGAGTGTGCCTGCTCCCAACCTCACCCTATCTTTTGTTTTCAGACTCTACCCTAGCACTCCTGGCCCAAAAGCCCTCATGATTGGGAATTCTGGTTCCAGAACGAAGCACTCTGCCTGCCCCCCAAAGAAAAACATTGTCTATGGCATTGCTCAGAAACCCCAAATGAAAATCAACCTGCTCAGCCCTCGGCAACACCCCAATTGCATAGGCTACCCTAAACACTATGCTCTGTCTTACATAGCCTGAGCCCAGACCTTGTGAGAGACATTGAGACATTTGGCTTCACACCCAGCACATCGAGCCTGCCATGGGTTAGGCCATTTCATCCCTTCCCATTGGCCTGGGTGTCTTCCTGGAGGTATATTCTGAGGCTGTGTCAGACTATGCATTTTTTCTGGAGCTTCCTATGGAATTGGGGTGGTATTAGGGGCCTTGCAATTTTCTCTTAATCTGGTGGGTTGGGAAACTGAGACAGGCTGACATTCCTTGGGAGAGCTGGCCCAGTGCTGTTGTGTGTTCCTGGAGGCCCCATCCTGGAGGGCATATGGGTCAGGACTCTGGGTCCAAAGTCTTCAGACACAAACTCGGGTAAGAGTTAAGCTCGAGGTGATGGCAGACCCAATCTGCAGACCCTGAGCGAAGCATCTCCAGATATGAAATTCGGACGGCTGTGAGGCAGGAGCACAGTCTTTTCTGTCTGACTTGTTTGTCTATGATGGCCACGAAATGGAGGGGTGGCCTCATGGGTCCATGTGAGATTCTACCTCTCTGGGAATTCTGCTCGGCACCCAAGAGTTTGGTGTATTTCCGGGGGATGGGAGGAGCGCAGTTTTCTGAGTCAGGGATCCCGTCCAAACAGCCATTCCAGAGATGGGTCCTGGGTTCTGGAGCCTGGATCACCGCAACAAGGCTTAGGATTTGGGCCTAGGGTCCTGCTCTATGTTTTCCTGGTACAGCTCCCGAGTGTTCTTGTTGGAAATGGGTCTCATTCTGAGGGTCACAATGCCTGTTTTTGCCCAGATGCCCATGCTGAGTGGGTGTGACCTCATGGGCTATGCACTTGGCTCCCACTCTGAGGGTTGGACTGCCATCTCAACATTCAGTTTTCCTGCCATGGGGAAGGAGGGGTACTTTTTTATGCTTCAGGTTCCACCATGGGCAGGAATTTGAGCTAAGTTCTGGGACAGGTGCCTGAATACCCAGTTCACTTTGAGATGAGGTCCTCGGGCCAAGGCAGGACCCACCTGCAGAAAATGAGGCCTGCTTTCTGGGTGGCTGTCAGGAGCTCGGGCTCGAGCTGTGTCAGACAGAACATTCGTGGAGAGTTCGGCCTATGATATTGGGGTGGTTTTGAGAGCTGTGCAACTGGATCCTCATGGGGGATTTTTGCACAGACCCTTTCTTCACTTCTTCTATCTGGTGAGCAGGCAGATGGCTGCATTACGGCTCCAGAATATCCAAGTTGGAGGGTTTGCAGGCGAGGAGTGTGAGGACAGAAGTATGAAAACATAAGCTACGGTTACGCTCAGTGCCGAGCACATGTCTATTCCAATGTACAGCAGTTGTTTCGAGATCTTCAGCACCTGGGCGAGGGGAAGATGTCTGCTCACGCTGGAGTTTGTATCCATGATGGCCAACAAATGGTGGGGAGGCCTCAAGAATTCTTGGAGGTTTTTCCAAGCTGGAGCTTGTGAGCTGCTCCAAACATCAAGGTGTCCTACTAAGGGACAGCAGAAGTCTTCTTACAGGGCTCCAGGGTCCCCCATATGGAAGATTCGATAGCAATGCTCTCTGAATGGAGGCCTGGGAAGCCAATCTCGTGTTACCATTGCAGCTGAGGAACAGGGTAAGCTTGAACCAATGACACTGATTCCAAGTTCCAAGTGATTTGCGTTGATGGAAGTTCTCAGTCTAACAGGTCCCAATGCTGCTTGGTGTCCAGGGAGACCTTAGAATGTGGTGGCGGCTCACTGACCATTGAGGATTCTCTATCCTTAGGATTAGACCCAGTACCCAGGAGCCAGGTTTCCTTCTTGGGACAGGATGTGTGCTCTTGTATGGCTCACGGACCACAGGTTGGACCATATGCTTGAATTTCCAGAACAGACCTCTAGGAAGAGAGACCTCAAAACATAAGCTAGGGTTCTGATGAGGTTTTAGGGCCATGGAAGTTTCAATCTTCGGACTAAGTGCCATTGGCCTGCATGTCATCCTGGAGGTAGGTGCTGAGGCTGTGTCAGGCTGTGCACTTATTCCAGAGTGGCCTATGATATTGGGGTGCAGTCAGGGGCCTTGCAGTTTTCTCCTAATCTGGACATTTTGGGAAACTGAGATGGGCAGGGTTTCCTCAGGAGAGCAGGGCCAGTGATGTCATGTGTTTCTCGAGGCCCCATCCTGGAGGTCATGTGTGTCAGGACTTTGGGCCAAAGACTTTAGACACAAACTCGGATAAGAGATAGGAGTGAGGTGATGGCAGTCCGAATATGAAGACCCTGAGGGAAGCTCCTCGGGATTTGAAATTCAGGTGGCTGGGAGGGAGGAGCACAGGCTTTTCTGTCTGGATTGTGTGTCTAGGATGGCCACTAAATGGAAGGGTGACCTCATGTGTCCATGGGATATTATTCCACTCTGGTGATTCTGCTTGGCACCCAAGAGTTTGATTTCTTTTTGGGGAAGAGGAAAAGACTGTATTCCATCTCTGGGATCCTGTCCAAACAGGGATTCCAGAGATGGGTTCTGGGTCCAGACACTGGGAAAACTTAACCAAAGCTTCGATTTGGGATCCTGGTCCAGATCCCAAGGGGGATCTTTGGAAAGGGGTCTCATTCTGAGGGTCACAATGCCTATTTGTGCCCAGCTGCCCGTCCTGTGTAGGCATGGTCTCATGGACCATGCACCTGGTTCCCACTCAGGGTTGTACAGCCATCTCAACATTCAGTTTTCTGGCCATGGGGAAGGAGGAGCACTGTTTTGTGCTTCCGAGTCCCCTATGGGCAGGAATTTGAGCTAAGTCTGGGACAGGTACCTGAATATCCAGGTTGCTTCAAGATGATGGCCTCGGGCCAAGGTTGGACCCACCTGGAGGATATGGGGCCCACTATCTGGGTGGCTGACAGGAGGTCGGGGATCAGGCGGTGTCAGATAGACAATTTATGCAGAGGTCGGTCTATTATATTGGGGTGCCATTGAGGGCCGTGCAGGAGGATCCTCATGTGGGTTTCTATGAAGACCCATAGGGCACTTCTTTCTGGTGGGCAGGCAGAAAGCTGCACTGTGGCTTCAGAATTCCCAATATGAAGGGCTTGTAGGCGAGGAGTGTGAAGACAGAAGTCTGAAAACACAAGCCAGGGATAAGCTCAGTGCCGACCACAGGACCATTCCATTGTGCAGTGGTTGTTTCGAGATTTCCAGCACCTGAGTATGGGAGAGGGTCAGATGTCTGCTCACGCTGGGTTTGCATCCATGATGGTCAACGAATTGTGGGGTGGCCTCAAGAATTCTTGGAGATTTTCCCAAGCAGGACCTTGTGAGCTGCTCCAAACAGCAAGGTGTCCTACTGTGGGACAGGGGAAGTCCGCTTACAAGGCTCCAGGGTCCCCCATATAGAAAGATTCGACAGCAGAGGTCTCTGAATGGGGGCCTGGGAAGTCTTCCTTGCATGACCATTGCAGCTGAGGAACATTGCAGGCTTGATCTGCTGGTTTTTGTTCAAATTTCCAAGTGATCTAAGTTGACGGATGTTCTCAGTCTAATGAGTCACAATGCTGCTTGGTGTCCAGGGAGACCTTAGAATGTGGTGGTGAGGGTGCCTGGGTGGCTCAATGTGCAATTCCGCTGCCTTCGGCTCAGGTCATGATCTCAGGGTCCTGGGATTGAGTCCCGCATCGGGCTCTCTGCTCAGCAGGGAGCCTGCTTCTTCCTCTCTCTCTCTCTGCCTTCCTCTATGCCTACTTGTGATCTCTCTCTGTCAAATAAATAAATAAAATCTATATAAAAAAAAGAATGTGGTTGTGGGTCTGTGGCCATGCAGGATTCTCCTACCTGAGGGTTAGACCCAGTTCCCAGGAGCCAGGTTCCCTTCTCGGGACAGGAGGGGTTCTCTTGTATGGCTCAGGGACCACATGTCGGATCATATGTTGGATTTCAAGACCAGGCCTCTGGGCACAGAGGCCTGAATATCTAGGCTAGGGTTCTTATGAGGTTGTAGGGGCATGTCATCCTCAACCTTCGGACTTAGGGACTTTGACCTGTGAGTCTTCCTGGAGGTAGATGCTCAGGCTGTGTCAGACTGTGCATTTTTTCCAGAGTGGCCTATGAAATTGGTGTGGGCTCAGGGGCCTTGCAGGCTTTTCCTAATCTGGAGGGTTTGTGCAACTGAGACGGCAGAATTTCATCCAGAGATCAGGTCCAGTGATATAGTGTGGTTCTGTCAGCCCCATCCTGCAGGGAATGTGGTTAAGGGCTCTGGGACCAAAGTCTTCAGACACAAAATTGTGTATCAATTAGGAGGGAGGTGATGGCAGCCCCGATCTGCAGACGCTGAGGGCAGCTCCTCAGGATTTGAAATTCGTGTGGCTGGGAGGCAGGAGCAAAGGCTTTTCTGTCTGGATTGTGTCTAGGATGGCCTTGGAATGGTGGGGTGTCCTCATGTGTCCATGGAATATTCTACCTCTCTGGGGATTCTGCCCAGCACCCAAGAGTTTGGTGTCTCACTGGGAAGGAGAGAGCGTGGTTTACTGTTTCAGTGTTTCCGTCAACACAGGGATTCCAGAGATGGGTTATAGGTCCCTGTGCCTGGATAACCCTACAAAGGCTTAGTATTTGGGCCTAGAGGCTTGACTGCCTGGCTCTGTGGGGCTTTGGTTCAGCTCCCATGGAGACTTGTTGGAAATGGGTCTCAGGGTAAGGGTCACAATGCCTGTTTGTGCCCAGATGCCCATCCTGAGTGGGCATTGGCTCTTGTTCCATGCACCTGGATCCCAATATGAGGGTTGGACCACCATATCAACATTTAATTTTCCTTCTATGAGGAAGGAGGAGTACTCTTTTGTGCTTCAGATTCCCCCATGCACAGTAATTTGAGCTATGTTCTGGGACTGGTACGTGAATAACCAGGTTGGTTTGAGATGAAGGACTCAGGTCAAGGCAGGTCACACCTGCAAGATATGGGTCCCGCTATCTAGGTGGCTACCAGGAGGTCGGGGCTCGAGCTGTGTCAGACAAAGCATTAGTTCACAAGGTGGCCTATGATATTGTGGTGCTATAGAGGGCTGTGCTGGTGGAACCTTATATGGAGTTTCACGCAGACCCATAGGGCACCTCTTTTTTCTGGTGGGCAGGCGGAAGGCTGCATTGTGGCTCCCAAATTCCCAATATGGGGGACTTGAAGGCGAGGAGTGTGAGAACAGAAGGCAGAAAACACAATCTATGCTTAATCTCAGTGCCGAGAACATGGCCGTTCCAATGTGCAGTGGTTTTTTCGAGATCTCCAGCATCTGAGTACAGGCGAGGGTCAGATGTCTGCTCATGATAAAGTTTGTATCTATCGTGGCCAACAAATGAAATATCCAGCACCTGAGTAAAGGTGGATTTCAGATGTTTACGCACACTGGAGTTTGTGTCTCTGATGACCGAATGGAGGAGTGGCATCAAGAGGCTGATGCATGTGAGATGCTCTAAACAGCAAGGTTGTTTTTTCTACTGGACAGTTAGAGTCTGGTATGTTTTCTGCAGGGCCTCCCATGTGAAAAGTATGGGTAGCAGAGCCCTTCCACATGGATGCCTGGAAAGCACACCTCCATTGACCAATGCAGCTGAGGAACATGCAGGTTCTGTACGGTGCTTCTGGGGCGAAGCACCAAGGTCTTGAGTTGACATGGAATCTCTTGAAGATGGGTTACAATGCTGGTTTTTTTTACCAGGTAGATCTTAGAATGTGTTGGTGGCTAAGGTGCCTGCAAGATTCTCCTACCCTGAGGGTTTAACACAGGTCGAAGAGCACGGTTACCTTCTGGGGACAGGAGATGTAGTGTTTTGTGGCTCAGGGACCACATGCCATATCATAAGTTCCTATTCAAGAACAGGCCTCTGAAGACAGATGCCCGACAACCTAATCTAGGGTTCCAATGAGTACCAGGGGCATGAGAGGTTCAATCTTCAGACTTAGGAAAGTTGACTTGGGTGTCTGCCAGGATGTAGGTGATCAGGGAGTTTCAGACTGCGCACTTATGTGCAGAGTAACCTCCAATATTGGGGTGGCCACAGGGGCCTTGAATGTTTCAACCAACTCTGGAGGGTTTGGTTAACTGACATGCACAATTTCCATGGGGATGGCAAGCACAGTCCTGTGGTGTGGCTCCAGAGACTCCACCCTGGAGGGCATGTGAGCCATGGTTCTGGGAGGGAAGTCTGCAAACACAAACTCGGGTTAGGTTTAGTGGCTAGGTTATCGCAGGGCAATGTGTAGACCTGGAAGGCTACTCGTCAGGAACAGTAACTGGAATGACCCGAAGGTGGAAGCACAGGCTTTTATATCTGGATTGTGTGTCTAGGGTGACCTCAGAATGTAGCTGTGGCCTCATGGGTCCATGGGAGATTTTTCCTCTCAGGATACTGGCGGCTCCCAATATTTTGATGACTTTTTGAGATGGGAAGACTGCTATTTTCGATCTTAGGTGTGCCCCAAAACAGGGATTCCAGAGATGGGCTCTGGGTCTAGGCGCCTGGAAAATCCCACCAAGGGTTGGGATTTGGGCTTATGGGCAGACCAGGCCTGCAATGCAGGATCTTGGTGGTGCAACTGAGAGGGCTTGTTTGGAAGCATGCTCAGGCTGAGCATTACAATGCCTGTTTGTGCCCAGGGTGGCCCTCAGGAGTGGGCGTGGTCCCATTGTCCATTTTCTGGCTCCCACACTGAGGGATGGACACACATTCCAATGGCCAGGTTTCCAGCCATGGGGAAGGAGGAAATATCTATTGTGCTTCATGTTCCCCCATAGGCAGGGATTACAGCAAAGGTCTGGGGACAGATGCCTGAATACCAAGGATGCATAGAGATGACAGATTTGGGCCATGGCCGTTCTCACATGCTGGATATGGGCCCCGCTCTCTGGGTGGCTGACACGAGGTCTGGGCTCAGGCTGTGTCAGACACAGCACTAGTGGCCAGAGAAGTCTATATATTGGGGTTCTCTCCAGGGCCGAGTAAATTGATCCTCATGTAGGGTTTCTGGCGAGACTCACGAAGCACTTCTTTCTGTGGGGCAGGCAGAATGCTGCCTTATGGATCCAGAATTCCCTATCAAGAGGGTTTGGGGACAAATAGGGTGAGAATGCAATTGTAAACACCAGCTATGCTTAAATTGAGTGCCAAGCGGAAGTCAGTTTCAATGTGCAGCAGCTTATACGAGATATCCAGCACCTGAGTAAGGGCAGATGTCAGATATTTGCTCACACTTGAGTTTCTGTCTAGGATGACGACTAATGGAGGGGTGGCTTCAGGAGGCAATGGAGGATTACCCACGCTTAAGATTGTGAGATGCTGCAAACAACAAGGTTTCCGTCTAATGGACAGGAGGAGTCTGTTTTTTTTTTCCTCCAGGGTCCCTCAAGTGGAAGTTTGCGTAGCAGAGCCCTCCCGCATGGATGACTGGAAAGCACACGTCCAATGACCATTGCAGCTGAGGAACATGACAGGTTCGTTTTGGTGGTTCTGGTGCCAAGTACCAAGGCCTTGAGTTGACTTGGAATCTCTTACAGATGTGTCCCAAAACTGGTTTGTTACAAGGGAGTTCTTAGAATGTATTGGTGGCTATGGGCCACGCTGAGGGTTTGGCACAGGTCGATGTGCACAGTTTCCATCTTGGGAGAGGAGATGTTCTGTTTTGTGGCTCAGGGTACATATGTTGTATCCTGACTTGGTATTCAAGAAGAGCCCTCTGAGGATTGATGCTGGCAACCTAATCTAGAGATCCAATGATGTCCTTGGTGCCCATCAGGTTCAATTTTCTTACTAAGGACCATTGATATGTTTGTCTGACTGGATGTAGGTGATCAGGGTGTTTCAGACTGTGCATTTGCATCCAGAGCCACTTCCAATATTGGGGTGGGCTCAGGGGCCTTGCAGGTTTCTCCTAACTTGGAGGCTTTGGGGAACTGTGATGGGCACAGTTTCCTTGGGGATGGCAGGCCCAGTCCTGTGGTAAGGCTTCAGAGACCACCTCCTTGAGGATATGAGAGCCATGGTTTTGGGAGGGAAGTCTGCAAACACAAATTTGGGTCAGGGATAGTGGCAAGGTGATCGCAGGTCCAATGCATAGACCTAGAAGGCATCACGTCAGGAACTGTAATTAGGGTGACTGAAAGCTGGTAGCACAGGCATTTCTATCTGGATTGTGTGTCCAGGATGGGCTCTGAATGTAGACGTGGTCTCATGGTTCAATGGGAGACTTTTCCTCTCTAAGGATCCTGGTGGATCTCCATAGATTGGTGGTTTTTTAGAGAAGAAAAGAGTGCTCTTTTCCATCTTAGGGGTGCTCCAAAACAGGGAAGAATGCTGTTTTCCAACCTAGGCTTATGCCAAAACAGGGATTCCAGAGACGAGATCTGGGTCTGGGTGCCCGGATATCCCACCAAGTGTTAGGATTTGGGCCTAGGGGCATTCCAGGCCTGCAATGCAGGATCCTAATGGTGTAACAGAGAGGGCTTGTTTGAAAGCATGCTCAGGCTGAGGGTCATCATGCCTCTTTGTGCCCAGGGGGGCCCTCAGGAGAGGGCGTAGTCTCATTGGCCATATAGCTGGATCCCACTTTGAGGGTTGGACACCCATTGCAACAGCCAGGCTTCCTGCAATGGAAAGAGGAGTTCTCTATTGTGCTTCAGGTTACCCCATTGGCAGGGTTACAGGAAAGGTCTGTGGAAAGTTGCCTTAATACCAAGGATGTGTACAGATGACAGGCTAAGAATTCCCAGGTAACAAAACAGCATTGTTACCCATGTTCATGACATTCCATGTAAAAATAAGCCCTTAGTACTTCGCCCCAGAGCCACCAGAATGAACTTGCCATGTTCCTAAGCTGCAATGGTCAGTGGAGGTGTGGTTTCCAGGCAACCATACGGGGGTGCTCTGCTACACAAACTTTGCAATTGGCGGGGACCCTTGAGACAAAAAAACAGAATGCCCCTGTCCGGTAGAAGGAAACCTTCTGTTTGGAGCATCTCACAAGCCCCAGCGTGGGAAATCCTCCATTTCCTCTTGAAGCCACCACTCCATTTGTCAGTCATCATTGACACAAACTGCAGCATGAGCAAACATCTGACATCCGCCCTTACTCAGGTGCTGGATTTCAATTCGATCGCTGCACACTGGAACTGCCTTTAGTTTGACTGAATTAAGCCATAGCTTGGGTTTACAATTCCATCCTCAGTCTACTGGTCCACAAGCCCTATTGTGAGGGAATTCTGGAGCTACAACACAATATTCTGCCTTCCCCATAGAAAGAAAAAGGGCCTGGAGAGTCTGCCCAGAAACTCCATATGATGGTCAATCTTCTCGGTGCTAGACGGAACCCTGATTCATAGGCTGCCCTGGGCACTAGTGCTGTGTCTGACATAGCCGGAGCCAGGACCTAGTGTCAGCCACTGAGAGATCAGGGCCCATATACAGCATGTGAGACCAGCTATGGCCCAAGTCTGTCTTCTCTTCTATTCTTGGTATTCAGGCATCTGTACCCACACCTTTGCTGAAATCCTTGCCATTGGGGGAACCTGAAGCACAATAGAGAACTCCTCCTTCCCCATGGAAGGTATTCTGACAGTTGGGATAGTTGCTCAACCCTCAAAGTGGAAGGCAGCTCCATGGCCAAGGAGACCATGTGCACTCATGATGGTTTCCCCGGGCACAAGCAGGCATTGTGACCTCAGCCTGAGCATGCTTTCAACCAAACGCTCTCAATTGCATCTCTGGGACCCCGAATTGCAGGCCTAGTACACACCTAGGCCCAAATCCTAACACTGGTGGGATTTTACAGGGGCCCAGACACAGAGCCCATCTCTGGAATCCCTATTTTGGGGGACCCTTAAGATGGAAAACAGCACTCTTCCCTTCCCCGAGATAGTCACCAAACTCTTGGTAGCCACCAGGATCCTTGAGTGGAAAAATCTGCCATAGACCCATGAGAACACACCTGCATTCCGAGGCCATCCTGGACATACAATCCAGATACATATCATGTGCTATCACCTTTGAGTCATCGGATTTACAGTTCCTGACGAGCTGCCTTCCAGGTCTATGCATTGGGCCTGCAATCACCTTGCCATTAACCTAAACTGAGTTTGTGTTTGCAGACTTCCTTCCTAAAACCATGGCTCACATGACCTCCAGGTTCTGGCATCTGAAGCCACACCACAAGACTGTGCATGAGATCCTCAAGGAAACTGTGCCCATCACTTTTGCCCGATACCTTTAGATTAGGAGAAACCTGCAAGGCCCCTGAGCGCAGCCAAATAATGGAGGCCGCTCTGGGCACAAATGCACAGTCTGAGACACCCTGATCACCTCCATACAGGCAGACACCCAAGTCAATGCTCCTGAGTCAGAAGATTGAACCTGACATGCCCCGAGGACTTCATTGGCACACTAGATTAGGTTTACAGGTATCTGTCGTCAGAGGCCTGCTCTGGAATATCAACTTATGATAAAATATATAGTCCCTGAGCCACAGAACAGAATATGTCCTCCCCAAAAAGGAAGCCATGCTCCTGGAATTGTGTCATACCCTAAGGGTATTTGGATCCTGAATGGCCCCTTAGCAACCAGCACATTCTATGATATTCCTGGTAACAAACCATCATTGTGCCCTATCTTCATGAGACTCCATGTCAACTCAAGGTCTCGATATATTGCCCCACAGCCACCAGAATGCACCTGCCATGTTCCTCAGCTGCAATGGTCAATGGAGGGGTGATTTCCAGGCATCCCTGTGGGGTTCTCTGCTACAAAACTTTCCACATGGAGAAACCAGAGAAAACAAACCAGACTTCTCCTGTCCGGTAGAAAGAAACTTTGCTATTTGGAGCATCTCACAAGCCCCAGCATGGGAAATCCTCCATGGCCTCTTGACGCCACCCTTCCATTTGTGGGTAATCACAGACACAAACTCCAGTGTGAGCAAACATCTGACATCCACCCTTACTCAGGTGCTGGATATTCGAAATGGCAGCTGCACACTGGAACTGCCTTTTGCTTTTCACTGAACTTAACCATAGCTTTGTATTACTATTCTATCCTCACCACACTGCTCCACAATATCTCTTGATAGGGAATTCTGGAGCCACAACGCAGTATTCTGCCTTCCACATAGAAAGAAGAAGGACCTGTTGAGTCTGCCCAGAAACTGCACATGAGGATCAATCTACTCAGACCACGAGGCAACCCTGATTAATAGATTTCCCTGACCACTAGTGCTGTGTCTGACAGAGTCTAAGCCCCGACCTCGTGTCAGCCACCCAGAGGTGAGGGCCCATATTTAGTATGAGAGATCGGCCATGGCCCTGGGCCATCATCTGTACCCATCCTTGCTATCCAGTCATCTGTCCCCCAAACTTTGCTGGAATTCCTGCCAATGGCGAACCTGAAACAAAATAGAGAACACCTCCTTCCCCATGGCAGGAATATTGGCTGTTGGGATGGTTGTCCAACCCTCAGCGTGGGAGCCAGCTGCATGCCAAGGAGACCATGCCCACTCCTGAGGGCCGACATGGGCACAGGCAGGCATGGTGATCCTCAGCCTGAGCATGTTTTCAAACAAACACTCTCAGTTGCTCCTCCAGTACCAGCATTGCAGGCCTGGTATGCCCCTAGGCCCAAATCCTAACCCTTGGTGGGATTTTCCAGGTGCCCAGACCCAGAGTCCGTCTCAGAATCCCTGTTTGGGGCACCCTTAAGATGGAAAACAGCACTCTTCCCTTCCCTGAGAAAGGCACCAAACTATTGGGAGCCGCCAGGATCCTTAGAGAGAAAAAATCTCCCATGGACCCATGAAAACAAACCTGCATTCCGAGGCCATCCTGTCCACACAATCCAGAGAGAAAAGTCTTTGCTACTGCCTTCGAGTCATCCTATTTACATTTCCTGACGAGCTGCCCTCCATGTCTATGCATTGGGCCTGTGATCATCTCGACACTTACCCTAACCCCAGTTTGTGTTTGCCGACTTCTCTCCCAAAACCATGGCTTACATGCCCACCAAGATGTGGTCCCTCAAGCCACATCACAGGAAAGTTCCTGCCATCCCCAAGAAAACAGTGCCCATCAGGTTGTCCAAACCCTCCAGATTAGGAGAAACCTGCCAGGCCCCTGAACCCACCCCAATATTGGCGGTTGCTCTGGATGCAAACGTGCAGTCTGAAACAACCTGAGCACCTCCATCGAGGCAGAAAGCCAAGTCAATGGTTCTGAGTCAGATGATTGAACCTGACATGCCCCTAGGACTTCACTGGAACCCTAGATTGGGTCTTCAGACATCTGTTCTCAGAGTCCTGTTCTGGAATACCAAGTTATGATACAACATGTGGTCCCTGATTCCCATAACAGAACATCTCCTGTCTCCAGAAGGAAAATGTGCTCTTGGATCTATGTCCAACTTTCAGGGTAGATGGATCCTGCATGACCCATTAGCCCCAGCACCTTCTATGATCTCCCTGGTAACAAACCAGCATTGTGACCCAACTTCCTGAGACTTGATGCCAACTCAAGGTGTTGGTACTTTGCCCAAGAGCCATGAAACGAATCTGCCATGTTCCTCAGGTACAAAGGTCAATGGACGTGTGCTTTCTAGGCATCCAAGAGGTAGTTCTCTGCTACACAAAAATTCCACATAGGGAACCCTAGAGCAAACAAATAAGACTGCTCCTGTCAGGTTGAAGGAAACCTTGGTTGTTTGGAGCGTCTCACAAGCCCCAGCCTGGGAAGTCCTCCACATTCTCTTGATGCCAACCCTCCATTTGTTAGTCATCATAGACACAAATTCCAGCATGAGCAAACATCTGACATCTGCTCTTACTCAGGTGCTGGATATTCGAATCAGTCACGCACACTGGAAATACCTTTCACTTGACACTGTATTCTTGCATAGTTTGGGTTTCCAATTCCATCCTCACCCTACTGGACTGCAAGTCCTCTTGAGATGGAATTAGGGAGACAAAACGCAACATTCTGCCTTCCCCATAGAAAGAAGGGCCTGGTGAGTCTGCCCAGAAACTCCCCATGAAGATCAATCTACTTGGCCCTCGAGGGAACCCCGATTTATACTTTGCGCTGGCCACTAGCGCTGTGTCTGAGAGAGCCTGAGCCCCAACCTCGTGTCAGCCACCCAGAGTGTGGGGCCCTTATCCAGCATGTGGGACTGGCCATGGCCCAGTCATCTCTACCCATCCTTGGTATTCCGGCAACTATCCCAGACCTTTGCTGGAATCCCTACCAGTGGGGGAACCTGAAGCACAATTGAGAACTCCTCCTTCCCCATGGCAGGAAGCCTGGCTGTTGCTATGGGTGCCCAACCCTCAGAATTAGAACCAGGTGCATGGCCAATGAGACAACGCCCAATCATAAGGGCCGCCTGGGCCAAAGCAGGCATTGTGTCCCTCAACCTTAGCATGCATTCAAACAAATGCTCTCAGTTGTTTCTGCAGGGTCCCGCATCGCAGGCCTGGTATGCCCTTAGGACCAAATCCTAACACTTCGTGGGATTTTCCATGCCAACATAACCAGAGCCCGTCTCTGGAATCTCTGTTTTGAAGCACCCCTATGATGGAAAACAGCAATCTTCCCTCCCCTGAGAAAACTATTAGGAGCTGCCAGGATGCGTAGAGAAGAAAAATCTCCCAGGGCTCCATAAGACCACACCTTCATTCCGAGGCCATCCAGGACACACAATCCAGATACAAGAGACTGTGCTACCACCTTCGAATCACCTGGTTTACAGTTCCAGACGAGCTGCCCTACAGACCTACGCATTGGGCCTGTGATCACCTCGCCATTAACCCTACCCCAAGTTTGTGTTTGCAGACTTCTTTCCCAAAACCATGGCTCACATGCCCTCTATGATGGGTCTCTGTAGCCACACCACAGGAAAGATCCTGCTATCCCCAATGAAACTGTGTCAATCACAGTTGCCCAAACCCTCCAGATTAGGAGAGACCTGCAAGTCCCCTGAGCCCAGTCCAATATTGGAAGCCACTCTGGACACAAATGCACAGTGTGCAACACCCTGATCACCTCCATCCAGGAAGACACCCAAGTCAATGGTCCTGAGTCAGAAGATTGGTCCCTGAACCCCACAATAGAATATCTCCTGTCCCCAGATGGAATTCGTGCTCTTCAACTTGTGTCAAGGGTCGGGGTATATGAATTATGCACAGCCCCTTAGCCCCCAGCACATTCTAAGATCTCTCTGGTAACAAACAAACAGCATTGTGATCCATCTTCATGAGATTCCATGTCACTTCAAGTCCTTGGTAATTCGCCCCAGAGCCACCAGAATGAACCTGCCATGTTCCTCACCTGATATGGTCAGTGGAGGTGTGCTTTCCAGGCATCCATGTGGGAGTGCTCTTCTACTTATTCTTTCCACATGTGGGACCCTGGAGCAAACAAACCAGACTGCCACTGACCAGTAGAAGGGAACCCTCTGTTTGGAGCATCTCAGAAGCACCAGCAGGAGAAATCCTCCATGGCCCTTGACACAACCCCTCCATTTGTCAGTCATCATAGACAAAAACTCCAGCATGAGAAAACATCTGAAATATGCCGTTATTTAGATTCTGCACTTTCTTTTCCACCACTGCACACTAGAACTGCGTTTCACTTGACACTGAATTTATCCATAGCTTGGGTTTAGAATTCCATCCTCAGCCTCCTGGTCTGCAAGCCCTCTAGAGAGGGAATTTGGAGCCACAAGGCAACATTCTCCATTCCCACTAGAAAGAAATAGGGCCTGGTGAATCTTCCCAGAAACTCCACATGAGGTTCAATCTACTTGGCACTCGATGGAACCTTGATTTATAGGCTATCCTGGGCACTAGTACTAGTACTAGTACTAGTACTGTGACTGACAGAGCCTGAGCCAAGACCTAGTTTCAGGCACCCAGAGATATGAGCCCATATCCAGCATGTGAGATTGGCCAGGGCCCAAGTCCATCATCTCTACCCATCCTTGGTATTCAGGCACCTGTCCCCAGACATTTTATGTAAGCCCTACCAATGGGGTAACCTAAAGCACAATAGAGAACTCCTCCTTCCCCATGGTAGGAATCCTGGCTGTTGATATGAGTGTCCAAACCTCAAAGTGGGAGCCAGCTGCATGGCCAAGGAGACAATGCCCACTCATGAGGGCTGCCCTGAGCACAAGTAGCCATTGTAACCCTCAGCTTGATCAAGCCTTCAAAAAAATGCTCTAAGTTGCACCTCCAGGATCCTGCATTGCAGGCCTGATATGCCCTTAAGCCCAAATCCTAACACATCGTGGGATGTTCCATGTGCACATACCCAGAGCCCGTCACTGGAATCCCTGTTTTGAGGCACCCCTAAGATGGAAAACAGCACTCTTCACTTCCCTGAGAAAGCCACCAAACTAATGGGATCCCCCAGGATCCTTGAGAAGAAGAATCTCCCATGGTCCCATGAGTCCACACCTGTATTCCGAGGCCAGCGTGGATATGCTATCCAGATACAAGAGACTATTCTACTGGCTTCGAGTCACCTGATTTACAGTTCCTGACGTGCTGCCCTCCAGATCTTTGGATTGGGACTGTGAACACCTCTCCATTAACCTTATCCCGAGTTTGTGTTTGCAGATCTCTCTCTAAAAACAATAGCTCACATGTCCTCCAGGATGGGGCCCCTAGAGTCACACCACAAGACTGTGCTTGCCATCCCCAAGGAAACTGGGCCCATCACAGTTGCCCAAACCCTCCTGATTAGGAGAAACCCGGAAGGCTCCTGAGCACATCCCAATATTGGAGGCTTCTCTGGATGCAAATGCACAGTCTGAAACACCCTGATCACCTCCATCCAGGCAGACACCCAAATCAATGGTCCTGAGTCAGATAATTGAACCTGACATGGCCCTAGGACCTCATTGGAAGAGGGATTAACTTTTCAGGCACCTGTCCTCAGAGGCCTCTTCTGGAATACCAACTTATGATACAAATTATGGCCCCTGAGGCCCAGGGTGGGAAATCCTCCATGGCCTCTTGACGCCACCTCTCCATTTGTTGGTCATCGTAGACACAAACTCCAGCCTGAGCAAACATCTGACATCCGCCCATATTCAGGCGCTGATATTGGAATCAGCTGCTGCACACTGGAACTGCCTTTCGCTTTGCAATGAATTTAAGCCTAGCATCAGACTACAATTTCATCCTCACCCTACTGGTCTGCCATATCTCTTGATAGGGAATTCTGGAGCCACAACGCAACATTCTGCCTTCTTCATAGATAGAAGGACCTGGTGAGTCTGCCCATAAACTGCACATGAAGATCAATATACTCAGCCCAGGAGGGAACCCCTATTTATAGTTTGCCCTAGCCACTAGTGCTGTGTCTGACAGAGCCTGAGCCCCTACCTCGTGTCAGCAACCCAGAGGGTGGGGCCCACATTAACCATGTGAGACCGGCCATGGCCCAGGGCTGTCATTACTACCCATCCTTGGTATTCAGGCATCTGTCCCCTAGATCTTAGCTGGAATCCCTACCAATGGGGGGACCTGAAGCACAATAGAGAATTCATCCTTCGCCATGGCAGGAATCCTGGCTTTTGGATGGGTGTCCAACCCTAGGAATGGGAACTGGCTGCATGGCTGAGTAGACATCGCCCAATCCTGATGGCCTCCGGGGCACAAGCAGGCATTGGGACCCTCAGCTTGACCATACTTTCAAACAAACGCTCTCAGTTGCACCTCCAGGATCCCGCATTGCAGGCCTGGTATGGCCCTAGGCCTAAATATTAACCCTTGGTGGGATTTTCCAAGCACTTAGACCCAGAGCTCATCTCTGGAATGCCTGTTTTGGGGCACGCCTAAGCTGGAAAACAGTACTCATCCCTTCCCGGAGAAATCCAACAAACTATTGAGAACCGCCAGGATCCTTGAGAGGAGAAATCTCCCATGGACCCTTGAGACAACACCTGCAATAAAGGCCATTCTGGAAATTAAATCCAGATACAATTACCTGTGCTACCACCTTTGAGTTACGTGATTTACAGTTCCAGACTTGCTGCCCTCCTGGTCTATGGATTGGGACTATGATCACCTTGCCACTAACCCTAACCTAAGTTTGTGTTTGCAGACTTCTCTCTCAAAATCATGGCGCACATGTCCTCCAGGATGGGGTCTCTGGAGTCACACCACAGGACAGTTCCTGCAATCCCCAAGGAAACTACCCATCACAGTTGTCCAAAAACCCCATATAAGGGAAACCTGCAAGGAACCTGAGCCAACCCTAGTATTGGATGCTACTCTGGACACAAATGCACAGTCTGAAACACCCTCATCACCTGCATCCAGTCAGACACCAGAGTCAATGATCCTGAGTCAGAAGATTGAATGACATTCCCCTAGGGCCTCATTCAAACCCTTTATTAGGTTTTCAGGCTTCTGTCCTCAGAGACCTGTTCTGGATTACCAATTTATGATACAACATATGGCCGCTGAGCCCCACAACAGAATATCTCCTGCCCCCAGAAGCAATCCAGGCTCTTGGGCCTGTGTCAAATCCTCAGGCTAGATGAATCCTGCATGGCCCATTAACCACCAGCACATTCTAAGATCTCCCTGGTAACAAACCAACATTTTGACCCATCTTCATGAGGTTCCATGTCCAATCCAGTCTTTATTTCTTCGCCTCAAAGCCACCAGATGCCATGTTCCTTCGCTGTCATGGTCAATGAAGGTGTGCTTTCCAGTCACCCATGTGGGAGATCTATGTTATCCGATCTTTCGACATGGGGAACCATGGAGGAAACAAATCAGACTGCCCCTGTCTCGTAGAAGGAAACATTGCTGTTTGGAGCATCTCAAAAACACCAGATTGGGAAATCCTCCATAACCTCTTGACGCCACCCCTCCATTTTTGTGTCATCATAGACACAAACTCCAGCATGAGCAAATATCTGACATCCACCCTCACTCAAGTGCTGAATATTGGATTCAAACATTGCACACTGGAAATTTCTTTCGCTTGATACAGAATGTAACCATAGCTTAGGTTTACAATTCCATCCTCAGCCTCCTGGTCCACAAGCCCTCTTGATAGTGAATTCTAGAGCCACAAAACAGCATTCTGCCTTCCCCTTACAAACAAGAAGGGCCTGGTGAGTCTGCCCAGAAACCATACATGAGGATCAATCTGCTCGGCACTCGAGGGAACCCCAATTTATAGGCTGCCCTGGGCACTAGTGCTGTGTCTGACAGAGCCTGAGCCAAGACCTAGTGTCAGCCACCCAGTGATCGGGGCCCATATCCACGATTTGATACTGGCCATGGCCCATGTCCATCATCTTTACCCATCCTTGGTATTCAGGCCTCTGTCCCCAGACCTTTGCTGGAATCCCCACTAATGGGGGAACCTGAAGCACTATAGAGAACTCCTCTTTTCCCATGGCAGGATTCTGGCTGTTGGGATGGTTGTCCAACCCTCAAAGTGGGAGCCAGCTGCATGGCCAATGTGACCACGCCCACTCATGAGGGCCACCTGGGCATAAGCAAGTATTGTGACCCTCAGCCTGAGAATGATTTCAAACAAGACCTCTCAGTTGCACCTCCAGGATCCTGCATGCAGGCCTGGTAAGCCACTAGGCCCAAATCCTAACACTTGGTGGGATTTTCCAGGGGACCAAACCCAGAGTCCGTCTCTGGAATCCATATTTTGGGGCACCCCTAACATGAAAAACAGCACTCTTCCCTTCCCCGAAAAAGCCACCAACTATTGGGAGCCACCAGGATCCTTAGAGAGGAAAAATCTCCCATGGACCCATGAGGCCACAACTGCATTCTGAGGCCATCCTGCACACAATACAGAGAAAAAAGCCTGTGATTCTGCCTTTGAGTCACCCGATTAACAGTTCCTGAAGAGCTGCCATCCATGTCTATGCATTGGGCCTGTGATAACCTTGCCACTAACCCTAACCCAAGTTTGTGTTTTCAGACTTCCCTCCCAAAACCATGGCTCACATGCCCTCCAGTTTGTGATAACTGGAGCCACACCACGGGATTGTACCTGTCTTCCCAAAGGAAACTGTGATTGTCACTATTAAACAAACCCTCTAGATTAGGAGAAACCTGCAAGTCCCCTAAGCCCAGCCCAATATTGGAGGCCACTCTGGACGCAAATGCACAGTCTGACACACCATATCATCTACATCCAGACTGATATCCAAGTCAATGGTCCTCAGACAGAAGATTGAACCTGACATGCTCCTAGGATTCACTGGAACACTAGAATAGGTTTTCAGGTATCTGTACTCAGAAGGCTGTTCTGCATATCAATGTATGATACAATATGGTCACTGAGCCACACAAAAGAACATCTGTCCTTAGAAGAAAGCTGTGCTCTGGACCTGTGTCAAACACTCTGGTTAGATGAATCCTTCAAGGCCCCCTGGCAACCAGCACATTCTATGATCTCCCTGACAAAATACCAGCATTGTGACCCATCTTCATGAGACTCCATGACAACTCCAGCCCTTGGTACTTCGGCTCAGAGCCACCAGAATGAAACTGCCATGTTCCTCTGCTGCCATGGTCAATGTAGGTGTACTTTCCAGGCATCCAGCGGGAGTGCTCTGATACCAACTTTCCACATGGGGAACCCTGGAGGAAACAAACCAGACTCCCCTGTACGGTAAAAGGAATCTTTTCTGTATGGAGTATCTCAAGCCTGAGGGTGGGTAATCCTACATGGCCTCTTGAGGCCACCCATCCATTTGTTGGTCATCATAGACACTAACTCCAGCGTGAGCAATCAACTGACATCTGCACTTACTCAAGTGCTGGATATTTGAATCAGCTGCTACACACTGGAATTGCCTTATGCTTGGCACTGAATTTAAAAGTAGCTTGGCGGGACGCCTGGGTGGCTCAGTTGGTTAAACAGCTGCCTTCGGCTCAGTTCATGATCCCAGCGTCCTGGGATCGAGTCCCACATCAGGCTCCTTGCTCCGCAGGGAGCCTGCTTCTCCGTCTGACTCTGCCTTCCACTCTGTCTGCCTGTGCTTGCTCTCGCTCGCTCTCTGACAAATAAATAAAATCTTGAAAAAAAAAAGTAGCTTGGGTTTGCAATTCCATCCTCACCCTGGTGTTCAGTAAGCTCTCTTGATAGGGAATTCTGAAGCCACAACACAGCATTCTGCCTTCCCCATAGCAAGAAAAAACAGCCTGGAGAGACTGCCCAGAAACCCTACATGAGGATAAATCTACTCGACCCTCGAGTGAACCCCATTTATAGGTTTACCTGGCCACTAGCGCTGAGTCTGACAGAACCTCGTCTCTGACCTCGTGTCAGGACCCAGAGACTGGGCTCCAACTCCAGAATGTGAGACCAGCCATGTCCCAGGGCTGTCATCTCTACCCATTTTGATTCAGGCATCTGTCCTCAGACATTTGCTGAAATCCCTGCCAATGGGGGAACCAGAAGCACAATAGGGAAATCCTCCTTCCCCATGGCAGGAATGATGGCTCTTGGGATGGGTTTCCAGACCTCAGAGTGGTAGCCAGCTGAATGGCCAATGATAACCCGCCCACTCATGAGGGCCGCCCTGGACACAAGCAGGCATTGTGACCCCCAACATGAGCATGCTTTCAAACAAACACTCTCAGTTCCATTCCAGAATCCAAATTTGCAGGCCTGATATTCCCCTAAGCACAAATCCTAACACCTGGTGGGATTTTTCAGGGGACCAGAAACACAGCCTGTCTCTGGAATCTCTGTTTTGGGACAACCCTAAGATGTAAAATAGCACTCTCCCCTTCGCCAAGAAAGCCACCATAGTATAGGGAGCCGCTAGGATCCTTGAGAGGAAAAATCTCCCATGGATCCATGAGACCACACCTGCATTCCGAGGCCATCCTGGACACAAAAGCCAGATACACAAGCCTGTGCTACCACCTTCAAGGCAACTAATTTATAGTTCCAGACGAGCTGCCCTCCAGGTCTATGCATTGGGCCTGCGATCACCTCACACTAACCTTAACCCGAGTTTGTGCTTACAGACTTCTATCCCGAAACCATGGCTCATATTTCCTCCAGGATGGGGTCTCTGGAGCCACACCAAAGGACTGTGCCTGCCATCCCCAAGAAAAATGTGTCCGTCACATTTGCCTAAAACTTCGAGATAAGGAGAAACCTGCAAGGCCCCTGAGCCCACCCCAATACTGGAGGCCCCTCTGGACACAAATGTGTAGTCTGAAATACGCTGATCACCTGAATCCAGGCAGATACCCAAGTCAGTGTTTCTCAGTCAGAAGATTGAACCTGACATGCTCCTATGACCTCATTGTAACCCCTGATTAGGTTTTCAGGCATTTGTAATCAGAGACCTGTTCTGGAGTACCAACTTAAGATACAACATGTGGTCCCTGATCCCCACAACAGAACATCTCCTTTCTCTAGATGGAAGCCGTGCTCTTGGAACTGTGTCAAACCCTCAGGGTAGATGAATCCTACTTGGCCCGTAGCCACCAGCAGAATCTAAGATCTCACTGGTAACAAGCCAGCATTGTGAGCCATCTTCATGAGATTCCATGTCAACTACAGGCCTTGGTACTTCACCCCAGAGCCTTCAGAAAGAACCTGCCATGTTCCTCAGCTGCAATGTTCAGTGGAAGTGTGCTTTCCAGGCATCCATGTGGGAGTGCTCTGCTACCCAAACTTTCCACATGGGGGACTCTCGAGCAAACAAATCTGACTGCCCTGTCCTGTAGAAGGAAACCTGGCTGTTTGGAGCATCTCACAAGCTCAAGTGTGGGAAATCCTCTATGACCTCTTTTCAACTCCTCTCCATTTGTCGGTCATTATAGACACAAACTCCAGCTTGAGCAAACATCTGACGTCTGCGCTTACTCAGGTGCTGGATATTCGAATCAGCCGCTGCACACTGGAAATGCCATTCGCTTGTCACTGAATTTATTCATAGCTTGGGTTTACAATTCCATCCTCACCCTACTGGTCCACAAGCCCTCATGATAGGGAATTCTGCAGCCACAACACAGCATTCTGCCTTCCCAATAGAAAGAAGAAGGGCCTGGTGAGTCTGCCCAGAAACTCCACATTATGATCAATCTACTTGTCCCTTGAGGGAACCCTGAATTATAGACAGCCCTGGCCCCTAGTGTTGTGTCTGACAGAGCCTAAGCCCCGACCTCGTGTCAGCCACCTAGAAGGCGGGGCCCATATCCCGCATGTTAGACTGGCCACGGAACAGAGCCGTCATCTTTACCCATCCTTGGTATTCAGGCATGTGTCCCCAGACCTTTCCTGGAATCCCTACCAATGAGGGAACCTGAATCACAATAGAGAAATCCTCATTCCCCATGGCAGGATTCCTGTAAGTTCGGAAGGGTGTCCAACACTCAGAGTGTTAGCCTACTGAATGGCCATTGAGACCAACCCCATTCCTGAGGGCCACCTTTTGCAAAAGCTTGCATAGTGACCCTCAGCCTGAGCATGCTTTCAAACAAACGCTCTCAGTTGTATCTCCAGGACTTGCATTGGAGGCCTGGTAAGCCCCTATGCCCAAATCATAACCCTTGGTGGGTATTTCCAGGTGCCCAGAGCCAGAGCACTTCTCTGCAATCCCTGTTATGGGACACCCTTAATATGGAAAACAGAACTCTTTCCTCTCTGAGAAAGCCACCACATTATAAGGACCCGCAAGGATACTTGAGAGGAAATATCACCCATGGACACCTGAGACCACACCTGCATTCTTAGTCCATCGTGGATACACAATCCAGATAAAAAAGCCTGTGCTACCTCCTTTGAGGCATGCGATTTACATTTCACACGGAGCTTCCCTCCAGGAGTATGCATTGGGCCTACAATCACTTCGCCACTAAACCTAACCCGCATTTGTGTTTGCAGACTTCCCTCCCAAAACCATGGCTCTCATGCCCTCCAGCATGGGGTCTCTGGAGCCACACCACAGGACTGTGCCCACCATTGCCAAGGAAACTGTGCCCATCAAATTGCCCTATCTTTCCAGATTAGGAGAAACCTGCAAGGCCCCTGAGCCCACCCCAATACTGGTTTCCACTCTGTACACAAATGCACAGTCTGGAACACCCTGATCACCTACATCTAGGCAGACATTGAAGTCAATGATACTGAGTCAGAGGATTGAACCTGACATTCCGTTAGGATTTTATTGGAACCCTAGATTAAATTTTCAGGCATCTATCCTCAGAGGCCTGTTCTGCAATACCAAATTATGATACATTTGGTCCGTTAGCCCCACATCAGAACATCTCTGGTCCGAGAAGGAAACCGTGCCCTTTGACCAGTGTCAAACCCTCAGGGTAGATGAATCCTACATGGTCCCTTAGCCACCAGCACACTGTAAGGTCTCCATGGTAACAAACCTGCATTATGACCCATCTTCATGAGACTTCATGTCAACTCCAGGCCTTGGTAATTCGCCCAAGAGCCACCAGAACGAATTGGCCATGTTTCTCAGCTGCAATTTTAATGGAGGTGTGCTTTTCAGGCATCCACGTGGGAGTGCTCTGCTACCCAAACTTTCCACATGGGGGACCCTGGAGCAAATAAACCAGTCTCCCCCTGTGTGGTAGAAGGAAACTTTGCTGTTTGAAGCATCTCACAAGCCCCAGCATGTGAAATCCTCCATGGCCTCTTGACGCCACCCCTCCATTCATCGGTCATCATAGACATAAACTCCAGCATGAGGAAATGTCTGACTTTCACCTTTACTCAGGTGCTGGATATCTGGAATCAGACACTGCACAATGGAACTGCCTTTTGCTTGGCACTGAATTGAACATTAGCTTGAGTTTACAATTCCATCCTCACCCTACTGGTCCCCAAGCCCGCTTGATAGGGAATTCTGGGGCCACAACGCAGCTTTTTGCCTTCCCCTTAGAAAGAAGAAGGGCATGGTGATTCTGCCCAGAAACTCTGCATGAGGATCAATCTGCTCAGCCCTTGAGGGATCCCTGATTCATACTCAGCCCTGACCACTAGTTCTGTTTCTGACAGAGCCTGAGTGCTCAATTCATGTCAGCTACTCAGAGAGTCAGGCATGTGAGACTGGCCATGTCTCAGGTCCCTCATCTCTACCCATCCTTGGTATTCAGGCATCTGTCCCCAGACATTTGCTAGAATACCTGCTAATGGGGGAACCTGAGGCACAATAGAGAATTCTTCCTTTTCCATGGCAGGAATCCTGGTAGTTGGGATGGGTGTCCTACATTAAAGTGGTAGCCAGCTGCATGGCCAAGGAGACAACTCCCACTCATAAGGGCTGCCCTAATCACATCAGGCATTGTGACACTCAGACTAGCATGCTTTCAAACAAACGCTCTCAGTTGTACCTCCAAGTCACACATTGTAGGCCTGGTACTCCCCTAGGCCCAAATCCTAATCCTGGTGGGATTTTCCAAGCACCCAGACTCACAGCCCTTCTCTGGAATCCCTTTTTAGGGAACATCTAAGATTGAAAACAGCACTCTTCCATTCAAACGAGAAAGCCACCATACTATTGGGAGCTTCCAGGATCTGTAGAGAGGAAAATACTCTCATGGAAACATTAGAACACACCTGCATTCCAAGGCTATCATGGACACACAATCCAGATACAAAAGCCAGTGCTAGTGCCTTCGAGGTACGTGATTTACAGTTCCTGACGATCTGCCCTCCAGGTCTATGCATTGGGCCTACGATCACCTCGCAACTCAACCTAATCCGAGTTTGTGATTGCAGACTTCTCTCCCAAAACCATGGCTTACATGCCCTCCACGATGGAGTCTCTGGAGCCACACCACAGGACTGTGCCTGCCACCCCCAAAGAAACCGTGCCCACAAATTTGCCTAAACCTTCAAGATTAGGAGAAACCTGCAAGGCCCCAGAGCCCACCCCAATATTGGAGGCCACTCTGTACACAAAGGCACAGTCAGAAACACCCTGGTTGCCTACATATAGGCAGACACCGAAGTCAATGGTCCTGAGTCTGATGATTGAACCTGAAATTCCCCTTGGACTTCATTGGAACCCTAGATGAAGTTTTTAGGCATCTGTCCTCAGAGGCCTGTTCTGGAATTCCAACTTATGATACAACATTTGGTCCGTGAGCCCCACAACAGAACATCTCCGATACCCAGAAAAAAACCGTGTTCTTCGACCGGTGTCAAACCATCAGGATAGACTAATCATACATGGCCCCTTAGCCACCAGCACATAGTAAGATTTCCGTGGTAACAAAACTGCATTGTGACCCAACTTCATTAGAAACCAGGCCTTGGTACTTTGCCCTAGAGCAACCAGAAAGAACCTGCCATGTTCCTTAGGTGCAATGGTCAATGTAGGTGTGCTTTCCAGTATCCACGTGCGAGTACTATGCTACCCAAACTTTGCACATGGGGGAACCTGGTGTAAACAAACCAGACCTCCCCTGTCCAGTAGAAGGAAACCTTATGTTTGGATCAACTCACAGGCCTCAGCGTGTAAACTGCTCCATGGCCTCTTGATGCCACCACTCCATTGGTCGGTCATCATAGACACAAACTCCAGTCTAAGCAAACATCTGACATGCACCCTTATCCCGGTGTTGGATGTCTTGAATAAACCACTGCACATTGGATCTGCCTTCCACTTGGCACTGAATTGAACCATAGCTTGTGTTTACAATTCCATCCCCACCTGACTGGTCCCTAAGCCCTCTTGATAGGGAAATCTGGGGCCACAACGCAGCATTCTGCCTTCCCCATCGAATGAAGAAATGCCTGGTGAGTCTGCCCTGAAAACGCACATGAGGATCAATCAGGTCGGCCCTCGAGTCAACACCGATTTATAGGCTGCCATGGCCACTAGTGCCCTGTCTGACAGAGCCTGAGCTCGACTGAGTTTCAGCCACTAGAGAGCAGGCCCCATATCTAGCATTTGGGATTGCCATGGCCCAAAATGTCATCTCTACCCATCCTTGATATTCAGGCACCTGTCCCCAGACCTTGGCAGGGATCCCTGCCAATTAGGGAACTTGAAGCACAATAGAGAACTCTTCTTTCCCCATGGCAATAAACCTGGCTTTTGGGATGGGTGTTCTACCCTCAAAGGGGGAGCCAGTTACAACATCAATGACACCACACACACTCCTGAGGACTACCCTTGGCACAAACAGGCATTGTGACCCTCACCCTGAGCATGCTTTCAAAAAATCCCTCTCAGATTCACCACAATGATCCCTCATTGCAGGCCTGCTATGCCTGTAGGTTCAAATCATAAAACTTGGTGGGATTTTCGAGGTGCCCCGACCCAGAGACCATCTCTGGAATTTTTGTTTTGGTGCACCCTTCAGATGGAAAACAGCCCTCATTCCTTCCCCAAAAATGTCACCAAATTATGAGGAGCCACCAGGATCCATAGAGAGGCAATGTCTCCCATGGACCCATGAGAACACACCTGCATTCCGAGGCCATCCTGGACACACAATCCGGAGAGAAAAGCCTGTGCTACTGCCTTCCATTCACCCTAATTACAGTTCCAGATGAGCTGCTCTCAAGGTATATGCATTGGGCCTGTGATCACCTCGCCACTCACCCTAATTCAAATTTGTGTTTGCAGACTTATCTACCAAAACCATGGCACACATGCCCTCCAGGATGGGGTCTCTGGATCCACACTGCAGGACTGTCCCTGCCATCCACAAGGAAACTGTTTCCATCACAGTTGCCCAAACTGTCTAGATTAGGAGAAACCTACAAGGCCTCTGGGCCTACCCCAATTTCGGCGGCCGCTCTGAACACAAATGCTCAGTCTGAAATACCCTGATCCTCTACATCCAGGAACACAGCCAAGTCAATGGTCCTGAGTCAGAATAATGAACCTAACATGCCCCTAGGACGTCATTGGAACCATTGATTCGGTTTTCAGACATGTGTCCTCAGAGGCCTGTTCTAGAATGCGAACTTATGATACAACATGTGGTGCCTGGGCCACACAACAGAACATCTCCTGTCCCCAGAAGGAAACCGTGCCCTACAATCTGTGCAAAATCCCAGAGTAGTAGATTCCTGCACAACTACTAAGCCACCAGCACATTCTAAGATCTACCTGGTAACAAACCAGCTGTGTGGCACATCTGCAAGAGATTCCATGTCAAATCAAGGACTTGGTACTTTGCTACAGAGACACCAGAATAAAGCTGCCATGTTCTTCAGTTGCAATGGTCAATGAAGTTGAACATTCCAGGCATCCATGCGGTAGAGCTCTGCTACCCAAACTTTCCACATGGGGGACCCTGGAGCAAATAAACCACACTCCACCTGTCCAGTAGAACGAAACCTTGCTATTTGGAGCAGCTCATGAGTCTCAACGTGAAAATCCCTACATGGCTTCTTGACGCCACCCCTCCATTTGTCAGACATCATAGACACAAACTCCAGTGTGAGCAAATATCCGACGTCCTCCCTTACTAAGGTGCTGGATATCTCGAAAAAGCTGCTGGACACAGGAACTGCCTTCCGCTTGGCAGTGAATTGAACTGTAGCTTGTGTTTACAATTCCTTCCTCACCCGACTGGTCCCCAAGCCTTCTTGATAGCGAATTATGGACACACAACACAGCATTCTGCCTTCCCGATAGAAACAAGTGCCTGGTGAGTCTGGCCAGAAACCCCACATGAGGATCAATCTGCTCGGCCCTATATCGGAGGGACCCTGATTTATAGGTTGCCCTGGCCACTAGTGCTGTGTCTGACAGAGCCTGGGCCCAGACCTAGTGTCAGTCACCAGAGTTTGAGCCCCACATCTAGCATTTGGGATTGCCATGGCTCAAGTATTTCATCTCTACCCATCCTTGGTATTCAGGCACCTGTCCCCAGACCTTTGCTGGAATCCCTGACAATGGGGCATCCTGAAGCACAATAGAGAACTCCTCCTTCTTCATATCAGGAAACTTGGCTGTTAGGATGGGTGTTCAACCCTGAAAGGGGGAGTCATTTACAAGTCCAGTGAGACCACACAAACTCCTCAGGGATGCCCTGGAGGCAAACAGGCCTTGTGACCCTCAGCCTGAGCATGCTTTCAAACAATCCTTCTCTGTTGCACCACCATGAACCCGCATTGCAGGCCTAATATGCCCCTAAGCCCAAATCCTAGCACATGTTGTGATGTCCCAGATGCCATGAACCAGAGCCCGTCTCTGGAATCCCTGTTTTGTGGCACCCATAAGGTGGAAAACATCACTCTCCCCTTCCCCGAAAAAGCCACCAAACTATGGAGAGCCACCAGGATCCATAGAGAGGAAAAGACTCCCATGGACCCATGAGACCACACCTGCATTCCAAGGCCATGCTGGACACACAATCCAAAGAGAAAAGCCTGTGCTACTGCCTTCCAGTCTCCCTAATTATAGTTCATGAAGAGCTTCCCTCCAGGTCTACGCATTGGGCCTGTGATCACCTCGCCACTCACCCTAATTTGTATTTGTGTTTGCAGACTTCTCTCCCAAAACCATGGCTCACATGCCCACCAGAATGTTATCTCTGAAGCCACACCACAGAACTCTGGCTGCCAACCCCAAGGACACTGTGCATATCAGATTTGCCCAAACCTTCCAGATTAGGAGAAACCTGTGTGGCCCCTGAGCCCACACCAATATTGCCGGCCACTCGGGATGGAAATGCGCAGTCTGAAACACCCTTATCACCTACATCCAGGGAAATAGCCAAGTCAATGATCGTGAGATAGACGATTGAACCTAAAATGCCAGTAGGCTCTCAATGGAACCCCATTAGGTTTTCAGGCATCTGTCCTCAGGGGCCTGTTCTGAAATACCAATCTATGACACATCATGTGGTCTCTGAGCCACACGACAGAACATCCCCTGTCCCCAGAAGAATACCATGCTCTTCGACCTGTGCCAAACCCTCAGGGTAGGAGAATCCTGCATGGCACCTTAGCAACCAGCACATTCTAAGTTCTCCCTGGTAACAAACAAGCATTGTGACCCATCTGCAAGAGATCCCATGTCAACTCAAGGCCTTGGCACTTTGTCCCAGAGCCACCAGAACGAATCTGCCATGTTCCTCAGCTGCAATTGTCAATGGAGGTGTGCTTTCCTGGCATCCATGCCGGAGAGCTCTTCTTCACAAACTTTCCACATGGGGAAACCTAGAGTAAACAAACCAGACTTCACCTACACTGTACAAAGAAATGTTACTTTTTGCAGCAGTTCACAGGCCTCAGCATGTGAACTCCTCCATGGCCTCTTTATACCACCCCTCCACTTGTCGGTCATCATAGACAAAAACTCTAGTGTGAGCAAGCATCTGACATCCACCCTTATTCCAGTGCTGGATGTCTCGAGTAAACTGCTACAAATTGGAACTGCCTTCTGCTTGGCACTGAATTGAACCATAGCTTTTGTTTACAATTCCACCCAAAACTGACTGGTCCCCAAGCTCTCGTTATTGGGAAACCTGGAGCCACAACACAGCATTCTGCCTTCCCTATTGAATGAACAAATGCCTGGGAATCTTCCCAAGAAACTCCACATGAGGATCAATCTGCTCCGCCCTCGAATCTACTCTGATATAAAGGCTGCCATGGCCACTAGCGCTGTGTCTGACAGAGCCTGAGCCCCGACCGAGTTTTAGGCCTCATATCTAGCATTTGGGATTGCTATGGCCCAAGTACGTCATCTCCACCCATCCTTGGTATTCAGGCACCTATCTCGAGACCTTGCTGGAAACCCTGCCAATGGGGCAACCTGAAGCAAAGAGGAACCTGACAGAAGAGAACTCATCCTTCCTCATGGCAGGACATTTGGCTGTTGGGTTGGGTGTCCAACTCTCTAAGAGGGAGCCAGATATATGACCAATGAGACCACTCCCACTCCTGAGGGCCGCCATGGGAGCAAACAGGCATAGTGAGACTCAGCCTGAGCAAGCTTTCAAACAATCCCTCTCAGTTGCACAATCATGATCCTGCATTGCAGGCCTCATACACCCCTAGGTGCAAATCCTAACCCTTGGTGGGAAGTCCCAGATGCCCAGAAAAAGAGCCTGTATCTGGAATCCCTGTTTTGGGGCACCCATAAGATGGAAAACAACACTCTTCCCTTCCCCAAAAAAGCCACCAAACTATGAGCTGCACAGATCCATAGAGAGGAAAAGTTTCCCATGGACCCATGAGACGATACCTGCATTCCGAGGCCATCCTGGACACACAATATAGAGAGAAAAGCCTGTGCTACTGCCTTCCAGTCACCCTAATTACAACTCCTGACAAGCTGCACTCCAGGTCTACTCATTGGGCCTGTGATCACCTTTCCACTAACCATAACCCACATTTGTGTTTGCAGACTTCTCTCCCAAAACCATGGCTCATATGCCCTCCAGGACAGGGTCTCTGGATCCACAACACATGACTGGGCCTGCCATCCCCAAGGAAACTGTGCCCGTCAAACCTGCCCAAACCTTCCAATTTAGGAGAAACACGCAAGAGCCCTGAGCCCGACCCAATATTGTCGGCAGCACTGGACACAAATGCCAGTCTGAAACGCCCTGATCACCTACATCCAAGCAGACAGCCATTTTAATGTTGCTGGGTCAGAAGATTGTACCTGACATGCTCCTAGGACGTCATTGGAACACTAGATTAGGTTTTCAGGCATCTGTCCTCAGGGTCCTGTTCTGAAATACCAACTTAGGATACAACATGTGGTCCCTGAGCCACACAATAGAATATCTCCTGTCCCCAGTAGGAAAACATGCCCTTCGACTTGTGCCAAACCCTCAAGATTGGAGAATCCTGCACAGCACCTTAGACACCAGCACAAACTCTAGTTTGTGCGTTGACCCATACCACAAGCTTTCCATCTGCTGGACAGTCGAGTCCTGTTGAATGGCTCCAGGATGTCCCATACGGAAAGACTGGAGAGCAGGATTCGAAGGATGGATGCCTGTACAGCATACCTCACATTCCCATTGGCTCTTTGTGACAAGACATGTTTGAACTACTGGCTCTGGGGCGAGCTAACTAGGGTGCTGAATTGAAATGGACTCTCCTGCGGATGGGTCATAATGTGGGTTTGTGTGCATGGAGACCTTGGAATATGTTGGCAGCTCAGGGGCCATGAAGTATTCGCCTAACCGAAGGGTGTAATATTGCTCCAATTAAAAAGAGATCCCTATGTGGAGATGAGACAGGTTCTCTTTGGTGCCTCAGAAAAGCCCCAGATACTGGTCTTCAAACCAGTTCTCTGAGTAGAGACACCTGGAAACCAAAGCTAGGGTTCAGATTAGAGCCTCGATGCCTGTCCGTTTCAATCTTCTGTCTCTGCGGACACTGTCTGAGTATCTAAGTGAATATAGTTGCTCAGCTGGTGTCAGAGTGCCCCTCTTAGTCCATGGCCGAGGCATGGCCTTGGAGACCTTATTGGATTCTCCTAATCTCTAGGGTTGTGGCCAATGGATTGGGTACAGTTTTCTTGGAGAGGACTGGCACAGTCCTTCAGTGTGTCTCCATAGGCCCTAGCCTGGAGGGTGTGTGGGTCCGGGCTGTGGGTACAGAAGTCTGAAAACACAAACTCGGCTTGGGTGTGGAGCCGAGAGCATGGCAGGATGGACCCACAGACCGTGAGAGGAGATCCTCAGCTTATGAAATAAGGGCAAATGGGAGGCAGTCACGCAAGCTTTTGTCTTTGGATGTTTTGTCTCCCATAGCCGTGGAATGTAGGGGTGACCTCAGGGGCTATGGAAGAGTCTCCCTCTCTGAGGAGTTGGTCCAGCTCTTAAGATTTTGGGGACATTTTGTGGGAAGGGTGGAGTCCTGCTGTCTGGCTCAGGTGTTCTTCCAGGAGAGGGACTCCAGATCACAGTCCTGGGTTCGAGCAAATGGAATACTCGAGCTCTTGTGAAGATTGGGATCATAGGGGCTTGGCAAGCCCCATATGCGGGCTCTTGGTCCAGGCCCTGAGAGACCTTACTTCGACATGGGGCCCTGCTGATGGTCCCAATGCGAGTTTGTACCCAAGGAGGCACTCAAGTTTAGGCTTGGCCTCAGGGGCCATGAAGGTTTCTCCTACACTGAAGGTATGACTCCATGCCAACAGCAAGCTTTCCAGCCATGGGGAAGGAGAAGATCTGATTTGTGCTTCAGTTACCCACGTTTGCCAGGATTTGATATAATATCTAGGGTCAGATGTCTGAAAACCCAGGTTGGGAAGAGATGACGGCATAAGGCCATGGCCTGTCTGATGTGCTTAGTGTGCAGCCAGCTGTTTCCTTGTCTGTCGGGACGTCAGGCTGTGTCAGACAGAGCATTACTGACCAGGGTAGCCTTTCCAGTTAGGGTGCGGTCGAGGCCAGAGCAGGTTGGTTCTCGTTTGTGGTTTCTGGAGAGCCCCATAGGGCAACGTTTTTCTTCTGGTGGGCAGGCAGAAAACTGTGTTGTGGTTCTGGAATTCCCAGTCTGGAGGGCTTGTTTGCCAGGAGTGTGAAGAGGGAAGTCTGAAAACACAAGCTAGCGTTAGGTTTGGGGCCGAGGGCATGGCAGGCCCACTCTGCAGAGACTGAATCGAGATCTCCTGCATCTGAGGTCAGGGCGAGTATCAGACGTTGCCTCAGGTTGGAGTTTGTGTCCATTATGGCACCTTCCTGAAGGGGGTGGGGGCGTCATGAGGCCAGGGAGGTTTCCCAACGCTGGGAGTTATGAGCTGCCCCAAACATCAAGGTTTCCTCTGTAGGACAGTCGAGTACTATGAGATGGTTCTAGGATGACCCCTACAGAAAGACTCGAGAGAAGGGGTCTAAGCATGAATGTCTGCAAATGCCACCTCACATTCCCACTGGCTGCTTGGGGCAAGGCAGGCTCAATCTGCAGGCTCTTGGGCGGGTTTCTCAGAGGGCTGAGTAGGAATGGACTCTCCTGAGGATGAGTCATACTGTGGGTTGGTGGCCATGGAGACCTTGGAATGTGGCGGGGGCTCAGGGACTCTGCAGGTTTCTCCAAACCGAAGGGTTTGACACAGCTCCAACAATGAAGCTTCCCATGTGGAGACGATAGTTGTTCTGTTTGGTGTCTCAGGAAAGCCCCAGATGCTGGTCTTCAAACCCAGGCCTCTGAGGAGTGACACCTGGAAACCAAAGCAAGAGTTCAGATTAGGGCCCAGGGGCCTGTCTGGTTCAATCTACTGTCTCTGCCGACATCTGTCTGTGTTTCTGCATGGAGGTAGTTGCTCAGCTTGTGTCAGGATGCCTTTGTCCAGAGAGGCTTATAGTAGTGGGATGTCCTCGGGGGCCTTGAGGTTTCTCCTATTCTGTGGGGTTATGGGCAATGGAATGGGCATAGTCTCCTTGGAGAGAGCAGGACAGTCCTGTGGTGTGGCTCCAGAGGCCCCAGCCTGGCGGCTGTGTGGGCCAGGGCTGTGGGGACAGACATCCAAAAACACAAACTCGGCTGAGGTTTGGGGCTGAGGTTATGGCAGGAGTGATCTACAGTCCGTGAGGGGAGCTCATTGTGATTAGAAAGTAAGGCGAGTGAGAGGCGGTCGTTCAGGCTTATGTCTCTGGATGTTGTATTCATGATGGTCATTTAATGTAAGCATGGTCTCATGGGCCATGGAAGTCTCCCTCTCTGGTGATTTGTCCGGCTCCCAAGAGATTGGGGTCATTTTGTGGGAAGGGAGGAGTCCTGTTTTCTGCCTCATGTGTCCCCACAATAGAGGGATTCTAGAGCAGAGCACTGAGTACATACAACTGGAATACCCACCCTCTGGTTAGGCCTGGGGTCCTATGGGCATGGCAAGCCCATATGCAGATTCTTGGTCCAGCCACTGAGAGACGTTACTTGAATAGTGAACTCATGCTGAGGGTCACAATGTGTGTTTGTGCCCAAGGTGGTCCTCAATATTGGGCGGGACCTCATTGAGCTTGCAGGTTTCTCCTACAGTGAACCTTGGACATGCCAACCTCAGGGTTTCTTGCCATGGGGAAGGAGGAGTTTTGATTTCTGCATCACGTTCACCTCTGGGCACTAATTGGAGATAAGGTCTAGGTTCTGAAGCCTGAAAACCGAGGTTTGGAAGAGATGACGACCTAAGGCCATGGCGGGTCCGATGTGTTCAGTTTGGGGCCAGCTTTCTAGGTGTCGTTCAGGAGGTCTGCACTCAGGCTGTGCCAGACAGGGCATTCGTGCCCAGATACGCTGTATAATTGGGGTACAGTTGAGTGGCATGCAGAAGATAGTTATTTGGGGTTTCTCCGTAGCCCCATAAGGCAAAGTCTTTCTTCTGGAGGGCAGGCAGAGTGCTGCATTCTGGCTCCGGAACTGCCAAACTGGAGGCCTTGCGTCCAGGAATGCAAGGATGTAAGTCTGAGAACTGAAGCTTTGCTTTGGTTTCAGGGCGAGGAAATGGCAGGCACACTCTGCAGAGCTGAATTTAGATTTCATGCATCTGAGGTCAGGGCGAGGTTCATATATTGGCTCAGGTTGGAGTTTCTGTCCATGATGGCCCCTTCATGAAGGGGGGGTCATCACACCGCCATTGGTGTTTTCCCATGATGGCAGTAGTGAGATGCTCCAAACCACAAGGATTTTCTGCGGGTCAGTTGAAACCTGTTGGATGGCTCCAGGACATCCCATATGGAACAATTGCAGAGCAGGGTTCTAAGGATGGATGCCTGGGCATCCGGCCTTGCATTCCAATTGTCTCCTAGCGAAACGGCACGTTTGATTGCTGCCTATGATGTAGCAGCCGAGGGGGCTGAGTTGAAATGCATTCTCCTGAGGATCGGTCATAATGTGGGATTGTGTCCATGGAGACCTTGGAATGGGGCAGTGGCACCAGGGCTCTGAAGGATGCTCCTAACCAGAGGTTTTGACACAGCTCCAAGAAGCATTTTTCCCATGGGGAAACAAGATTTGTTCTCATTGGTGTTTCAGTAACCCCCAATATGCTGGTATTGGAAACCAGAACTCTGAGGAGAGATGCCTGGAAACCAAGGCAATGGATCTGATTAGGGCCTGGGGCCTGTCTGGTTTAATCTTCTTCTCTCGGTTCATCTGTCTATGGGATTGAGTGGAGGTAGTTCCTCAGCTGGTGTCAGATTGCCCCTATTTGTCCTGGGCAGTCTACACTATTGGGATGGCCACTTTGACTTTGGAGGTTTCTCCTAATTTGCAAGTTTGTGGCCAATGAAATGGGCAGAATTCCTTTGGGGAGGGAAGGCACAATCCTGAGGTGTGGCTCTATGGGCTCAAGCATGGAGGGTGTGTGGGTCAGAGCTGTGGGGACAGAAGTCTGAAAACAGAAACTCGTCTTAGGTTTGGGGACATAGGTATGGGAGGCCCGATCTACAGACCTTGAGGAGAACTCTTCAGGATATGAACAAAGAGTGAGTGTGAGGCACTTGCTCAGGCTTTTGACTCTGGATTTTGTGTCACTGATGGCCGTGGAATGTAGGGGCGTCCTCATGGACCATGGGTGAGACTTCCTCTATGGGGATTTGGATGATCCCAATATTTTGGGGTCATTCCGTGGGATGGGAGGAGTCCATTCTGTTTTTTTTTTTTTTTTTTTTTTTACCTCAGGTGTGCCACTAAAGAGGGATTCCAGAGCAGATCCCTGGGAAGGGGCGACTGGACAACCCGAACTCTGTATAAGATTGGGGGCCTAAGGGCATGGCAATCCCCATATGGGGTACCTTGGTCCAGCCACTGAGAGGTCTTACTTGAGTACAGTGCTCACACTGAGGGTCACAATGCATGTTTGTGCCCAATGTAGGCATCAAGCATGGGCGGGGACTCATGGGCCATGCTTGATTCTCCTACACTGAACTTTGGACAACATACGAACCACAAGGTTTCTTTCCATGGGGAAGGAGGAATTCTGATTTCTGCATCATGTTCACCCCTGGGCAGTGACTGGAGATAAGATCTAAGTTCTGAATCCAGAAAATCGAGGTTGGGATGAGATGATAACCTAAGGTCATGGAGGGTCCGATGTGCTCAGTGTGCGGTCAGCTTTCTGGGTGTTGTTCAGAAGGTATGGATTCAGGCTGTGTCAGACAGTGCATTAGTGCCCAGGTTAGAATGTATAATTTGGGTACAGTTGAGTTCCATGTATTTTCATCCTCATTTATTGTGTCAGGGAAGCTCACTGGGGCAAAATTTTTCTTCTGGTGGGCAGGCAGAGTGCAGCATTGTGGGTCCAGAATTGCCAAACTTGAGGGCGTCGGGACCAGGAGTGTGAGGACGTAAGTCTGAGATCTTAAGCTAGACTTAAGTTTCAGGGCGAGGGCACGGCAGGCACCCTCTGCAGATCCGAATCAAAATCTCATTCATCTGAAGTCAGGACGAGGATCAGACTTAGGCGCAGGTTGGAGTTTCTGTCCATGATGGCCCCTTCATCAAAGGGGTGGAATCTCGAGGCCATGGAGGTTTTCCCACGTTGGGAGTTGTGGGATGCTCCAAACTGCAAGGATTCCTTCTGCGGGAAAATTGAGAACTGTTGGATGGCTCCAGGACATCCCGTATGGAATGACTCCAGAGCCGGGTTCTAAGGATGGATGCCTGAGCAGACTGCCTCTTACACCAATTGTCTCCCTGCCACAAGACAGGTACGATCTGATGGCTATGCAGGAGCAATCGTGGGAGCTGAGTTGAAATGGACTCTCCTGAAGATGGGTCTTAATGTGTGTTTGTGTCCATGAGGACGTTGGAATGGGGTGGTGGCCCCAGGGCTCTAAAGGATTCTAACCGGAGATTTTGAAACAACTCGAAAGAGCAAGTTTTCCATGTGGAGACAAGATTTGTTCTAATTGGTGCCTCAGGAAACCCACATATGCTGGTATTAGAACCAGGCCTCTGAGGAGAGATACATAGAAACCACAGCAATGCATCCAATTAGGTCCTAGGAGCCTCTCTGGTTCAATCTTCTTCTCTGTCGACATCTGTCTATTTTATGAAATGGAGGTAGTTGCTCAGCTGGTGTCAGACCGCTCCTGTTTGTCCGGGTGGCCTACACTATAGGGATGGCCTCGGGGACTTTGGAGGTTTCTCCTAAATTGTATGATTATGGACAATGGCATGGGCAGAATTCCTGTGGAGTGGGCAGGCACAGACCTGATGTGTGGCTCCAAGGGCCCAGCCTTGAGGGTGTGTGGGCAAGGACTGTGGGGACAGATGTCTGAAAACACAAACTCAGCTTAGCTTTGGGGACGTAGGTATGGCAGGTCCGATTTACAGACTATGAGGAGAACTTTTTGGGATATGAATAAAGGGTGAAAGTGTGACACTTGTCAGGCTTTTGCCCCTGGATTTTGTGTCAATGATGGCTGTGGAATGTCGAGGAGTCCTCATGGGCCATGGAAGAGTCTTTCTCTCTGTGGATTTGGCCAGATCCCAATTGTTTTGGGTTAATCTGTGGGATTTAGTTTTGTTAACTAAGGTGTCCCACCAAAAGAGGGATTCCAGAGCAGAACCCTGGACAACAAGAAATCTAACTAAAAATACGGGCCTAGGGGCATGGCAAGCCCAATATGCCTTCTAATGGTCCAGCCACTGAGAGGCCTTCATTGAGGACAGAACTCATGCTGAGGGTCACAATGCGTGTTTATGCCCTCGTGGTACTCAAGCATGGGTGGGGACTCATGGTGCATGCTTGTTTCTCCTACACTGAATGATAGTCAACATGTCAACCACATGAGTTCTTGCCATGGGGAAGTATTAATTCTGATTTCTGCATGTCATTCACCCCTGGGCAGTGATTGGAGATAAGGTCTAGGTTGTGAAGTCTGAAAACCGAGGTTGGGAAGAGATGACGACCTAAGACCATGTCGGGTCCGATATGCTCAGCGTGGAGCCAGCTGTCTGGGTGTTGGTCGGAAGGTCCAAGCTTGGGCTGTGTCAGACAGGGCATTAGTGCCCAGGGTAGATTGTATAATTGGGGTACAACTGAGTGCCGTGCAGGTTGATCTTTATTTGGCATTTCTGGGTAGCCCCAAGGGCAATGTTTTTCTTCTGGAGAACAGGCAGAGTGCTGCATTGTGGCTCCGGAATTTCCAAAGTGGATGCCTTGTGGACGGGGAGTGTGAGGACGGAAGTCTGAGAACACATGTTAGGCGTAGGTTCTGGGCGAGGGCACGGCAGGCACCCTCTGCAGATCTGAATCGGGATATCATGAATCTGAAGTCAGGGCGAGGTTCAAACCTAGGCTTAGGTTTGAATTTCTGTCCATTCTGGCCACTTTATGAAGGAGACAGCATCTCCAGTCCATGGAGGTTTACCCACAATGGAAGTTGTGAGATGCTCCAAACAACAAAGATTCCTTCTGATCAACAATTGAGACCTTTTGTATCACTCCAGTACATACCATACAGAATGACACCAGAGCAGGGATCTTAGGATGGATGCATGGGAAGCCCGCCTCACATTGCAGTTGTCTCCTAGCAAATAGACAGGTTTGATATGCTGGCTCTGTCAGAGCAACCAAGGGGGCTGAGTTGAAATGGACTCTCCTGAGGATGGATGCTAATGTGGGTTTGTGTCCATGGAGACCTTGGAATGGGGCGTTGGTGCATGGGCCCTGAAGGATTCTCCTAACCGGAGGTTTTGAGACATCTCCAAAGGACAAGTTTCCCATGTGGAGACGAGATTTGTTCTAATTCGTGCCTCAGGAAACCCCCATATACTGTTATTGGAATATAGGCCTCTGAAGAGAGATAACTGGAAACCAAAGCAATGGCTCCGTTTAGAGCCTAGAGGCCTGTCCGGTTGAATCTTCTTCTCTGTGTACATCCATCTAAGGTATTAGTGGAGTTAGATGCTCAGCTGGTGTCAGATGGCCCTTGTTTGTCCCAGGCGGCCTACACTATTGTGAAGGCCTTGGGGACTTTGGAGGTTTCTCCTAATTTTATGATTATGGACAATGGAATGGGCAGAATTCCCGTGGAGAGGGAAGGCACAGTTTTGATGTGGCTCCAGGTGCCCCAGCCTGCAGGGTGTGTGCCTCAGGACTGTGGAGACAGAAGTCTAAAACACAAACTCAGTTTAGGTTTAGGGACGTAGGTATGGCAGGCCCGATCTACAGACCGTGAGGAGAATTCTTCCAGATATGAAGAAAGAGAGATTGTGAGGCACTTGTTCAGGCTTTTGTTTCTGGATTTTGTGTCAACGATGGGCGTGGAATGTCCGGGAGGCCTCATGGGCCATGGACGAGTCTTCCACTCTGTGGATTTGGCCCGATTCCAATTGTTTTGGGTCAAACTGTGGGATGGGAGGAGTCCTTTCAGTTTTGTTACCTCAGGTGTCCCACCAAAAGAGGGATTCCAAAGCCGAGCCTTGGGGAGGGGAGACTGGACAACCAGAAATCTGGTTAAAAATTGGGGCCTAGGGGCATGACAAGCCCAATATGCTGTCTTTTGGTCCAGCCACTGAGAGGCCTTACTTGAGAACTGGGCTCACGTTGAGGGTCAGAATGCATGTTTGTGAACGACTTGGTCCTCAAGCATCTGCAGGGCCTCATGGGCCACACTGGTTTCAACTACATTTTACGTTGGACAACATGCCAACCACAAGGTTTCTTGCCATGGGGAAGGAGTTCTGATTCCTGCATCATGTTCAACCCTGGGTGGTGACTGGAGATAAGGTTTAGGTTCTGAAGCCTGAAAACCGAGGTTGGAAAGAGATGATGACCTAAGGCCATGGCGGGTCTGATGTGCTCAGTGTGTGGCTAGCTGGGTGGGTGCGAGCCAGGAGGTTCAGTCTCAGGCTGTGCCAGAAAGGGCAGTAGTGCCCAGGGCAGCCTGTATAATTGGGGTCCAGTCAAGTGGCATGCAGGTTGATCCTCATTTGGGGAATCTGGGTAGCCCCAGAGGGCAATGTTTTTCTTCCGGAAAGCAGGCAGAGTGCTGCCTTGTAGTTCTGGAATTGCCAAACTGGAGGGCTTGTGGGCCAGGAATGTGAGGATGGAAGTTGAGAACACAAACTAGACTTACGTTTCTGGGCAAAGGCACGGCAGACACACTCTGCAGAGCTGAATCAAGATGTCCTGCATCTGAAGTCAGGGCGAGGATCAGACGATCGATCAGGTTGGAGCTTCTGTCCCTGATGGCCCCTTCATGAAGCACAGGGGGCGGGATCACGAGGCCATGGAGGTTTGCCCACGATGGGAGTTGTGAGATGCTCCAAACAGTAAAGATTCTTCTGCGGGACTATTGAGACCTGTTGGTTGGCTCCAGGACTTCCCATACAGCATAATTCTGAGAATGGTTCTAAGTATGGATGTCTGGGAAGCCTGCCTCTCATTCCAATCATCTCCTAGCGACAAGACGGGTTAAATCTGCTGGATCAGGGGGAGCAACTTAGGGGGCTGAGTTGAAATGGACTCTCCTGTGGATGGGTCCTAATGTGGGTGTGTCTCCATGGAGACCTTGGAATGAGGCGCTGGCACCGGGAACCTGAAATGTCCTTCTAACCAGAGGCTTTGAGAGAGCTCCAACATGCAAGTTTCCCATGTGTAGACGAGATTTGTTCTGATGGGTGCCTCAGGAGAAGCCCTCAGCTGGTATTGGAAACCAGGCTTTTGAGGAGACATGCCTGTAAACCAAAGCTATGGATCCCATTATGGCCTGGGGTCCTGTCTGGTCAATCTTCTTCTCTGGGGACATCCATCTATGGTATGAGTGGAGGTAGATGCTCAGCTGGTGTCAGACGGCAATTTTTTGTCCCGGACAACCTACACCATTGGTATGGCCTCAGGGAATTTGGAGGTTTCTCCTAATTTGTACGGTTTTGGATAATGGAATGGGCAGAATTCCCATGGATTGGTTAGGCACAGTCCTAATGTGTGGTTCCAGGGGCCCAGCCTGGAGGGTGTGTGGCCCAGGACTTTGAGGACAGAACTCAAAAAACACAAACTCAGCTTAGGTTTGGGAACGTAGGTATGGCACGGCCGAACTACAAATCATGAGAAGAACTCTTCAGGATATGAAGAAAGAGCGAGTCTGAGGCGCTTGGTTAGGCTTTTGTCTCTGGATTTTGTATCAGCGATGGCCGTTGAATGTCGGGGAGGCCTCATGGGCCATGGACGAATCTTCCTCTCTGTGGATTTGGCCCTATCCCAATTCTTTTTTGTGAATCTGTGGGATGGGAGGACTCCTTTAAGGTTTGTTACCTGAGGTGTCCCACCAAAAGAGGAATTCCAAAGCAGAGCCCTGCGCAAGAGTGAAGGGACAACCTGAAATATGGTTAAAAATTAGGGTCTAGGGGCATGGCAAGCCCAATATGCTGTTTCTTCATGCAGCCACTGAGAGGCCTTGCCTGAGGACCGGGCTCAGGCTGAGGGTCACAATGTGTGTTTGAGACCAATGTGGCCCTCAAGCATGGGCTGGGTCTCATGTGCCACACTGGTTTCAACTACACTGAAAGTTGGACAACATGCCAACCACGAGGTTTCATGCCAAGGGAACGAGTTCGGATTTCTGCAACATTTTCAAACCTGGGCAGTGATTGGAGATAAGGTCAAGGTTCTGAAGCCTGAAAACCGAGGTTCGGTAGAGATGACGACCTAAGGCCATGGCGGGTCCGATGTGCTCAGTGTGCGGCCAGCTGTCTGGGTGGGGCCAGGAGTTCCAGGCTTAGGCTGTGTCAGAATGGGCAACTGTGCCCACTTCAGCCTATATATTTGGTGTACAGCCAAATGGCGTGCAGGTTGATCCTCATTTGGGGTTTCTGGGTAGCCCCAGAGGGCAATGTTCTTCTTCCAGGGAGCAGGCAGAGTGCCGCATTGTACTTCTGGATTGCCAAACTGGAGGGCTTGTGGGCCAGTAGTCTGAGGACTGAAGTCTGAGAACACAAGCTAGGCTTAGTTTTTTTGGGTGAGGACATGGCAGGCACAATCTACAGACCTGAATCGAGATCTCGTGCATCTGAAGTCAGGGTGAGGATCAGACGATCTTCAGGTTGGAGTTTCTGTCCCTGATGGCCCCTTCATGAAGGGGGGGAATCATGAGGCCATGGGGGTTTTCGCACGATGGGAGTTGTGAGAAGTTCCAAACTACAAAGATTCTTCTCCAGGACAATTGAGACCTGTTAGTTGGCGCCAGGCCAAGGATTCCAAGCATGGTTCTAAGGATGGATGGCTAGGTACCACACCTGGCATTCCAATTTTCTCCTAGCTACAAGAAAGGTTAGATCTGCTGGATCTGGGGGAGCAACTGAGGAGGCTGAGTTGAAATTGACTCTCCTGTGGATGTGTCCTAATATGTTTTTGTGTCTATGGAGACCTTGGAATGAAGCAGTGGCACTGGGTCCCTTATGGGTTCTTCTAAACAGAGACTTTGACACAGCTCCACCGTGCAAGTTTCCCATATGTAGATGAGATTTGTTCTGATGGGTGAGTCAAGAAACAGCCATATGCTGGTATTGAAATCCAGGCCTCTGAGGAGACATGCCTGGAAACCATAGCAATGGATCCGATTAGTGCCTAGTGGTCTGTTCATTCCTTTTTTCCTCTGGGGACATCAGTCTATGGGTCTGAGTGCAGGTAGGTGCTCTGATGTGCTCAGATTGCTCCTGTTTGTCCTGGGAAGCCACCACTATTGGGATGGCCTCAGGAACTTTGGAGGTTTATCCTATTAGTAGGATTGTGGCCATTGGAATGGGTACACACAATTCCCTTGGAGAGGGCAAGTACAGTCCTCAGGTTTGGCTCCAAGGGCCTGAGCCTTTGGGGTGTGTAGGCCAGGGCTGTTTGGACAGTTGTCTGAAAACACAACCTCGGCTTATGTTTCGGGTCATAGGTATGGCAGGACTGATCTACAGAACATGAGAAGAACTCTTCGGGATATGAAAAAAGGGCGAGTGTGAGGCTCTTGCTCAAGTTTATCTCTGGATATCGTGTGACTCATGGTCGTGAAATTTCCGGGTGACTTCATGGGAAATGGACGAGTCTTCCTCTTTAGAAGGTTGGCCTCGTCCAAAGAGTTTGGTGTGTTTATGCCCTCGTCGCACTTGAGAATGGGCTGGGCCTCAGGGTGAATGCTGGTTTCTCCTACACTGAACGTTGGACAACATGCCAACCACAAGGTTTCTTGCCATGGGTAAGGAGGAGTTCTGATTTCTACATACCATCACCCCTGGGCAGTGATTGGAGAAAAGGTAGGTTCTGAAGCCTGAAAACTGAGGTATGGAAGAGATGATGTCCGAGGGCCATGGCTGGTCTGTTGTGCTCAGTGTGAGGTCAGCTGTCTGTGTGTTAGTCAGGAGGTCCGGGCTCAGGTGTGTCAGACCGTGCATTAGTGCACAGCTTAGAGTATATAATTTACGTACAGTCAAGTGGCGTGTAGGTTTATCCTCATATGATGTGCCTGGGCAGCTCATGAGGCAATATTTTTTTTCTAGAGGGCAGGCAGAGTGCTGCACAGTGGGTTCGGAATTGCCAAACTTGAGGTCTTCTGGGCCAGGAGTGTGAGGACGGAAGTCTGAGAACACAAGCTAGACTTGGGTTTCAGGTCGAGGGCACGGCAGGTACCTCGGCAGATCTGAACCAATATCTCATGCATCTCAATTCAGGGCGAGGATCAGACATTGGCTCTGGTTGGAGTTTCTGTACATGACGGCCCATTCATGAAGGGAGTGGAATCTCTAGTCCATGGAAGTTTCCCCACGTGGGGAGTTGTGAGATGGCCCTTCAAAGATTCCTTCTGCGGGACAATTGAGACCTGTTGGACAGCTCCAGGACATCACATATGGAATGACTCGAGAGCACCATTCGAGGATGAATGCCTGGGAAGCCCGCCTCGCATTCCAATTTTCTATTAGCAACAAGACAGTATAGATCTGATGGAATTTTCTTCTAGCAACAAGACAGTATAGATCTGATGGCTCAGCAGGTGTTACCGGGGTGGCTGAGTTGAAATGGACTTTCCGGAGGATGGGTCCTAAAGTTTGTTTGTGTCCCTGAGGGCCTTGGAATGGGGCGGTGGCACCGGCACCCTGAAGTATTCTCCTAAGCCTTTGACATAGCTCCCATGCACAAGTTTCCTTGTGTAGACGAGATTTGTTCTGATGGGTGCCTCAGGAGAAGCCCTATGCTGGTATTGGAATCCAGGCTTTTGAGGAGACATGCCTGTAAACCAAAGCTATGGATCCCATTATGTCCTAGGGTCCTGACTGGTTCAATCTTCTTCTCTGGGGACATCCATCTATGGTATGAGTGGAGGTTGATGCTCAGCTGGTGTCAGACGGCCCTTGTTTGTCCGGGACAACCTACACCATTGAGATGGCCTCAGGGACTATGGAGGGTTCTCCTAATTTGAACGGTTTGAGACAATGGCATGGGCAGAATTCCCATGGATTGGGTAGGCACAGTACTAATGTGTGGCTCCAGGGGCTCAGTCTGGAGGGTATGTGGCCCAGGAATTTGAGGACAGAAAACAAAAAACACAAACTCATCTTAGGTTTGGGAACGTAGGTATGGCAAGCCCGACCTACAAACCAGGAGAAGAACTCTTCAGGATATGAAGAAAGAGCGAGTCTGTGGTGCTTGCTCAGGCTTTTGTCTCTGGATTTTGTATCAGCGATGGCCGAGGAATGTCGGGGAGGCCTCCTGGGCCATGGACGAATCTTCCTCTCTGTGGATCTGGTCCGATCCTAATTCTTTTTCATGAATCTGTGGGATGGGAGGACTCCTTTAAGGTTTGTTACCTGAGGTGTCCCACCAAAAGAGGAATTCCAAAGCAGAGCCCTGGGCAAGAGTGAAGGGACAACCCGAACTATGGTTAAAAATTGGGGTCTAGGGGCATGGCAAGCCCAATATGCTGTTTCTTCATGCAGCCACTGAGAGGCCTTGCCTGAGGACCGGGCTCAGGCTGAGGGTCACAATGTGTGTTTGAGACCAATGTAGCCCTCAAGCATGGGCTGGGTCTCATGTGCCACACTGATTTCAACTACACTGAACGTTGGACACCATGCAAACCACGAGGTTTCTTGCCAAGGGAACGAGTTCTGATTTCTGCAACATTTTCAAACCTGGGCAGTGATTAGAGATAAGGTCTAGGTACTGAAGCCTGAAAACCGAGGTTGGGAAGAGATGACGAACTAAGGCCATGGCGGTTCCAATGTGCCTAGTGTGCGGCCAGCTGTCTGGGTGGGGCCAGGAGGTCCAGCTCAGGCTGTGTCAGAGAAGGCAATGATGCCCAGATCAGCCTATATATTTGGTGTACAGCCAAATGGCGTGCAGGTTGATCTTCATTTGGGGTTTCTAGGTAGCCCCAGAGTGCAATGTTTCTCTTGGAGGGCCCACAGAGTGCTGCATTGTACTTCCGGATTGCCAAACTGGAGGGCTTGTGGGCCGGTAGTCTGAGGACGGAACTCTGAGAACACAAGCTAGGCTTAGGTTTTATGGGTGAGGACATGGCAGGCACAATCTACAGACCTGAATCGAGATCTCGTGCACCTGAAGTCAGGTTGAGCATCAGACGATGCCTCAGGTTTGACTTTCTGTCCCTGATGGCCCCTTCATAAAGGGGGGGAATCACGAGGCCGTGGGGGTTTTCCCACCATGGGAGTTGTGAGAAGCTCCAAACTGCAAAGATTCTACTGTGGGACAATTGAGACCAGTTGGTTGGCTCCAGGCCAACGATTCTGAGCAGGGTTCTAAGGATGGATGGCTGGGTAGCCCACCTCGCATTCCAATATTCTCCTAGCTACAAGATAGGCTAGATCTGTTGGATCTCAGGGAGCAACCGAGGAGGCTGAGTTTAAATGGACTCTCCTGTGGATGGGTCCTAATATGTTTTTGTGTCTATGGAGACTGTGGCATTAAGCGGTGGCACTAGGGCCCTGAAGGCTTCTCCTAAACAGAGGTTTGACACAGCTCCACCATGCAAGTTTCCCATGTGTAGAGGAGATTTGTTCTGATGGGTGAGTCAAGAAACAGCCATATTCTGGTATTGAAATCCAGGCCTCTGAGGAGAGATGCCTGGAAACCAAAGCAATGAATCCGATTAGTGCCTAGGGGCCTGTTGATTTCTTTTTACCTCGGGCGACATCTATCTATGGGTCAGAGTGCAGGTAGGTGCTCAGATGAACTCAGATTGCCCGTGTTTGTCCTTGGAAGCCAACACTATGGGATGGCCTCAGGGAATTTAAAGGTTTATACTTTTAGTTGCGTTGTCGCCATTGGAATGGGCTCACACAATTCCCTTGCGAGGGCAAGAACAGTCCTCAGGTTTGGCTTCAGGGGCCTGAGCCTATAGGGTGTGTAAGCCAGGGCTGTTTGGACAGTTGTCTGAAAACACAAACTCGACTTCTGTTTCGGGTCATAGGTAGGGCAGGACTGATCTACAGACCATGAGGAGAACATTTCGGTATATGAAAAAAAAGCGAGTGTGAGGCTATTGCTCATGTTTTTGTCTCTGCATATCATGTCACTCATGGTCGTGAAATTTCCGGGTGACTTCATGGGAAATGGACGAGTCTTACTCTCTGGGGATTTGGCCCCTTCCAAAGAGGTTGGGGTCATTCTGTGGGATGGAAGAAGTCGTTTTTTTTGTTGTTGTTGCTTTGTTTTGTTTCATTTTTTAACCTCCGTTGTCCCACCAAATGAGGAATTCCAGAGTAGAGCTCTGGGGAGGGGTGACTGGACAACCAGAAATCTGGTTAAAAATTGGGGCCTAGGGCTATGTCAAGCCCATTATGACATCTAGTGATCCAGGCTCTGAGAGGAATTACTAGAGGACAGGACTCACACTGAGGGTCACAATGCATATTTATGCCCTCGTCGCACTCAAGAATAGGCGGGCCTCAGGGTGAATGCTAGTTTCTCCTACAATGAACGTTGGACAACATGCCAACCACAAGGTTTCTTGCCATGTGTAAGGAGAAGTTCTGATTTCTGCATCACACTCACCCCTGGGCAGTGATTGGAGATAAAGTCTAGTTTCTGAGGCCTGAAAACTGAGGTAGGGAAGAGATGATGACCTAAGGCCATGGCGGTTCTGATGTGCTCAGTGTGCGGTCAGCTGTCTGGGTGTTGGTCAGGAAGTCCGGGCTCAGGTTGTGTCAGACAGTGCATTAGTGCCCAGGTTAGACTATATAATTCGGGCAAAGTCGAGTACCGTGTAGGTTTATCTTCATATAAGGTGCCTTGGCAGCTCTTTAGGCAATATTTTTTTTCCAGAAAGCCGGCCATGTGCTGCATTGTGGGACCGGATTTACCAATCATGAGGGCTTTGAGGCCAGGAGAGTGAGGTCGGAATTCTGAGAACAAAAGCTATACTTGGGCTCAGGGCAAGGGCACGGCAGGTACCCCCTGCAGATCTGAACCAATATCTCATCCATTTCAAGTCAGGGAGAGAATTAGACTTTGGCTTAGGTTGGAGTGTCTGTGCCTGACGGCCCCTTCATGAAGGGAGCGGGAATCTCGTGTCCATGGAGTTTTTCCCACGTGGGAGTTGTGGGTTGCCCCCTTCAAGAATTCCTTCTGCAGGACAATTGAGACCTTTGGGCAGCTCCAGGACATCCCATATGGAATGACTCCAGAGCACCGTTTGAGGGAGGATGCCTGGGAAGCCAGCCTCGAATTCCAATTGTCTCCTAGCAACAAGCCAGTTTAGATCTGATGGCTCTGCGGGAGCAACCGGGGTGGCTGACTTGATATGGACTTTCCTGAGGATGAGTCCTAATGTGTGTTTGTGTCCATGGGGCCTTGGAATGGGGCCGTGGCACCAGGACCCTGAAGTATTCTCCTAAGCTTTTGACATAGCTCGATGCACATGTTTCCTTGTGGAGACGAGATTTGTTCTGATTGCTGCCTCAGGAAAACCCCTATGCTGGTATTGGAATCCAGGCTTTTGAGGAGACATGCCTGTAACCAAAGCAATGGATCCGATATGGCCAGGGTCCTGTCTGGTTCAATCTTCTTCTCTGCAGACATCCATCTATGGTATGAGTGGAGGTTGATGCTCAGCTGCTATCAGACCGCGCTTGTTTGTCACGGGAGACCTGCACTATTGGGATGGCCTCAGGGATTTGGAGGGTTCTCCTAATTTTACGGTTTTGGACAATGGAATGGGCAGAGTTCCCATGGATTGGGTAGGCACAGACCTTATGTGTGGCTCCAGGGACCGCAGCGTGGAGGGTGTGTGGCCCAGGACTTTGAGGACTGAAGTCTGAAAACATAAACTCAGCTTAGGTTTGGAGACATAGGTATGGCAGGCCCGATCTATAAACCATGAGAAGAACTCTTCAGGATATGAAGAAAGAGCGAGTCTGAGGTGCTTGTTCAGTCTTTTGTCTCTAGATTCGGTATCAGCGATGGCCGTGGATTGTCTGGGAAACCTCATGGGCCATTGACGAATCTTCCTCTCTGTGGAATTGGCCCGATCCCAATTCTTTTCCGTCAGTCTGTGGAATGGGAGGTCTCCTTTCAGGTTGGTTACCTTAGGTGTCCCGCCAAAAGAGGAATTCCAAAGAAGAGCCCTGTGGAAAAGCGAAGGGACAACCCGAACTATGGGTAAAATTTGGGGCCTAGGGGCATGGCAAGCTCAATATGCTGTCTCTTCATCCAGCCACTGAGAGGCCTTACCTGAGGACTGGGATCAGGCTGAGGGTCACAATGTGTGTTTGTGACCAATGTGGCCCATAAACATGGGCGGGGCCCCATGGGCCACACTGGTTTCAACTACACTGAACATTGGAAAACATGCCAACCACATGGTTTCTAGCCACGGGGAAGGAGTTGTGATTTCTGCATCACTTACAAGCCTGGGCAGTGATTGGAGATAAGGTCTAGGTTCTGAGACTTGACAACCGAGGTTGGGAAGAGATGATGACCTAAGGACATGGCTCGTCCGGCGTGCTCAGTGTTCGACCAGCTTTCTGGGTGGGGCCAGGAAGTCCAGGCTCAGGCTGTGTCAGAAAAAGCAATAGTGCCTAAATCATCCTATATATTTGGGGTACAGTCGAATGGCATGCAGGTTGATCCTCCTTTGGAGTTTCTGGGTAGCCCCACAGGGCTATGTTTTTCTTCCTGAAGGCTGGCAGAGTGCTGCATTATAGTTCTGGTTTGCAAACTGGAGGGCTTGTGGGCCAGTAGTCTGAAGACGGAAATCTGATAACACAAGCTAGGCTTAGGTTTCTGGGTGAGTACAAGGCAGGAACAATCTACAGACCTGAATCGAGATCTCGTGCTTCTAAAGTCAGGGTGAGGATCAGAAGATCGCTCAGGTTGGTGTTTCTGTCCCTGATGGCCCCTTCATGAAGGGGCGGGGTCTCGAGTTTGTGGGGGTTTTCCCACGATGTTAGATGTGAGAAGGTCCAAACTGCAAAGATTCTTGTGCAGGACAATTGAGACATGTTGGTTGGCTCCAGGGCAACGATTCCGAGCAGGGATCTAAGGATGGATTCCTGGGTAGCCCACCTTGCATTCCAATTGTGTCCTAGCAACAAGACAGGTTATATCTGCTGGATCTGGGCGAGCAATCTGGATCTGGGTTGAAATGGACTCTCCTGTGGATGGATCCTAATATGTTTTTGTGTCTATGGAGACCTTGGAATGAAGGGGTGGCACTGGGGTCCTGAAGGGTTTTTTCAAACAGAGGCTTTGACACAGCTCCAACGTGCAAGTTTCCCATATGTAGATGAGATTTGTTCTGACGGATGAGTCAGGAAACAGCCATATGCTGGTATTGAAATCCAGGCCTCTGAGGAGAGATGACTGGATACCACAGCTATGGATCCGAATAGGGCCTAGGGGCCTGTTCGTACATTTTTACCTCTGGGGACATCAGTCTATGCGTCTGAGAGCATGTAGGTGCTCAGATGGGCTCAGATTGCCCCTGTTTGTCCTGGGAAGCCACCACTATTGGGATGGCCTCAGGGAGTTTGCAGGTTTATCCTATTAGTATGTTGTGGCCATTGGAATGGGCACATACAATTCCCTTGTAGAGGGCAAGTACAATCCTCAGGTTTGGCTCCAGGGGCCTGAGCCTGTAGGGTGTGTAGGCAGAGCTGTTTGGACAGTCTGAAAACACAAACGCGGCTTATGTTTCAGGTCATAGGTATGGCAGGATTGATCTACAGACCATGAGGAGAACTCTTCGGGATATGAATAAGGGGCGAGTGTGAGGCTTGTGCTCAAGTTTTTGTCTCTGGATATCGTGTCACTCATGGTCGTGAAATTTCCTGGTGACTTCATGGGAAATGGACGAGTCTTACACTCTGGGGGTTTGGCCCCGTCCAAGGAGTTTTGGGTCATTCTGGGGATGGAAGAAGTCCGTTTTGTTGTTGTTGTTGATTTGCCTTGTTTTGTTTTTTAACCTCAGGTGTCCCACCAAATGGGGGATTCCAGAGTAGAGCCCTGGGGAGGGCCGACCGGACAACAAGAAATGTGGTTAAAAATTGTGGCCTAGGGACATGTCAAGCCCATTATGACATCTAATGGTCGAACCACTGAGAGGACTTACTAGAGCACAGGACTCACGCTGAGGGTCACAATGCGTGTTTATGCCCACTTCGCAAACAAGAATGGGCAGGGCCTCATGGTGAATCCTGGTTTCTCGTATACTGAACGTTGGACAACATGCCAACCATAAGGTTTCTTGCCATGGGTAAGGAAGAGTTCTGATTTCTGCATCACAGGCACCACTGGGCAGTGATTGGAGATAAGGTCTAGGTTCTGAAGCCTAAAAACTGAGGTAGGGAAGAGATGATGACCTAAGGTCATGGCGGGTCTGATGTGCTCAGTGTGCGGTCAGCTGTCTGGGTGTTGGTCAGGAGATCCGGGCTCAGGTTGTGTCAGAGAGTGCATTAGTGCCCAGTTTAGACTATATACTTTGGGTACAGTCGAGTGCCATGTAGATTTATCCTCATATAAGTTGTCTGTGCAACTCATTAGGCAAATTTTTTTTCTAGAGGGCAGGCAGAGTGCTTAATTGTCGGTCTGGAATTTTAAACTTGAGGGATTCGTGTCCAGGAGTGTGAGGACGGAAGTCTGAGAACACAAGCTAGACTTGGGTTTCAGGGCGAGGACACGGCAGGTACCACTGTAGATCTGAACCAATATCTCATGCATCTGAAGTCAGGGCGAGGATCAGACGTTGGCTCAGGTTGGAGTTTCTGTGCATGACGGACCCTTCATGAAGGGAGCGGAATCTCAAGGCCATGGAGTTTATCCCACCTTGGGAGTTGTGGGATGCCCACTTCAAGGATTCCTTCTGCGGGACAATTGAGACCTTTTGGGCAGCTTCAGGACATCCCATATGGAATGACTCCAGGGCACTGTTCGAGGTTGGATGCCTGGGAAGCTGGCCTCGCATTCCAATTGTCTCCCAGCAACAAGACAGTTTAGATGTGATGGCTCTGCGGGAGAAACCGGGGTGGCTGACTTGAAATGGACTTTCCTGAAGATGGGTCCTAATGTGTGTTTGTGTCCATGAGGGCCTTAAAATGGGGCGGTGGCACCGAGACCCTGAAGTATTCTCCTAAGCTTTTGACATAGCTCGATGCACAAGGTTCCTTGTGGAGACGAGATTTGTTTTGATGGGTGCCTCAGGAAAACCTCTATGCTGGTATTGGAATCAGGCTTTTGAGGAGACATGCCTGTAATCCAAAGCAATGTATCCGATTATGGCCTAGGGTCCTGTCTGGTTCAATCTTCTTTTCAGGGGACATCCATCTATGGTATGAGTGGAGGTAGATTCTCAGCTGGTATCAGACCGCCCTTGTTTGTCCCGGGCGACCTGCACTATTGGGATGGCCTCAGCGATTTTTAGGGTTCTCCAAATTTTACTGTTTTGGACAATGGCATCGGCAGTATTCCCATGGATTGGGTAGGCACAGTCCTACTGTGTGACTCCAGGGGCCCCAGCCTGGAGGGTGTGTGGCCCAGGACTTTGAGGACAGAAGTCTGAAAACACAAACTCAGCTTAGGTTTGGGGACGTAGGTATGGCAGGCCCGATCTATAAACCATGAGAAGAACTCTTCCGGATATGTAGAAAGAGTGAGTCTGAGGGGCTTGCTCAGGCTTTTGTCTCTGGATTTTTTATCAGAGATGGCAGTGGAATGTTGGGGAGGCCTCATGGGCCATGGACGAATCTTCCTCTCTGTGGATTTGGCCCGATCCCAATTGTTTTTCGTCAATCTGTGGAATGGGAGGACTCCTTTCAGGTTTGTTACCTCAGGTGTCCCGCCAAAAGAGGAATTCCAAAGAAGAGCCCTGGGGAAAAGTGAAGGGAGAACCCGAACTATGGGTAAAATTTGGGGCCTAGGGGCATGGCATGCCCAATATGCTATCTCTTCATCCAGCCACTGAGAGGCCGTATTGAGGACTGGGATCAGGGTGAGGGTCACAATGTGTGGTTTTGACCAATGTGTCCCGCAAACATGAGCGGGGCCTCATGGGCCACCCTGGTTTCAACTACACTGAACGTTGGACAACATGCCAACCACATGGTTTCTTGCCACGGGGAAGGAGTTGTGTTTTCTGCATCACTTTCAAGCCTGGGCAGTGATTGGAGATAAGGTCTAGGTTCTGAAACTTGACAACCGAGGTTGGGAAGAGATGACGACCTAAGACCATGGCGGGTCCGATGTGCTCAGTGAGCGGCCAGCTTTCTGTGTGGGGCCAGTTAATCCAGGCTCAGGCTGTGTCAAAAAGGGCAATAGTGCCCAGGTCAGCCTATATATTTGGGGTACAGTCGTATGGCGTGCAGGTTGATCCTCTTTTGGAGTTTCTGGGTAGCCCCAGAGGGCAATGTTTTTCTTCCTGAGGGCAGGAAGTGTGCTGCATTATAGTTCTGGTTTTCAAACTGGAGGCTTGTGGGCCAGTAGTCTGAGGAAGGAAATCTGAGAACAAGCTAGGCTTAGGTTTCTGGGTGAGGACAAGGCAGGAACAATCTACAGACCTGAATCGAGATCTCGCGCTTATGATGTCAGGGCGAGGATCAGAAGATCGCTCAGGTTGGAGTTTCTGTCCCTGATGGCCCTTCATGAAGGGGTGGGGGGGTCATGAGGCCGTGGGGGTTTTCCCACGATGTTAGTTGTGAGAAGCTCCAAACTGCAGAGAGTCTTCTGCAGGACAATTGAGACCTGTTGGTTGGCTCCAGGGCAACGATTCCGAGCAGGGTTCTAAGGATGGATGGATGGGTAGCCCACCTCGCATTCCAATTGTGTCCTAGCAACAAGACAGGTTAGATCTGCTGGATCTGGGGGAGCAACCCAGGAGGCTGAGTTGAAATAAACTCTCCTGTGGATGGGTCCTAATGTCTTTTTGTGTCTATGGAGACCTTGGAATGTAGCGGTGGCACTGGGGTCCTGAAGGGTTTTTCCAAACATAGGCTTTGACACAGCTCCAACGTGCAAGTTTCCCATATGTAGATGAGATGTTTTCTGATGGGTGAGTCAAGAAACAGCCATACGCTGGTATTGAAATCCAGGCCTCTGAGGAGAGATGACTGGATACCACAGCAATGGATCCGAATAGTGCCTAGGGGCCTGTTCGTTCCTTTTTACCTCTGGGGACATCAGTCTATGCGTCTGAGTGCAGGTAGGTGCTCAGATGAGCTCAGATTGCCCCTGTTTGTCCTGGGAAGCCACCACTATTGGGATGGCCTCAGGCAGTTTGGAGGTTTATCCTATTAGTAGGGTTGTGGCCATTGGAATGGGCACATACAATTCCCTTGTAGAGGGCAAGTACAGTCCTCAGGTTTGGCTCCAGGGGCCTGAGCCGGTAGGGTGTGTAGGCCAGAGCTGTTTGGACAGTTGTCTGAAAACACAAACGCGGCTTATGTTTCGGGTCATAGGTATGGCAGGACTGATCTACAGACCATGACGAGAACTCTTCAGGATATGAAAAAAGGGCGAGTGTGAGGCTCGTGCTCAAGTTTTTGTCTCTGGATATCGTGTCACTCATGGTCGTGAAATTTCCGGGTGAATTCATGGGAAATGGACGAGTCTTACTCTCTGGGGTTTTGCCCCGTCCCAAGAGTTTTGGGTCATTCTGGGGATGGAAGAAGTCCGTTTTGTTGTTGTTGTTGTTGATTTGTTTTGTTTTGTTTTTTAACCTCAGGTGTCTCACCAAATGAGGTATTCCAGAGTAGAGCCCTGGGGAGGGCCGACCGGACAACCAGATATCTGGTTAAAAATTGTGGCCTAGGGACATGTCAAGCCCATTATGACATCTAATGGTCGAGCCACTGAGAGGACTTACTAGAGCACAGGACTCACGCTGAGGGTCACAATGCGTGTTTATGCCCTCTTCGCACTCAAGAATTGGCGGGGCCTCCGGGTGAATGCTGGTTTCTCCTACACTGAACGTTGGACAACATGCCAACCACAAGGTTTCTTGCCATGGGTAAGGACAAGGTCTGATTTCTGCATCACAGGCACCCCTGGGCAGTGGTTGGAGATAAGGTCTAGGTTCTGAAGCCTGAAAAACCGCAGTTTGGAAGAGATGATAACCTAAGGCCATGGCGGTTCTGATGTGCTCAGTGTGCGGTCAGGTGTCTGGGTGTTGGTCAGGAGGTCCGAGCTCAGGTTGTGTCAGACAGTGCATTAGTGCACAGGTTAGACTCTATACTTTGGGTATAGTCGAATGCCATGTAGATTTATCCTCATATAAGGTGCCTGGGCACTCATTAGGCCAAATTTTTTTTTCTAGAGGGCAGGCAGAGTGCTGCATTGTGGGTCTGGAATTGCGAAACTTCTGGGCTTCGGGGCCTGGAGTGTGAGGACGGAAATCTGAGAACACAAGCTAGACTTGGGTTTCAGGGCCAGGGCACGGCAGGTACCCCTGTAGATCTGAACCTATATCTCATGCATCTGAAGTCAGGGCGAGGATCAGAAGTTGGCTCAGGTTGGAGTTTCTGTGCATGACGGCCCCTTCATGAAGGGAGCGGAATCTCGAGGCCATTGAGGTTTTCCCACGTTGGGAGTTGTGGGATGCCCCCTTCAAGGATTCCTTCTGCGGGACAATTGAGACTTTTTGGGCAGCTCCAGGACATCCCATATGGAATGACTCCAGGTCACCGTTCGAGGATGGATGCCTGGGAAGCCCGCCTCGCATTCCAATTGTCTCCTAGCAACAAGACAGTTTAGATCTGATGGCTTAGCGGGAGAAACCGGGGTGGCTGACTTGAAATGGACTTTCCTGAGGATGGGTCCTAATGTGTGTTTGTGTCCATGAGGGCCTTAAAATGGGGCGGTGGCACCGGGACCCTGAAGTATTCTCCTAAGCTTTTGACATAGCTCGATGCACAAGGTTCCTTGTGGAGACGAGATTTGTTTTGATGGGTGCCTCAGGAAAACCTCTATGCTGGTATTGGTATCCAGGCTTTTGAGGATACATGCCTGTAATCCAAAGCAATGTATCCGATTATGGCCTAAGGTCCTGTCTGGTTCAATCTTCTTCTCAGGGGACATCCATCTACGGTATGAGTGGAGGTAGATGCTCAGCTGGAATCAGACCGCCCTTGTTTGTCCCGGGCGACCTGCACTATTGGGATGGCCGCAGGGATTTGGAGGGTTCTCCAAATTTTACTGTTTTGGACAATGGCATCGGCAGAATTCCCATGGATTGGGTAGGCACAGTCCTAATGTGTGACTACAGGGGCCCCAGCCTGGAGGGTGTGTGGCCCAGGACATTGAGGACAGAAGTCTGAAAACACAAACTCAGCTTAGGTTTGGGGACGTAGGTATGGCAGGCCCGATCTATAAACCTTAAGAAGAACTCTTTCGGTTATGAAGAAAGAGCGAGTCTGAGGCGCTTGCTCAGGCTTTTGTCTCTGGATTTTGTATCAGAGATGGCCTTGGAATGTCGGGGAGGCCTCATGGGCCATGGACGAATCTTCCTCTCTGTGGATTTGGCCCGATCCCAATTGTTTTTCGTCAATCTGTGGAATGGGAGGACTCCTTTCAGGTTTGTTACCTCAGGTGTCCCGCCAAAAGAGGAATTCCAAAGAAGAGCCCTGGGGAAAAGTGAAGGGAGAACCCGAACTATGGGTAAAATTTGGGGCCTAGGGGCATGGCAAGCCCAATATGCTATCTCTTCATCCAGCCACTGAGAGGCCTTATTGAGGACTGGGATCAGGGTGAGGGTCACAATGTGTGGTTTTGACCAATGTGGCCCGCAAACATGAGCGGGGCCTCATGGGCCACCCTGGTTTCAACTACACTGAACGTTGGACAACATGCCAACCACATGGTTTCTTGCCACGGGGAAGGAGTTGTGTTTTCTGCATCACTTTCAAGCCTGGGCAGTGATTGGAGATAAGGTCTAGGTTCTGAAACTTGACAACCGAGGTTGGGAAGAGATGACGACCTAAGACCATGGCGGGTCCGATGTGCTCAGTGAGCGGCCAGCTTTCTGTGTGGGGCCAGTTAATCCAGGCTCAGGCTGTGTCAAAAAGGGCAATAGTGCCCAGGTCAGCCTATATATTTGGGGTACAGTCGTATGGCGTGCAGGTTGATCCTCTTTTGGAGTTTCTGGGTAGCCCCAGAGGGCAATGTTTTTCTTCCTGAGGGCAGGAAGTGTGCTGCATTATAGTTCTGGTTTTCAAACTGGAGGCTTGTGGGCCAGTAGTCTGAGGAAGGAAATCTGAGAACAAGCTAGGCTTAGGTTTCTGGGTGAGGACAAGGCAGGAACAATCTACAGACCTGAATCGAGATCTCGCGCTTATGATGTCAGGGCGAGGATCAGAAGATCGCTCAGGTTGGAGTTTCTGTCCCTGATGGCCCTTCATGAAGGGGTGGGGGGGTCATGAGGCCGTGGGGGTTTTCCCACGATGTTAGTTGTGAGAAGCTCCAAACTGCAGAGAGTCTTCTGCAGGACAATTGAGACCTGTTGGTTGGCTCCAGGGCAACGATTCCGAGCAGGGTTCTAAGGATGGATGGATGGGTAGCCCACCTCGCATTCCAATTGTGTCCTAGCAACAAGACAGGTTAGATCTGCTGGATCTGGGGGAGCAACCCAGGAGGCTGAGTTGAAATAAACTCTCCTGTGGATGGGTCCTAATGTCTTTTTGTGTCTATGGAGACCTTGGAATGTAGCGGTGGCACTGGGGTCCTGAAGGGTTTTTCCAAACATAGGCTTTGACACAGCTCCAACGTGCAAGTTTCCCATATGTAGATGAGATGTTTTCTGATGGGTGAGTCAAGAAACAGCCATACGCTGGTATTGAAATCCAGGCCTCTGAGGAGAGATGACTGGATACCACAGCAATGGATCCGAATAGTGCCTAGGGGCCTGTTCGTTCCTTTTTACCTCTGGGGACATCAGTCTATGCGTCTGAGTGCAGGTAGGTGCTCAGATGAGCTCAGATTGCCCCTGTTTGTCCTGGGAAGCCACCACTATTGGGATGGCCTCAGGCAGTTTGGAGGTTTATCCTATTAGTAGGGTTGTGGCCATTGGAATGGGCACATACAATTCCCTTGTAGAGGGCAAGTACAGTCCTCAGGTTTGGCTCCAGGGGCCTGAGCCGGTAGGGTGTGTAGGCCAGAGCTGTTTGGACAGTTGTCTGAAAACACAAACGCGGCTTATGTTTCGGGTCATAGGTATGGCAGGACTGATCTACAGACCATGACGAGAACTCTTCAGGATATGAAAAAAGGGCGAGTGTGAGGCTCGTGCTCAAGTTTTTGTCTCTGGATATCGTGTCACTCATGGTCGTGAAATTTCCGGGTGAATTCATGGGAAATGGACGAGTCTTACTCTCTGGGGTTTTGCCCCGTCCCAAGAGTTTTGGGTCATTCTGGGGATGGAAGAAGTCCGTTTTGTTGTTGTTGTTGTTGATTTGTTTTGTTTTGTTTTTTAACCTCAGGTGTCTCACCAAATGAGGTATTCCAGAGTAGAGCCCTGGGGAGGGCCGACCGGACAACCAGATATCTGGTTAAAAATTGTGGCCTAGGGACATGTCAAGCCCATTATGACATCTAATGGTCGAGCCACTGAGAGGACTTACTAGAGCACAGGACTCACGCTGAGGGTCACAATGCGTGTTTATGCCCTCTTCGCACTCAAGAATTGGCGGGGCCTCCGGGTGAATGCTGGTTTCTCCTACACTGAACGTTGGACAACATGCCAACCACAAGGTTTCTTGCCATGGGTAAGGACAAGGTCTGATTTCTGCATCACAGGCACCCCTGGGCAGTGGTTGGAGATAAGGTCTAGGTTCTGAAGCCTGAAAAACCGCAGTTTGGAAGAGATGATAACCTAAGGCCATGGCGGTTCTGATGTGCTCAGTGTGCGGTCAGGTGTCTGGGTGTTGGTCAGGAGGTCCGAGCTCAGGTTGTGTCAGACAGTGCATTAGTGCACAGGTTAGACTCTATACTTTGGGTATAGTCGAATGCCATGTAGATTTATCCTCATATAAGGTGCCTGGGCACTCATTAGGCCAAATTTTTTTTTCTAGAGGGCAGGCAGAGTGCTGCATTGTGGGTCTGGAATTGCGAAACTTCTGGGCTTCGGGGCCTGGAGTGTGAGGACGGAAATCTGAGAACACAAGCTAGACTTGGGTTTCAGGGCCAGGGCACGGCAGGTACCCCTGTAGATCTGAACCTATATCTCATGCATCTGAAGTCAGGGCGAGGATCAGAAGTTGGCTCAGGTTGGAGTTTCTGTGCATGACGGCCCCTTCATGAAGGGAGCGGAATCTCGAGGCCATTGAGGTTTTCCCACGTTGGGAGTTGTGGGATGCCCCCTTCAAGGATTCCTTCTGCGGGACAATTGAGACTTTTTGGGCAGCTCCAGGACATCCCATATGGAATGACTCCAGGTCACCGTTCGAGGATGGATGCCTGGGAAGCCCGCCTCGCATTCCAATTGTCTCCTAGCAACAAGACAGTTTAGATCTGATGGCTTAGCGGGAGAAACCGGGGTGGCTGACTTGAAATGGACTTTCCTGAGGATGGGTCCTAATGTGTGTTTGTGTCCATGAGGGCCTTAAAATGGGGCGGTGGCACCGGGACCCTGAAGTATTCTCCTAAGCTTTTGACATAGCTCGATGCACAAGGTTCCTTGTGGAGACGAGATTTGTTTTGATGGGTGCCTCAGGAAAACCTCTATGCTGGTATTGGTATCCAGGCTTTTGAGGATACATGCCTGTAATCCAAAGCAATGTATCCGATTATGGCCTAAGGTCCTGTCTGGTTCAATCTTCTTCTCAGGGGACATCCATCTACGGTATGAGTGGAGGTAGATGCTCAGCTGGAATCAGACCGCCCTTGTTTGTCCCGGGCGACCTGCACTATTGGGATGGCCGCAGGGATTTGGAGGGTTCTCCAAATTTTACTGTTTTGGACAATGGCATCGGCAGAATTCCCATGGATTGGGTAGGCACAGTCCTAATGTGTGACTACAGGGGCCCCAGCCTGGAGGGTGTGTGGCCCAGGACATTGAGGACAGAAGTCTGAAAACACAAACTCAGCTTAGGTTTGGGGACGTAGGTATGGCAGGCCCGATCTATAAACCTTAAGAAGAACTCTTTCGGTTATGAAGAAAGAGCGAGTCTGAGGCGCTTGCTCAGGCTTTTGTCTCTGGATTTTGTATCAGAGATGGCCTTGGAATGTCGGGGAGGCCTCATGGGCCATGGACGAATCTTCCTCTCTGTGGATTTGGCCCGATCCCAATTGTTTTTCGTCAATCTGTGGAATGGGAGGACTCCTTTCAGGTTTGTTACCTCAGGTGTCCCGCCAAAAGAGGAATTCCAAAGAAGAGCCCTGGGGAAAAGTGAAGGGAGAACCCGAACTATGGGTAAAATTTGGGGCCTAGGGGCATGGCAAGCCCAATATGCTATCTCTTCATCCAGCCACTGAGAGGCCTTATTGAGGACTGGGATCAGGGTGAGGGTCACAATGTGTGGTTTTGACCAATGTGGCCCACAAACATGAGCGGGGCCTCATGGGCCACCCTGGTTTCAACTACACTGAACGTTGGACAACATGCCAACCACATGGTTTCTTGCCACGGGGAAGGAGTTGTGTTTTCTGCATCACTTTCAAGCCTGGGCAGTGATTGGAGATAAGGTCTAGGTTCTGAAACTTGACAACCGAGGTTGGGAAGAGATGAAGAACTAAGACCATGGCGGGTCCGATGTGCTCAGTGAGCGGCCAGCTTTCTGTGTGGGGCCAGGTAATCCAGGCTCAGGCTGTGTCAAAAAGGGCAATAGTGCCCAGGTCAGCCTATATATTTGGGGTACAGTCGTATGGCGTGCAGGTTGATCCTCTTTTGGAGTTTCTGGGTAGCCCCAGAGGGCAATGTTTTTCTTCCTGAGGGCAGGAAGAGTGCTGCATTATAGTTCTGGTTTTCAAACTGGAGGCTTGTGGGCCAGTAGTCTGAGGAAGGAAATCTGAGAACAAGCTAGGCTTAGGTTTCTGGGTGAGGACAAGGCAGGAACAATCTACAGACCTGAATCGAGATCTCGCGCTTATGATGTCAGGGCGAGGATCAGAAGATCGCTCAGGTTGGTGTTTCTGTCCCTGATGGCCCTTCATGAAGGGGCGGGGGGGTCATGAGGCCGTGGGGGTTTTCCCACGATGTTAGTTGTGAGAAGCTCCAAACTGCAAAGATTCTTCTGCAGGACAATTGAGACCTGTTGGTTGGCTCCAGGGCAACGATTCCGAGCAGGGTTCTAAGGATGGATGCCTGGGTAGCCCACCTCGCATTCCAATTGTGTCCTAGCAACAAGACAAGTTAGATCTGCTGGATCTGGGGGAGCAACCCAGGAGGCTGAGTTGAAATGGACTCTCCTGTGGATGGATCCTAATATGTTTTTGTGTCTATGGAGATCTTGGAATGAAGCGGTGGCACTTGGGCCCTGATGGGTTTTTTCAAACAGAGGCTTTGACACAGCTCCAACGTGCAAGTTTCCCATATGTAAATGAGATTTGTTCTGAGGGATGAGTCAGGAAACAGCAATACGCTGGTATTGAAATCCAGGCCTCTGAGGAGAGATGACTGGATAGCACAACAATGAATCCAAATAGTGCCTAGGGGCCTGTTCGTACCTTTTTACCTCTGGGGACATCAGTCTATGCATCTGAGTGCATGTAGGTGTCAGATGGGCTCAGATTGCTCCTGTTTTTCCTGGAGAGCCACCACTATTGGGATGGCCTCAGGGAGTTTGGAGGTTTATCCTATTAGTAGGTTGTGGTCATTGGAATGGGCACATACAATTCCCTTGGAGAGGGCAAGTACAGTCCTCAGGTTTGGCTCAGGGGCCTGAGCCTGTAGGGTGTGTAGGCAGAGCTGTTTGGACAGTTGTCTGAAAACACAAACGCGGCTTATGTTTCGGGTAATAGGTATGGCAGTATTGATCTATAGACCATGAGGAGAACTCTTCGGGATATGAAAAAAGGGCGAGTGTCAGGCTCTTGCTCAAGTTTTTGTCTCTGGATATCGTGTCACTCATGGTCATGAAATTTCCGGTTGACTTCATGGGAAATGGACGAGTCTCACTCTCTGGTGGTTTGTCCCCATCGCAAGATTTTGGGGTCATTCTGTGGGATGGAAGAAGTCCGTTTTGTTGTTGTTGTGATTTGCCTTGTTTTGTTTTTTAACCTCAGGTGTCCCACCAAATGAGGTATTCCAGAGTAGAGCCCTGGGGAGGGCCGACTGGACAACCAGAAATCTGGTTACAAATTTGGGCCTAGGGACTTGTCAAGCCCATTATGACATCTAATGGTCGAGCGACTGAGAGGACTTACTAGAGGACAGGACTCACACTGAGGGTCACAATGCGTGTTTATGCCCACTTCGCAAACAAGATTGGGCGGGGCCTCATGGTGAATCCTGGTTTCTCCTACACTGAACGTTGGACAACCTGCCAATGACAAGATTTCTTGCCATGGGTAAGGAAGAGTTCTGATTTCTGCATCACAGTCACCCTTGGGCAGTGATTGGAGATAAGGTCTAGATTCTGAAGCCTGAAAACAGAGGTAGGGAAGAGATGATAACCTAAGGCCATGGCGGGTCTGATGTGCTCAGTGCGCGGTCAGCTGTCTGGGTGTTGGTCAGGAGGTCCGGGCTCAGGTTCTGTCAGACAGTGCATTAGTGCCCCCGTAGACTATATAATTTGGGTAAAGTCGAGTGCCATGTAGATTTATCCTCATATAAGTTGTCTGGGCAGCTCATTAGGCAAAATTTGTTTTCTAGAGGGCAGGCAGAGTGCTTCATTGTCGGTCCGAAATTGCCAAACTTGAGGGTTCGTGTCCAGGAGTGTGAGGACGGAAGTCTGAGAACACAAGCTGGACTTGTGTATCAGGGCGAGGACACGGCAGGGACCACTGTAGATCTGAACCAATATCTCATGCATCTGAAGTCAGGGCGAGGATCAGACGTTGTCTCACGTTGGAGTTTATGTGCATGACGGCCCCTTCATGAAGAGAGCGAAATCTCGAGGCCATGTAGGTTTTCCCACGTTGGGTGTTGTGGGATGCCCCCTTCAAGGATACCTTCTGCGGGACAATTGAGACCTGTTGGGCAGCTTCAGGACATCCCATATGGAATGACTCCAGGGCACCATTCGAGAATGGATGACTGGGAAGCAGGCCTCGCATTCCAATTTTCTCCTAGCAACAAGAGAGTTTAGATCTGATGGCTCTGCGTGAGCAACAGGAGTGACTGACTTGAAATGGACTTTCCTGAGGATGGGTCCTAATGTGTGTTTGTGTCCATGAGGGCCTTAAAATGGGGCGGTGGCACCGGGACCCTGAAGTATTCTCCTAAGCTTTTGACATAGCTCGATGCACAAGGTTCCTTGTGGAGAGGAGATTTGTTTTGATGGGTGCCTCAGGAAAACCCCTATGCTGGTATTGGAATCCAGGCTTTTGAGGAGACATGCCTGTAAACCAAAGCAATGTATCCGATTATGGCCTAGGGTCCTGTCTGGTTCAATCTGCTTCTCAGGGGACATCCATCTATGGTATGAGTAGAGGTAGATGCTCAGCTGGTATCAGACCGCCCTTGTTTGTCCCGGGCGACCTGCACTATTGGGATGGCCTCAGGGATTTGGAGGGTTCTCCTAATTTTACGGTTTTGGACCATGGAATGGGCAGAATTCCCATGGATTGGGTAGACACAGTCCTAATGTGTGACACCTGGTGCCCCAGCCTGGAAGGTGTGTGGACCAGGACGTTGGGGACAGAAGTCTGAAAACACAAACTCAGCTTAGCTTTGGGGAGGTAGGTATGGCAGGCCCGATCTATAAACCATGAGAAGAACTCTTCCGGATATAAAGAAAGAGCGAGTCTGAGGAACTTGCTCAGACTTTTGTCTCTGGATTTTGTATCAGAGATGGCCGTGGAATGTCGGGGAAGCCTCATGGGGCATGGACGAATCTTTCTCTCTGGGGATTTGGTCCGATCCCAATTGCTTTTCATCAATCTGTGGAATGGGAGGACTCCTTTCAGGTTTGTTACCTCAGGTGTCCCGCCAAAAGAGGAATTCCAAAGATGAGCCCTGGGGAAAAGTGAAGGGAGAACCCGAACTATGGGTAAAATTTGGGGCCTAGGGGCATGGCAAGCCGAATATGCTGACTCTTCATCCAGCCACTGAGAGGCCTTACCTGAGGCCTGGGATCAGGCTGAGGGACACAATGTGTGTTTGTGACCAATGTGGCCCATAAACATGGGCGGGGCATCATGGGCCACACTGGTTTCAACTACACTGAACGTTGGAAAAACATGCCAACCACTAGGTTTCTTGCCAAGGCGAAGGAGAAGTTCTGATTCTTGTATCACGTTCACTCCTGAGCAGTGAGTGGAGATAAGGTCTAGGTTCTGAAGGTGAAAACTGAGGTTTTGTAGAGTTGATGGCCTAAAGCCATTGTGGGTGTGATATGCTCTGTTTTTGGCCAGCTGTCTGGGTGTTGGACTGGAGGTCTGCCCTCAGGCTGTTTCAGACAGGGCTTTAGTGCACAGGCTAGACTGTATAATTGGGGTATGGTCGAGTGTCATGCAGGTTGTTACTCATTTGGCGTTTCTGGTTAGGCCTATAGGGCAACATTTTTCTTCTGGAGGGCAGGCAGAGTGCTGCATTGTGTCTCCAGAATTGCCAAACTGGAGGGGTGTGGCCAGGATTGTGAGGAAGGAAGTCTGAAAACACAAGCTAGCACGAGTTTTGGGGCCAAGAGCATGGCAGGCCCACTCTGCAGGGGCTGAATCGAGATCTCCTGCAGGTGAGGTCAGGGCGAGTATCAGATGTTGCCTCAAGCTGGAGTTTGTGTCCATGACGGCCCCTTCCTGAAGGGGGTGGGGGCGTCATGAGGCCAGGGAGGTTTCCCTACGCTGGGAGTTGTGAGCTGCTCCAAACTTCAAAGTTTCCTTCTTCAGGACAGTCGAGTACTATTGGATGGTTCCAGGATGCCCCATACAGAAAGACTCGAGAGCAGGGCCGTAAGCATGGATGCCGAGAAACGCCAACTCACCTTCCCATTGCCTGGTCGAGACAAGGCACGCTCCATCTGCGGGCTTTTGGGTGAGCTACCCAGAAGGCTGAGTTTGAATGGACTCTCCTGAGGATGAGTCATAATGTGGGTTGGTGGCCAAGGAGACCTTGGAATGCGGCAGTAGCTAAGGGACTCTGCAGGATTCTCCAACCCGAAGGGCTTGACACAACTCCAACAAGGAAGCTTCCCATGTGGAGATGAGAGGTCTTCTGTCTGGTGCCTCAGGAAAGCCCCGTATGCTGGTCTTCAAACCCAGGCCTCTGAGGAGTGATACCTGGACACCAAAGCAAGAGTTCATAATAGGGCCTAGGGGCCTGTCTGGTTCAATCTTCTTTCTCTGCGGATATCTGTCTGTGTGTCTGCATGGAGGTAGTAGTTGCTCATCTTGTGTCATAATGCCAGTATTTGTCCAGTGCGGCTTGTGGTAGTGGGATGTCCTTGGGGACCTTGAGGTTTCTACTATTTTGTAGAGTTGTGGCCAATGGAATGGGCAGTTTCTTAGGAGAGAGCAGGCACAGTTCTGTGGTGTGGCTCCAGAGACCCCAGCCTGGAGGCTGTGTGGGCCATGGCTGTGCAGACAGACATCCAAAAACCCTAACTCAGCTCAGGTTTGGGGCCGAGGTTACGGCAGGCCTGATCTACAGTCAATGAGGGGAGCTCCTCTGGATATGAAAGAAGGGTGAGAGGGAGGCAGTCGCTCAGGCTTTTGTCTCTGGATGTTTTGTCCACAATGGCCGTTTAATGTAGGAGTTGCCTCATGGGTCGTAGAAGTCTCCCTCTCTGGTAGTTTGTCCAGCCCCCAAGAGTTTGGGGTCATTCTGTGGGAAGGGAAGTGTCCTGTTTTCTGCTTCATGTGTCCCCCCAGTAGAGGGATTCAAGAGCATAGCAGTGGGTACTGACAACTGGAATACTCGCCCTCTGGTTAAGCCTGGGGGCCTATGGATATGACAAGCCCCATATGCAGGATCTTGGTCCAGCCACTGAGAGGCGTTACTTTAATACGGGACTCACGCTGCAGGTCACAATGCATGTCTGTGCCCTAGGCGGCCCTCAAGCACTGGCGTGGCCTTTCGGACAATGCAGGTTTTCCCACATTGAACGTTGGACAACATGCCAACCACAAGGTTTCTGGCCATGGGGAAGGAGGAATTCTAATTTCTGCATCACGTTCACCCCTGGGCAGTGATTGGAGATAAGGTCTAGGTTCTGAAGCCTGAAAACCGAGGTTGTAAGAGATGACGACCTACAGCCATAGCGGGTCCTATGTGTCCAGGTTGGGGCCAGCTGTCTGGGTATCGTTTGGGATGTCTTGTCTCAGGCTGTGCCAGACAGGGCATTAGTATACAGGGTAGGCTGTATAATTGCTTTACAATCAAGTGGCATGCATTAGAAAATCATTTGGGGTTTCTTATTAGCAGCATAGGGCAAAGTTTTTCTTCTGGAGGGCAGGCAGAGCGCTGCATTGTGGCATCGGAATTCCCAAACTGGAGGGCTTGTGGGCCAGGAGAGTGAGGACGGAAGTCTGAGAACACAAGCTAGGCTTAGGTTTCGGGGCAAGGACATGGCAGGCACACTCTGCAGAGCTGAATTGAGATCTCATGCGTCTGAAGTCAGGTCGAGGATCAGACTTTGGCTCAGGTTTGAGTTTCTGTCCATGTTGGCCCCTTCAGGAAGGGGGGACATTATGAGCCAATGGGGGTTTTCCCTCTATTGGAGTTGTGAGATGCTACAAACCGCAAGGATTCCTTCTGTGGGACAATTAAGATTTGTTGGATGGCTCCAGGACGTCTTATAAGGTATTTCTCCAGAACAGGGTTCTAAGTATGAATGCCTGGGCAGCCAGCCTCATATTCCAATTGTCTCCTAGCAACAAGAAACGTTTGATCTGCTGGCTTGGGGTAGCAACAGAGGGGGCTGAGTTGAAATGGACTTTCCTGAGGATGGTCTTAATGTTGGTTTGAGTCCATGGAGACCTTGGTATGGGGTAGTGGCACCAGGGCCCTGAAGGATTCTCCTAACCAGAGGTTATGACAAAGCTCCAATGAGCAAGTTTTCCATGGGGAGACGAGATTTGTTCTTATTGGTGCCTCAGGAAACCACCATATGCTGGTATTGGAAAGGAGGCCTCAGGAGAGATGCCTGAAAACCAAAGCAATGGATCTGATTAGGGCCTAGGGGCCTGTCCGGTTCAATATTCTTCTCTGGGGACATCTGTTGTCTGAGTGGAGGTAGTTGTTCAGCTGGTTTGAGATCACCCCTGTTTGTCCTGGGAGGCCTACACTATTAAGATGGCCTCGGTGACTTTGGAGGTTTTTCCTCATTTGCAAGGTTGTGGCCAATGGAATGGGAAGAATTCCCTTGAAAGGGAAGCACAGTCCTGAGGTGTGGCTCCAGGGACCCAATTGTGGAGCGTGTTTGGTCCAGGGCTATTTGGACAAAAGTCTGAAAACACAAACTCCACTTAGGTTGGTGGATGTAGGTATGGCCGACCCGATCTATAGACCGTGAGGAGAACTCTTCGGGATATGAACAAAGGGCGAATGTGAGGTGCTGGCTCATGCTTTTTTTTTTTTCTGTTATTGTGTCACCGATTGCCATGGACTGTCGGGGTGTCCTCATGGGTCATTGATGAGGCTCCCTTTCTGGGGATTTGACCCGATCCCAAGAGTTTGGGGTCATTCTGTGGGAAGGGAGGAGGCCGTTCTTGTTTTTTTGTTTATGTTTTTAGTATTATTTTATTTTTTTACCTAAGGTGGACCACCAAAAGAGGGATCCAAGAGCAGAGTCCTGGCAAGGAGCGACTGGACAACCAGACCTCTGGTTAACATTGGGACCTAAGAACATGGCAAGCCCTATATGTGGACTCTTGTTCCAGACACTGAGAGGCCTTCCTTGACGATAGGTCTCACACTGAGTTTCACAATGTGTTTTTGTGCCCAAGGAGCCCCTCAAGTCAGGGCGTGGCCTAATGTACCATGCTGGTTTCTCCTACACTGAACGTTGCACAATATGGCAACCACAAGTTTTCTGGCCATGGGGAAGAAGGAGTGCTAATTTCTGCAACACTTTCACTCCTGGACTGTGATTGGATTTAAGGTCTAGGTTCTGAAGCCTGAAAACTGAGGTTGGGAAGAGATGAAGACCTAAGGCCATGGTGTGGCTGATGTGCTCAGTGTTCGGCCAGCTGTTGAGTGTGGGTTGGGAGGTGCAGGCTCAGGCTGTGGCAGACAGGGAATTAGTGCCCAGGCTAGACTGTATCATTGGGGTGCAGTCGAGTTTCGTGCAGGATGGTACTAATTTGTGGTTACTGGGTAGCCCCAGAGGGCATCGTTTTTCTTCTGGAGGGAAGACACAGTGCCACATAGTGGCTCCAGAATTCCCAAACTGGAAGGCTTGTGGGCCAGGAGTGTGAGAAAAAAATTCTGAGAACACAAGCCAGACTTAGATTTCGGGGTGAGGGGATGGCAGGCACCCTCTGCAGAGATGATTCGAGATCCTGTATGCCTGAAGACAGAGCTAGGATCAGACGTTGGCTTACGTCGGAGTTTCTGTCCATGACGGCCCCTTCATGAAGGGGACGGTGTCACGAGGACATGGAGGTTTTCCCACGATGGGAATTGTGAGATGCTCCAAACCGCAATGATTCCTTCTGTGGGACAGTCGAGACCTGTTGGATGGCTCCAGGACATCCCATAAGGAAGTTATCCAGAGCAGGGTTCTAAGGATGGATGCCTGGGCAGCCTGCCTCCCATTCCAGGTGTCTCATAGCGCCAAGGCAAGTTCGATCTGCTGGATCTAGGGGAGCAACCGAGGCGGGTGTGTTGAAATGGGTGAGTTGAGGATGGGTCATAATGTGCATTTGTGTCCATGGAGACCTTGGAATGGGGTGCTTGATCCGGGGCCTTGAGGGATGTTCATAACCGGAGGTTTTGATGGGCTCTAAAGAGTACGTTTCCTATGTAGAGAAGAGAATTGTTTTGATGAGTGCCTAAGGAATCTCCCATATGCTGGTATGGGAAACCAGGCCTCTGAGGAGAGATGACTGGAAACAAAAGCAATCGAGATGATTAGGGCCTAGGTGCCTGTCCGGTTCAATCTCTTTCCTGAGGATACGTGTCTAAGGATCTGAGGGGATGTAGTTGCTCAGCTTGTGTCAGATCGCACCTGTTTGTCCTGGGCAGCCTATAATATTGGGATGGCTTCCGGACTTTGGAGTTTCTCCTAATCTATAGGTTTGTGGCCAATGGAATGGGCAGAAATCCCCTGGAGAGGGCAGGCACAGTTCTGAGTTTGGCTCTAGGGGCCCAGCCTTGAGGATGTGTGGGCCAGGCCTGTGGGGACAAAAGTCTGAAAACACAAACTCCGCTTAGGATTGGGGACATAGGTATGGCACGCCCAATCTACAGACTGTGATAACACTTAGGGATATGAAAAAGGGTGAGTTTGAGGTGCTTGCTCAGGTTTTGTCTCTGGATTTGTGTCAACAATGTGGGTGGAATGCTGGCGTGGCCTCATGGGTTGTGGATGGCTTTCCTCCTCTGAGGATTTGACCCGATCCCAAGAGTTTGGGTACATTCTGTGGGATGGGAGGAGTCTTTTCTGTTTTTTATTTTATTTTATTTTATATTTTATTTTATGTACCTCAAGTGTCCCAATAAAAGAGGGATTCCAGAGCAGAGTCCTTGGGAGGGACAACTGGATATCCCCACCTCTGTTTAAGTTTGGGGGCCTAGGGGCATGGCAAGTCCAATAGGCGGGCTCTTGATTCAGACACTGAGAGGCCTTCCTTGAGGACAGGGCTCATGCTGAGGTTCACAATGACTATTTGTGCCCAACAAGGCCCTCAAGCATGGGAAGTGCCTCATTGGCCACGCTAGATTATTCTACACTGAACGTTGGAGAATATGCCAACCACAAGGTTTCCAGCCATGGCGAAGGAAGAGTTGTGATTTCTGCATCACGTTCACCCCTGGACAAGGATTGGAGTTTAGGTCTAGGTTCTGAAACCCGAAAACTGAGGTTGGAAGAGATGAAGACCTAAGGACCTGATGGGTCCAATGAGCTCAGTGTGCAGCCAGCTGTTGAGCGTAGGTCTGGAGTTGTGGGCTCATGCTGTGTCAGACAAGGCATTAGACAGGCTAGACTGCATATTTGGGGTGCAGTCGAGTGGCGTTCAGTTGATCCTTATTCGGGTTTCTAGGTACCTCCATAAGGCAACGTTTTTCTTCTGGAGGGCAGGCAGTGTGCTGCATTATGGCCCCAGTATTGCCAATCTGTAGGGCTTTTGGGGCAGGGGTGTGAGGACGGTAGTCTGAGAACACAAGCTAGGCTTAGTTTTGGGGGTGAGTGCACAGAAGGCACACTCTGCAGAGCTGAATCAAGATCTCATGCACCTGAAGTCAGGGCGAATATCAGACGTTTGCTCAGGTTGGAGTTTCTGTCCATGATGGCCACTTTATAAAGTGGAGCGTCTCAAGAGGCCATGTAGATTTTCCCACAATGGGAGTTCTGAGATGCTCCAGACTGCAAAGATTCCTTTTGTGGGACACTTGAGACCTGTTGGATGGCTCTAGGATGTCCCATGTGGAACGACTCCAGAGTAGGGTTCTAAGGATGGATGCCTGGGCAGCCCGCCTCCCGTTCTAGTTGTATCCTAGCAACAAGGCAGGTTTGATCTGCAGGCCCTGGGGGAGAAACCAAGGGGGTTGAGTTGACATGGACTCTCCCGACAATAGATCATAATGTGGGTTTAAGTCCATGGAGGCCTTGGAATGGGGCGCTTGATCCGGGGCCCTGAAAGATTCTCCTAAACAGAGGTTTTTATAGAGCTCCAAAGAGTACATTTCCTATGTGGAGATTAGATTTTTCTGATGAGTGCCTCAGTAATCCCCCGTATTCTGGTATTGGAAACCAGGCCTCTGAGGAGAGATGCCTGGAAACAAAAGCAATGGATCCGATTAGAGCCTAAGTGCCTGTCCAGTTCAATCTTATTCTATGGGGATATCTGTCTCTGGCTCTGAGTGGAGGTAGTTTCCTAACTTGTGAAAGATCATCCCTGTTTCTCCTGGGCAGCCAACACTATTGGGATGGCCTCGGGGTTTTGGAGGATTCTCCTAATCTATAGGGTTGTGGCCAATGGAAATGGCAGAATTCCCCTGGAGAGGGAAGCCACAGTCCTGAGGTGTGTCTCCAGGGGCCCCTGGTGGGCCAGGACTGTGGGGACAGAAGTCTGAAAACACAAACTCAGCTTAGGTTTGGGGATGTATGTATGAAGGCTCGATCTACAGACCGTGAGAATTTTCCGGGCTATGAACAAAGGGCGAGTATGTGGCGCTTGCTCAGGCTTTTGTCTCTGGATTTTGTGTCAACGGTGGACGTGGAATGTCGGGGTGTCCTCAAGGGCCATGGACAATTCTTTCTCTGGTGATTTGGCCTGATGCCAAGGGGTTGGGATCATTCTGTGGATGGGAAGAGTCCTTTCTGTATTTTTTTTTTTTTACCTCAGGTGTTCCACCAAAGAGGGATTCCAGAGTAGAGCCCTGAGTAGGGGTGACTAGACATCTCGAACTCTGGTTGAGATTGGGGGACTAGGGGCTTGGCAAGCCCCATATGTGGGCTGTTGTTCCAGTCACTAAGAGGCTTTACATGAGGATAGGGTTCACGCTGAGGGTCACAATGTGTGTTTGTGCAAATTGTGGCCCTCAGGGATAGGTGGGGCCTCATAGTCCATGCTGCTTTCTCCTACAATGAACATTGGACAACATGCCAACCACTAGGTTTCTTGCCAAGGCGAAGGAGAAGTTCTGATTCTTGCATCACGTTCACTCCTGAGCAGTGAGTGGAGATAATGTCTAGGTTCTGAAGGTGAAAACTGAGGTTGGGTAGAGATGATGGCCTAAAGCCATTGTGGGTGTGATATGCTCTGTGTACGGCCAGCTTTCTGGGTGTTGGACTGGAGGTCTGCCCTCAGGCTGTGTCAGACAGGGCTTTAGTGCACAGGCTAGGCTGTATAATTGGGGTATGTTCGAGTGGCATGCAGGTTGTTACTCATTTGGCGTTTCCGGTTAGCCCTATAGGGCAACATTTTTCTTCTGGAGGGCAGGCAGAGTGCTGCATTGTGTCTTCAGAATTGCCAAACTGGAGGGGTGTGGCCAGGATTGTGAGGAAGGAAGTCTGAAAACACAAGCTAGCACGAGTTTTGGGACCAAGAGCATGGCAGGTCCACTCTGCAGAGGCTGAATCGAGATCTCCTGCAGTGAGGTCAGGGCGAGTATCAGATGTTGCTTCAAGCTGGAGTTTGTGTCTATGACGGCCCTTACATGAAAAGGGTGGGGGCGTCATGAGGCCAGGGAGGTTTCCCTACACTGGGAGTTGTGAGCTGCTCCAAACTTCAAAGTTTCCTTCTTCAGGACAGTCGAGTACTATTGGATGGTCCCTTGATGCCCCATACAGAAAGACTCGAGAGCAGGGGCCTAAGCATGGATGCCGAGAAACGCCAACTCACCTTCCCATTGCCTGGTCGAGACAAGGCACGCTCAATCTGCGGGCTCTTGGGTGAGATACCCAGAAGGCTGAGTTTAAATGGACTCTCCTGAGGATGAGTCATAATGTGGTTTAGTGGCCATGGAGACCTTGGAATGTGGCAGTAGCTAAGGGACTCTGCAGGATTCTCCAACCCGAAGGGCTTGACACAACTCCAACAAGGAAGCTTCCCAGGTGGAGATGAGAGATCTTCTGTCTGGTGCCTCAGGAAAGCCCCGTATGCTGGTCTTCGAACCCAGGCCTCTGAGGAGTGATACCTGGACACCAAAGCAAGAGTTCATAATAGGGCCTATGGGCCTGTCTGGTTCAATCTTCTGTCTCTGCGGATATCTGTCTGTGTGTCTGTGTGTCTGCATGGAGGTAGTAGTTGCTCAGCTTGTGTCATAATGCCCCTATTTGTCCAGTGCGGCTTGCGGTAGTGGGATGTCCTTGGGGACCTTGAGGTTTCTACTATTTTGTAGAGTTGTGGCCAATGGAATGGGCAGTTTCTTAAGAGAGAGCAGGCACAGTTCTGTGGTGTGGCTCCAGAGACCCCATCCTGGAGGCCGTGTGGGCCATGGCTGTGCAGACAGACATCCAAAATCCCTAACTCAGCTCAGGTTTGGGGCCGAGGTTATGGCAGGCCTGATCTACAGTCCATGAGGGGAGCTCCTCTGGATATGAAAGAAGGGTGAGAGGGAGGCAGTCGCTCAGGCTTTTGTCTCTGGATGTTTTGTCCACAATGGCCGTTTAATGTAGGAGTTGCCTCATGGGTCGTAGAAGTCTCCCTCTCTGGTAGTTTGTCCAGCCCCCAAGAGTTTGGGGTCATTCTGTGGGAAGGGAAGTGTCCTGTTTTCTGCTTCATGTGTCCCCCCTGTAGAGGGAATCTAGAGCATAGCAGTGGGTACTGACAACTGGAATACTCGCCCTCGGGTTAAGCCTGGGGCCTATGGATATGACAAGCCCCATATGCAAGATCTTGGTCCAGCCACTGAGAGGCGTTACTTTAATACGGGACTCACGCTGCAGGTCACAATGCATGTCTGTGCCCTAGGCGGCCCTCAAGCACTGGCGTGGCCTTTCGGACAATGCAGAATTTCCCACATTGAACGTCGGACAACATGCCAACCACAAGGTTTCTGGCCATGGGGAAGGAGGAATTCTAATTTCTGCATCACGTTCACCCCTGGGCAGTGATTGGAGATAAGGTCTAGGTTCTGAAGCCTTAAAACCGAGGTTGGGAAGAGATGACGACCTACAGCCATAGCGGGTCCTATGTGACCATGTTGGGGCCAGCTGTCTGGGTATTGTTTGGGATATCTTGTCTCAGGCTGTGCCAGACAGGGCATTAATATACAGGGTAGGCTGTATAATTGCTTTACAATCGAGTGGCATGCATTAGAAAATCATTTGGGGTTTCTTATTAGCAGCATAGGGCAAAGTTTTTCTTCTGGAGGGCAGGCAGAGTGCTGCATTGTGGCTTCGGAATTCCCAAACTGGAGGGCTTGTGGGCCAGGAGAGTGAGGACGGAAGTCTGAGAACACAAGCTAGGCTTAGGTTTCGGGGCAAGGACATGGCAGGCACACTCTGCAGAGCTGAATTGACATCTCATGCATCTGAAGTCAGGTCGAGGATCAGACTTTGGCTCAGGGTTGAGTTTCTGTCCATGTTGGCCCCTTCATGAATGGGGGACATTATGAGCCCATGGGGGTTTTCCCTCTATTGGAGTTGTGAGATGCTCCAAACCGCAAGGATTCCTTCTGTGGGACAATTAAGATTTGTTGGATGGCTCCAGGACGTCTTATAAGGTATTTTTCCAGAACAGGGTTCTAAGTATGGATGCCTGGGCAGCCAGCCTCACATTCCAATTGTCTCCTAGCAACAAGAAACGTTTGATCTGCTGGCTTGGGGTAGCAACAGAGGGGGCTGAGTTGAAATGGACTTTCCTGAGGATGGTCTTAATGTTGGTTTGCGTCCAAGTGGCACCAGGGCCCTGAAGGAGTCTCCTAACCAGAGGTTATGACAAAGCTCCAATGAGCAAGTTTTCCATGGGGAGACGAGATTTGTTCTTATTGGTGCCTCAGGAAACCACCATATGCTGGTATTGGAAACGAGGCCTCTGAGGAGAGATGCCTGAAAACCAAAGCAATGGATCTGACTAGGGCCTAGGGGCCTGTCCGGTTCAATATTCTTCTCTGGGGACATCTGTTGTCTGAGTGGAGGTAGTTGCTCATCTGATTGAGATCACCCCTGTTTGTCCTGGGCGGCCTACACTATTGGGATGGCCTCGGTGACTTTGGAGGTTTTTCCTCATTTGCAAGGTTGTGGCCAATGGAATGGGAAGAATTCCATTGAAAGGGAAGAACAGTCCTGAGGTGTGGCTCCAGTGACACAAGTGTGGAGCGTGTTTGGTCCAGGGCTATTTGGACAAAAGTCTGAAAACACAAACTCCACTTAGGTTGGGGGATGTAGGTATGGCCGGCCCGATCTATAGACCGTGAGGAGAACTCATCGGGATATGAACAAAGGGCGAATGTGAGTTGCTGGCTCATGCTTTTTTTTTTTTTTTTTTCTGGAAATCTGTCACCGATTGCCATGGAATGTCGGGGTGTCCTCATGGGCCATCGATGAGGCTCCTTTTCTGGGGATTTGACCTGATCCCAAGAGTTTGGGGTCATTCTGTGGGAAGGGAGGAGGCCTTTCTTGTTTTTTTGTTTACTTTTTTATTATTATTATTTTTTTTTTACCTAAGGTAGACCACCATAAGAGGGATTCCAGAGAAGAGACCTGGGGAGGGGCGACTGGACAACCAGACCTCTGGTTAACATTGGGACCTAAGAACATGGCAAGCCCCATATGTGGGCTCTTGGTCCAGACACTGAGAGGCCTTCCTTGAGGATAGGTCTCACACTGAGTTTCACAATGTGTTTTTGTGCCCAAGGAGCCCCTCAAGTCAGGGCGTGGCCTAATGTACCATGCTGGTTTCTCCTACACGGAATGTTGGACAATATGGCAACCACAAGTTTTCTGGCCATGGGGAAGAAGGAGTTCTAATTTCTGCAACACTTTCACTCCTGTACTGTGATTGGATTTAAGGTCTAGGTTCTGAAGCCTGAAAACTGAGGTTGGGAAGAGATGAAGACCTAAGGCCAGGTTGTGGCTGATGTGCTCAGTGTTCGGCTAGCTGTTGAGTGTGGATTGGGAGGTGCAGGCTCAGGCTGTGGCAGACAGGGAATTAGTGCCCAGGCTAGACTGTATCATTGGGGTGCAGTCGAGTTTCGTGCAGGTTGGTACTCATTTGTGGTTACTGGGTAGCCCCAGAGGGCATCGTTTTTCTTCTGGAGGGAAGACACAGTGCCACATAGTGGCTCCAGAATTCCCAAACTGGAAGGCTTGTGGGCCAGGAGTATGAGAAACAAATTCTGAAAACACAAGCCAGACTTAGATTTCGGGGTGAGGGGGCGGCAGGCACCCTCTGCAGAGATGATTCAAGATCCCGTATGCCTGAAGACAGAGCTAGAATCAGACGTTGGCTTACGTCGGAGTTTCTGTCCATGACGGCCCCTTCATGAAGGGGACGGTGTCGCGAGGACATGGAGGTTTTCCCACGATGGGAATTGTGAGATGCTCCAAACCGCAATGATTCCTTCTGTGGGACAGTCGAGACCTGTTTGATGGCTCCAGGACATACCATAAGGAAGTTATCCAGAGCAGGGTTCTAAGGATGGATGCCTGGGCAGCCTGCCTCCCATTCCAGGTGTCTCATAGCGCCAAGGCAAGTTCGATCTGCTGGATCTAGGGGAGCAACCGAGGCGGGTGTGTTGAAATGGGTGAGTTGAGGATGGGTCATAATGTGCATTTGTGTCCATGTAGACCTTGGAATGGGATGCTTGAACCGGGGCCTTGAGGGATGTTCATAACCGGAGGTTTTTATGGAGCTCTAAAGAGTATGTTTCCTATGTAGAGAAGAGAATTGTTTTGATGAGTGCCTAAGGAATCTCCCATATGCTGGTATTGGAAAACAGGCCTCTGAGGAGAGATGACTGGAATCAAAAGCAATGGATCTGATTAGGGCCTAAGTGCCTGTCCAGTTCAATCTTATTCTATGGGGATATCTGTCTCTGGGTCTGAGTGGAGGTAGTTTCCTAACTTGTGAGAGATCATCCCTGTGTGTCCTGGGCAGCCAACATTATTCGGATGGCCTGGGGGAGTTTGGCGGATTCTCCTAATCTATTGGGTTGTGGCCAATGGAAATAGCAGAATTCCCCTGGAGAGGGAAGCCACAGTCCTGAGGTGTGTCTCCAGGGGCCCCAGCTTGGATGGTGTCTTGGCCAGGCCTGTGGGGACAGAAGTCTGAAAACACAAACTCAGCTTAGTTTTGGGGATGTATGTATGAAGGCTCGATCTACAGACCGTGAGAATTTTCCGGGCTATGAACAAAGGGCGAGTATGTGGCGCTTGCTCAGGCTTTTGTCTCTGGATTTTGTGTCAACGTTGGCCGTGGAATGTCGGAGTGTCCTCAAGGGCCATGGATAATTCTTTCTCTGGTGATTTGGCCTGATCCCAAGTGGTTGGGATCATTCTGTGGATGGGAAGAGTCCTTTATGTATTTTTTTTTTTACCTCAGTTCTCCCAACAAAGAGGGATTCCAGAGTAGAGCCCTGAGTAGGTGTGACTAGACATCTCGAACTCTGGTTGAGATTGGGGGACTAGGGGCTTGGCAAGCCCCATATGGGGGCTGTTGTTCCAGTGACTAAGAGGCTTTACATGAGGATAGGGCTCACGCTGAGGGTCACAATGTGTGTTTGTGCAAATTGTGGCCCTCAGGGATAGGTGGGGCCTCATTGTCCATGCTGCTTTCTCCTACAATGAACATTGGACAACATGCCAACCACTAGGTTTCTTGCCAAGGCGAAGGAGAAGTTCTGATTCTTGCATCACGTTCACTCCTGAGCAGTGAGTGGGGATAAGGTCTAGGTTCTGAAGGTGAAAACTGAGGTTGGGTAGAGATGATGGCCTAAAGCCATTGTGGGTGTGATATGCTCTGTGTACGGCCAGCTGTCTGGGTGTTGGACTGGAGGTCTGCCCTCAGGCTGTGTCAGACAGGGCTTTAGTGCACAGGCTAGACTGTATAATTGGGGTGTGGTCGAGTGGCATGCAGGTTGTTACTCATTTGGCGTTTCCGGTTAGCCCTATAGGGCAACATTTTTCTTCTGGAGGGCAGGCAGAGTGCTGCATTGTGTCTCCAGAATTGCCAAACTGGAGGGGTGTGGCCAGGATTGTGAGGAAGGAAGTCTGAAAACACAAGCTAGCATGAGTTTTGGGGCCAAGAGCATGGCAGGCCCACTCTGCAGAGGCTGAATCGAGATCTCCTGCAGGTGAGGTCAGGGCGAATATCAGATGTTGCCTCAAGCTGGAGTTTGTGTCCATGACGGCCCCTTCCTGAAGGGGGTGGGGGCGTCATGAGGCCAGGGAGGTTTCCCTAAGCTGGGAGTTGTGAGCTGCTCCAAACTTCAAAGTTTCCTTCTTCAGGACAGTCGAGTACTATTGGATGGTTCCAGGATGCCCCATACAGAAAGACTCGAGGGCAGGGGCCTAAGCATGGATGCCGAGAAACGCCAACTCACCTTTTCATTTCCTGGTGGAGACAAGGCACCCTCAATCTGCGGGCTCTTGGGTGAGCTACCCATAAGGCTGAGTTTAAATGGACTCTCCTGAGGATGAGTCATAATGTGGTTTGGTGGCCATGGAGACCTTGGAATGTGGCAGTAGCTAAGGGACTCTGCAGGATTCTCCAACCCGAAGGGCTTGACACAACTCCAACAAGGAAGCTTCCCATGTGGAGATGAGTGGTCTTTTGTCTGGTGCCTCAGGAAAGCCCCGTATGCTGGTCTTCGAACCCAGGCCTCTGAGGAGTGATACCTGGACACCAAAGCAAGAGTTCATAATAGGGCCTAGGGGCCTGTCTGGTTCAATCTTCTTTCTCTGCGGATATCTGTCTGTGTGTCTGCATGGAGGTAGTAGTTGCTCAGCTTGTCTCATAATGCCCCTATTTGTCCAGTGCGGCTTGCGGTAGTGGGATGTCCTTGGGGACCTTGAGGTTTCTACTATTTTGTAGAGTTGTGGCCAATTGAATGGGCAGTTTCTTAGGAGAGAGCAGGCACAGTTCTGTGGTGTGGCTCCAGAGACCCCAGCCTGGAGGCTGTGTGGGCCATGGCTGTGCAGACAGACATCCAAAAACCCTAACTCAGCTCAGGTTTGGGGCCGAGGTTACGGCAGGCCTGATCTACAGTCCATGAGGGGAGCTCCTCTGGATATGAAAGAAGGGTGAGAGGGAGGCAGTCGCTCAGGCTTTTGTCTCTGGATGTTTTGTCCACAATGGCCGTTTAATGTAGGAGTTGCCTCATGGGTCGTAGAAGTCTCCCTCTCTGGTAGTTTTCCAGGCCCCAAGAGTTTGGGGTCATTCTGTGGGAAGGGAAGTGTCCTGTTTTCTGCTTCATGTGTCCCCCCAGTAGAGGGATTCTAGAGCATAGAAGTGGGTACTGACAACTGGAATACTCGCCCTCGGGTTAAGCCTGGGGGCCTATGGATATGACAACCTCATATGCAGGATCTTGGTCCAGCCACTGAGAGGCGTTACTTTAATACGGGACTCACGCTGCAGGTCACAATGCATGTCTGTGCCCTAGGCGGCCCTCAAGCACTGGCGTGGCCTTTCGGACAATGCAGGTTTTCCCACATTGAACGTTGGACAACATGCCAACCACAAGGTTTCTGGCCATGGGGAAGGAGGAGTTGTAATTTCTGCAACACTTTCACTCCTGGACTGTGATTGGATTTAAGGTCTAGGTTCTGAAGCCTGAAAACTGAGGTTGGGAAGAGATGAAGCCCTATGGCCATGGTGTGTCTGATGTGCTCAGTGTTCGGCCATCTGTTGAGTGTGGGTTGGGAGGTGCAGGCTCAGGCTGTGGCAGACAGCGAATTAGTGCCCAGGCTAGACTGTATCATTGGGGTGCAGTCGAGTTTCGTGCAGGATGGTACTCATTTGTGGTTACTGGGTAGCCCCAGAGGGCAACGTTTTTCTTCTGGAGGGAAGACACAGTGTCACATACTAGCTCCAGAATTCCCAAACTTGAAGGCTTGTGGGCCAGGAGTGTGAGGAAAAAATTCTGAGAACACAAGCCAGACTTAGATTTCGGGGTGAAGGGACTGCAGGCACCCTCTGCAGAGATGATTCGAGATCCCGTATGCCTGAAGACAGAGCTAGGATCAGACGTTGTCTTAGGTCGGAGTTTCTGTCCATGACGGCCCCTTAATAAATGGGAGGGTGTCACGAGGACATGGAGGTTTTCCCACGATTTGAATTTTGAGATGCTCCAAACCGCAATGATTCCTTCTGTGGGACAGGTGAGACCGGTGGATGGCTCCAGGACATCCCATAAGGAAGTTATCCAGAGCAGGGTTCTAAGGATGGATGCCTGGGCAGCCTGCCTCCCATTCCAGGTGTCTCATAGAGCCAAGGCAAGTTCGATCTGCCTGATCTAGTGGAGCAACCGAGGCGGGTGTGTTGAAATGGGTGAGTTGAGGATGGGTCATAATGTGCATTTGTGTCCATGGAGACCTTGGAATGGGGTCTTGATCCGGGTCCTTGAGGGATGTTCATAACCGGAGGTTTTTATGGAGCTCTAAAGAGTATGTTTCCTATGTAGAGAAGAGAATTGTTTTGATGAGTGCCTAAGGAATCTCCCATATGCTGGTATTGGAAACCAGGTCTCTGAGGAGAGATGACTGGAAACAAAAGCAATGGATATGATTAGAGCCTAGGTGCCTGTCCGGTTCAATCTCTTTGCTGGGGATACGTGTCTAAGTATCTGAGGTGAGGTAGTTGCTCAGATTGTGTCAGATCGCCCCTGTTTGTCCTGGGCGACCTATAATATTGGAATGGCCTCGGGACTTTGGAGTTTCTCCTAATCTATAGGGTTGTGGTCAATGGAATGGGCAGAAATCCCCTGGAGAGGGCAGGCAAAGTTCTGAGTTTGGCTCTAGGGGCCCAACCTTGTGGGTGTGTGGGCCAGGCCTGTTGAGCAAAAATCTGAAAACACAAACTCCGCTTAGAATTGGGGACATAGTTATGGCACGCCCAATCTACAGACCGTGATAACACTTCAGGATATGAAAAAGTGTGAGTTTGAGGTGCTTGCTCAGATTTTGTCTCTGGATTTGTGTCAACAATGTGGGTGGAATGCTGGCGTGGCCTCATGGGTTGTGGACGGCTTTCCTTCTCTGAGGATTTGACCCAATCCCAAGAGTTTGGGTATGTTCTGTGGGATGGGAGGAGTCCTTTCTGTTTTTTATTTTATTTTATTTTATTTTTTGTACCTCATGTGTCCCAATAAAGGAGGGATTCCAGAGCAGAGTCCTCGGGAGGGACAACTGGACAACCCCACCTCTGTTTTAGTTTGGGGGCCTAGGGGCATGGCAAGTCCAATATGTGAGCTCTTGATTCAGACACTGAGAGGCCTTCCTTGAGGACAGGGCTCATGCTGAGGGTCACAATGCCTATTTGTGCCAACAAGGCCCTCAAGCATGGGAAGGGCCTCATGGGCCACGCTGGATTCTCCGACACTGAACGTTGGAGAATATGCCAACCACAAGGTTTCTGGCCATGGCGAAGGAAGAGTTGTGACTTCTGCATCACGTTAACCCCTGGACAGTGATTGGAGTTTAGGTCTAGGTTCTGAAACCCGAAAACCGAGGTTGGGAAGAGATGAAGACCTAAGGACCTGTTGGGTCCAATGAGCTCAGTGTGCGGCCAGCTGTTCAGTGTAGGTCTGGAGGTGTGGGCTCATGCTGTGTCAGACAAGGCATTAGACAGGGTAGACTGTATATTTGGGGTGCAGTCGAGTGGCGTTCAATTGATCCTCATTCGGGTCTCTAGGTAGTTCCATAAGGCAACGTTTTTTCTCTGGGAGGGCAGGCAGAGTGCTGCATTGTGGCCCCAGTATTGCCAAACTGTAGGGCTTTTGGGCCAGGGGTGTGAGGACTGTAGTCTGAGAACACAAGCTAGGCTTCGTTTTTGAAGTGAGAGCACAGAAGGCACACTCTGCAGAGCTGAATCATGATCTCATGCACCTGAAGTCAGGGCGAATATCAGACGTTTGCTCAGGTTGGAGTTTCTGTCCATGATGGCCACTTTATAAAGTGGAGCGTCTCAAGAGGCCATGTAGATTTTCCCACAATGGGAGTTCTGAGATGCTCCAGACTGCAAAGATTCCTTCTGTGGAACACTTGAGACCTGTTGGATGGCTCTAGGATGTCCCATATGGAATGACTCCAGAGTAGGGTTCTAAGGATTGATGCCTAGGCAGCCCACCTCCCATTCTAGTTGTCTCCTAGTGACAAGGCAGGTTTGATCTGCAGGCCCTGGGGGAGAAACCAAGGGGGTTGAGTTGACATGGACGCTCCCGAGGATAGATCATAATGTGGGTTTAAGTCCATGGAGACCTTGGAATGGGGCGCTTGATCCGGGGCCCTGAAAGATTCTCCTAAACAGAGGTTTTTATAGAGCTCCAAAGAGTACATTTCCTATGTGGAGACGAGATTTTTCTGATGAGTGCCTCAGTAATCCCCCGTATTCTGGTATTGGAAACCAGGCCTCTGAGGAGAGATGCCTGGAAACAAAAGCAATGGATCTGATTAGGGCCTAAGTGCCTGTCCAGTTCAATCTTATTCTATGGGGATATCTGTCTCTGGGTCTGAGTGGAGGTAGTTTCCTAACTTGTGAAAGATCATCCCTGTTTGTCCTGGGCAGCCAACACTATTCAGATGGCCTCGGGGAGTTTGGAGGTTTCTCCTAATCTATAAGGTTGTGGCCAATGGAAATGGCAGAATTCCCCTGGAGAGGGAAGCCACACACCTGAGGTGTGGCTCCAGGGGCCCCAGCTTGGATGGTGTGTGGGCCAGGACTGTGGGGACAGAAGTTTGAAAACACAAACTCAGCTTATGTTTGGGGATGTATGTATGAAGGCTCGATCTACAGACCGTGAGAATTTTCCGGGCTATGAACAAAGGGCGAGTATGTGGCACTTGCTCAGGCTTTTGTCCCTGGATTTTGTGTCAACGGTGGCCGTGGAATGTCGGGGTGTCCTCAAGGGCCATGGACAATTCTTTCTCTGATGATTTGGCCTGATCCCAAGGGGTTGGGATCATTCTGTGGATGGGAAAAGTCCTTTCTGTATTTTTTTTTTTTACCTCAGGTGTCCCACCAAAGAGGGATTCCAGAGCAGAGCCCTGAGTCGGGTGACTAGACATCTCGAACTCTGGTTGAGATTGGGTGACTAGGGGCTTGGCAAGCCCCATATGTGGGCTGTTGTTCCAGTCACTAAGAGGCTTCACAAGAAAATAAGGCTCACGCTGACGGTCACAATATGTGTTTGTGCAAATTGTGGCCCTCAGGGATAGGTGGGACCTCATAGTCCATGCTGCTTTCTCCTACAATGAACGTTGGACAACATGCCAACCACAAGGTTTCTTGCCATGGTGAAGGAGAAGTCCTGATTCTTGCATCACGTTCACTCCTGAGCAGTGAGTGTAGATAAGGTCTAGGTTCTGAAGGTGAAAATTGAGGTTGGGTAGAGATGATGGCCTAAAGCCATTGTGGGTGTGATATGTTCTGTGTACGGCCAGCTTTCTGGGTGTTGGACTGGAGGTCTGCCCTCAGGCTGTGTCAGACAGGGCTTTAGTGCACAGGCTAGACTGTATAATTGGGTTATGGTCGAGTGGCATGCAGGTTGTTACTCATTTGGCGTTTCCGGTTAGCCCTATAGGGCAACATTTTTCTTCTGGAGGCCAGGCAGAGTGCTGCATTGTGTCTCCAGAATTTCCAAACTGGAGGGGTTGGCCAGGATTCTGAGGACGGAAGTCTGAGAACACAAGATAGGCTTAGGTTTCAAGGCGAGGGCCCAGCAGGCACACTCTCAAGTGCTGAATCGAGATCTCATGCTTCTGAATTCAGGGCGAGGATCAGACTTTGGGTTAGGATGGAGTTTCTGTCCATGATGGCCCATTTATGAAGGTGTGGTGCATCATGAGAAAATGGAGGTTTTCTCACAGTGTTATTGTGTGATGCTTCAAACCACAAGGATTCATTCTGCGAGACAGTCAAGACAGGTTGGTTGGATTCAAGACGTCCCATAAAGACGTTCTCCAGAGCAGGGTTCTAAGGATGGATGCCTGGGCACCCCGCCTCCCATTCTAACTGTCTCTGAGTGACAAGGAAGGTTTGATCTGCTGGCTCTGGGTGAGCAGCCGAGGGGGCTGATTTTAAATGGACTCTCCTGAGAATGGTTCATAATGTAAGTTTGTGTCCTTGGAGACCTTGGGATTGAGCCATGGTGCCAGCGCCCTGAAGGATCCTCCTAACCTGAGGTATTGACACAGCTCCAAAGAGCAAGTTTCCCATGTGGAGATGAGATCTGTTCTGATTGTTTCCTTAGGAAACCCCCATATTCTGATATTGGAAACCAGGCCTCTGAGGAGAGATACCTAGAAACCAAAGCAATGCATCAGAAGTTGGCTCAGGTTGGAGTTTCTGTCCATGATGGCCCCTTTATAAAGGGGAGCATCTCATGAGGCCATGTAGGTTTTCCCACAATAGGAGTTGTGAGATGCTCCAATCTGCAAGGATTCCTTCTGTGGGACAGTCAAGACCTGTTGGAAGGCTCCAGGACATCCCATATGGAACGGCGCCAGAGCAGGATTCCATGGATGGATGCCTAGAGAGTCTGCTTTGCATTCCAGTTGTCTCCTAGCGACAAGGCAGGTTTGATATTCTGCCTCTGGGGGAGTAATCGACGGGGCTGAGTTGAAATGTACTCTCCTGCCGAATGGTCATAATGCGGGTATGTGTCCATGGAGACCTTGGAATAGGGCGGTTGCTCCGGCTACCTGAAGGTTTCTCCTAACTGGAGGCTTTTACAGAGCTCCAAAGGATAAGTTTCCCATGTGAAGACAAGATTTGTTCTGATTGGTATCTCTGGAATCCCCCATATGCTGGTATTGGAAAACAGGCCTCTGAGGAGAGATGCTTAGAAAAAAAAGCAATGGAACCAATTACATTCTAGGGGCCAGTCCAGTTTAATCTTCTTCTCTTGGGTTATCTGTCTACGGGTGAGTTGACGTCGTTGCTCAGCTTGTGAGAGATCGCCCCTCTTTGTCCTGGGAGGCCTACACTATTGGAATGGCCTCTGGGACTTTGGAGGTTTCTCCTTATCTGTAGGGTTGTGGCCAATGGAATGGGAAGAATTTCCTTGGAGAGGGCAGGCACAGTCCTGAGGTGTGGCTCCAGGGGCCTCAGTCTGGAGGGTGTGTGGGACAGGGATGTCAGGATAGAAGTCTGAAAACACAAACTCGGCTTAGGTTTGGGGACGTAGGTATGGCAGGCCCAATCTACAGACTATGAGGAGAATTTTTTGGGCTATGACCTAAGGGTGAGTGTGAACGCTTGCTGAAGCTTATGTCTCTGGATATTGTGTTAATAGTGGCCGTGGAATGTCGGGCTGGCCTCATGGGCCATGGACAAGTCTTTCTCTCTGGACCCCAATCACTTGGGATGGCCCAATCCCAAGTGATTGGGGTCATTCTGTGAGTGGGAGGAGTCCTTTCTGTGTTTATTTACCTCAAATGTCCCACCAAAGAGGGATTCCAGAGCAGAGCCCTGAGTAGGGGTGACTAGATGTCTCTACCTCTGGGTAAGATTGGGTGACTTGGGGCATGGCAGGCCCCATATGCGGGCTCATGGTCCAGCCACTGAGAGGCTTTACTTGAGGACAGGGCTCAAACTGAGGGTCCCAATGTGTGTTTGAGCCCACCGCAGCTCTTAAGCATAGGCAGGGCCTCAGGGACCCTACACTACCCTCAGGGGCCCTACTACTACCCCTGTAGGCCCTACAGGGGTCCTCCACTGAACGTTGGACAAGATGCCAACCACAAGATTCTGGCGAGAGGGAAGGAGGAGTTCTGATTTCTGCATCACGTTCACCCATGGGAAGTGAGTAGAGATAAGGTCTAGGATTCTGTAGCCTGAAAACCGAAGTTGGAAAGAGATGGCGACCTAAGGCCATGGTGGTTCAGATGTTCTCAGTGTACTGCAAGCTGTCTGGGTGTCGGTTGGGAATTCAGGCCTCAGGTTCTGTCAGACAGGGCATGAGTGCACAGGCTAGACTATATAATTGGTGTACAGTTGAGTGACGTGCAGGTTTATCCTCATTTGAGGTTTCTGGGTAGACCCATAGGGCAATATTTTTCTTCTAGAGGGCAGGCAGAGTGCAGCACTGTGTCATCAGAAATCCCAAAATAGAGGGCGTGTGGTCCAGGAGAGTGAGGACGGAAGTCGGAGAACACTAGCTACGCTTAGGTTTTGGGGTGAGGGCACAACAGGTACACTCTGAAGAGCTGAATCAAGATCTCGTGCATCTGAAGTCAAGGCGAGATCAGCTGTTGGCTCAGGTTGGAGTTTCTTTCCATGATCTGCCTTCATGAAGATTGGGGGCATCATGTGACCTTGGAAGCTTTCCATGATATGAGTTGTTAGGTGGTCCATGCACAAGGACTCCTGTGGGACAGTCGAGACCTGTTGGATGGCTCAAGGATGTCCCATAAGGAACGACGCAAGAGCAGGGTTCTAAGGATGGATGCCTGAGGAGCCCAACTCGCATTTCAATTGTCTCCTAGCGACAAGGCAGGTTCAATCTCCTGGCTCTGGAGTAGCAACCGAGGGGGTTTAGTTGAAATGGACTCTCCTGAGGATGGGTCATAATTTGGGATTGTGTCCATGGAGATATTCAAATGGGGCAGTGGCTCCAGTGACCTGAAGTTTTCTCCTAACTGGAGGTTATGACACAGCTCCATAGAGCAAGATTCCCATGTGGAGACGAGATTTTTTCTGATAGGTAGCTCTGGAAACCCCCTTATGCTGGTATTGGAATCCAGGCCTCTGAGGAGAGATGCCTGAAAACAAAAGCAATGGATCCAATTAGGGCCTAGGTGCCTGTCTTGTTCAATATTCTTTTCTATGGATATCTGTCTAAGGTTCTGATTGGAGGTAGTGGCTCAGCTTGTGCCAGAGGGTCCCTGTATGTCCAGGACATTCTACACTATTGGGATAGCCTCAGAGATTTTGGATGATTCTCCTAATCTGTCAGGTTGTGCCAAATGAATGAGCAGAATTCCCTTGGATAGAGCAGGCACAGTCCTGAGGTGTGGCTCCATGGGGCCCAGCCTTTAGGGTATGTGGGTGAGGACAATGGAGACAGAAGTCTGAATTCACAAACTCGGCTTAGGTTTGGGGACATAGGTATGGCAGGCCCGATCTAAAGACCTTGAGAATTTTGGGGGCTCTGAACAAAGGGCAAGTGTGTGGCGCTTTTTCAGGTTTTTGTCTCCGGATTTTGTGTCAATGGTGGCCGTGGAATGTCAGGCTGGCCTCATCGACCATGGACGAGTATTTCTCTCTGTGGATTTGGCCAAATTCCAAGTGTTTGGGGTCATTCTTTGTATGGTAGGAGTCCTTACTTTTTTTTTTCTTTATCTTGTTTTTTTTTTGTTTTTTTTTTTTTGTTTTTTTTTTTTTTTTTACCTTATGTGTCCCACCAAAGAGGGATTCCAGAAAAGAGCTCTGAATAAGGATGACTAGACTTCTCAAGCTCTGGCTAGGATTGGGGGAGTAGGGGCATGGCAAGTCCCATATGCAGACTCTTGGTCCAGCCCCGGAGAGGCTTTACTTGATGCCAGGGTTCATGCTTAAAGTCCTAATGTGTGTTTGTGCCCATCGCAGCCCTCAAGCATGTCTGAGGCCTCATGGGCCATGCTGGGTTCTCATATACTGAACGTTGGACAACATGCCAACCACAAGGTTTCTGGTCATGGGGAAGGTGAAGTTCTGATTTCTGCATCACGTACGTCACTTAGTTGTGAGTGGAGATAATGTCTAGGTTCTGAAGCCTGAAGACCAAGGTTGGGAAGAGATGATGACCTAAGGCCATGGCATGTTCGATGTGTTCAGTGTGAGGCCAGGTGTCTGGGTGTCGGTCACGAGGTCTGGGGTCAGGCTGTGTCAGACAGGGCATTAGTGCCCAGGCTAGACTGTATAATTGGGGTACAGTCTAGAGAATTGCAGGTTGATCCTCATTTGATGTTTCTGGGTAGACCCCTAGGGCAAAGTCTCTCTTCTGGAGGGCAGGCAGAGTGCTGCATTTTGTCTCCAGAATTCCCAAAGTGGAAGGCTTGTGTGCCAGGAGTGTGAGGACGGAAGTCTGAGAACGTGAGCTGGCTTAGGTTTTGGAGCGAGGGAAAGGCAGGCATACTCTGCAGAGCTGAATTGAGATCTCATGCATCTGAAGTCAGGGCGAGGATCAGACGGGAGTTTCTGTCTATGATGTCCTCTACCTGAAGGTGGAGGCATCACGAGGCCATGGAGGTTTTCCCACGGTGCGAGTGTGTGATGCTGCAAACCACAAGGATTCCTTCTGCAGGACAGTTGAGACCTGTTGAATGGATCAAGGACACCCTATTAGGAATTTCTCCAGAGCAGAGTTCTAACAACGGATACCTGGGCAACGAACTCGCATTCCAATTGTCTCCTAGTGACAAAGCAGGTTTGATCTGCTGGCACTGGGTGAGCAACCGCCAGGTTTGAGTTGAAATGGACTCTCCTGAGGATGGGTCATAATGTGGGATTGTGTCCATTGAGACATTGGAATGGGGCGGTGGCTTCAGTGACGTGAAATTTTCTCCTAACTGGAGGTTTTGACACAGTTCCATATAGCATGATTCCCATGTGGCATGCGATTTGTTCTGATTGGTAGCTCCAGAAACCCCCATGTGCTGGTATTGGAATCCAGGCCTCTGAGGAGAGATACGTGAAAACAAAAGCAATGGATCCGTTTAGGGCCTAGGTGCCTGTCCTGTTCAATCTTCTTTTCTATGGATATCTATCTACAGGTCTGATTGGAGGTAGTGGCTCAGCTTGTGGCAGATGGTCCCTGTTTGTCCCGGACATTCTACAATATTGGGGTGGCCTCGGGGACTTCGGATGTTTCTCCTAATCTGTCAGGTTGTGCCAAAGGAATGAGCAGAATTCCCATGGAGAGGGCAGGCACAGTCCTGAGGTGTGGCTCCATGGGGCCAAGCCTTGAGGGTGTGTGGGCCAGGACAATGGAGACAGAAGTCTGAAAACACAAACTTGGCTTAGGTTTGGGGACATAGGTATGGCAGGCCCGATCTACAGACCGTGAGAATTTTTCAGGCTTTGAACAAAGGGCGAGTGTGTGGCGCTTTTTCAGGCTTTTGTCTCCGGATTTTGTGTCAATGGTGGCCGTGGAATGTCAGGATGGCCTCATCAGCCATGGACGAGTATTTCTCTCTGTGAATTTGGCCCAATTCCAAGTGTTTGTGGTCATTCTTTGGACGGTAGGAGTCCTTTCTCTATTTTTTTTTAACCTCATGTGTCCCACCAAGGAGGGATTCTAGAGAAGAGATCTGAGTAGGGGTGACTAGACTTCTCAAGAACTGGTTAAGGCTTGGGGAGTAGGGGCATGGTAATCTCCATATGTGGGCTCTTGGTCCAGCCCCGGAGAGGCTTTACTTGAGGCCAGGGATCATGCTTAGGATCCTAATGTGTGTTTGTGCCCATCACAGCCCTCAAGCATGTCTGAGGCCTCATGGGCCATGCTGGTTTCTCCTACATTGCACGTTGGACAACATGCCAACCACAGGGTTTCTGGTCATGGGGTAGGAGGAGTTCTGATTTCTGCATCACGTACACGGCAGGGCAGTGAGTAGAGATAAGGTCTAGATTCTGAAGCCTGAAAACCGAGGTTGGTAAGAGATGACAACCTAAGGCCATGGTGGGTCCGATGCACTTAGTGTGCGGCCAGATGTCTGTGTCCATCATGAGGTCTGGGCTCAGGCTGTGTCAGGCAGGGCATTAGTCCCCAGGCTAGACTGTATAATTGGGGTACAGTCGAGTGATGTGAAGGTTGGTCCTCATTTGGGATTTCTGGTTGGCCCCATAGGGCAAAGATTTTCTTCTGGAGGGCAGGCAGAGTGCTGCATTCTGGCTCCAGAATTGCCAACTTCAGGGCTTGTGGGCCAGGTGTTTTAGGACAGAAGTCTGAGAACACAAGTTCAGCTTTGAATTCGCAGCGGTGACATGGCAGGCACACTCTACAGACCTGAAATGAGATCTCGTGCATCTGAAGTCAGGGCGAGGATCAGATGTTGGCTTAGGTTGGAGTTTCTGTACATGATGTCCCCTTCATGAAGGTGGGGGGGGGCATCAGGAAACCATGGAAGATTTCCAACTTTGTGAGTGTGTAATGCTCCAAACCACAAGGATTCCGTCAGCGGGACAGTCACGACATTTTGGATGGATCAAGGACGTCCCATAAGAAATGCTCCAAAGCACAGTTCTAATGATGGATGCCTGGGCAGTCCAACTTGCATTCCAGTTGTGTCCTAGTGAAAAGGAGGATTTGATCTGCTGTCACTGGGGGAACAACCGAGGGGGCTGAATTGAAATGGAATCTCATGAGGATCAGTCGGTGTGGATTTGTGTCCATGGATCCCTTGGAATGGGGCAGTGGCTCTGTTGCCCTGAAGAATTCTCCTAACCTGAGGTTTTGATGCAGCTCCAAAGAGCAAGTTTCCCATGTAGAGACGAGATTTGTTCTGAAACCCCCTCAACCTGGTATTGGAAACCAAGCATCTGGGGAACAATGCCTGGAATCCAAAGCAATGGATCTGATTACAGTCTAGGGGCCTGTCCTTTTCAATATTCTCCTCTGAGTGTCTCTGTCTAAGATTCAGAATTGAGGTCACTGCTCAGCTTGTGTCAGATCACCCATGTTTGTTGGGGGAGGCCAACACTATTGGACTGGTCTTGGGAATTGGAGGTTTCTCCTAATCTGTAAGGTTGTGGCAAATGAAACGGGCAGACTTCCCTTGGAGAGCACTGGCACAGTCCTTAGGTGTGACACCACCTTTCTGGGTGTCATCCAGGAGGTCCAGGCTCAGGCTGTGTCAGACAGGGCATTAGTGCCAAGCTTAGACTGTATAATTGGAGTAAAGTTGAGTGGCATGCAGGTTGATCCTCATTTGGCGTTTCTGGGTAGCCCCAGGGGCAACGTTTTTCTTCTGGAGGGAAGAAAGAGGTCTGCATTGTGGCGACGGAATTCTCACACTGGAGGGTTTGTGGGCCAGAATTGTGAGGAAGGAAGTGTGAGAACACAAGCTAGGCTTAGGTTTTGGGTCAAGATCATGGCAGGCACACTCTGTAGAGCTAAATCTAAATCTCATGCATCTGAAGTCAGGGCGAGGATCAGACGTAGGCTCAGGTTGAAGTTTCTGTTCAGGATGGCCCCTTCATGATGGTGGGGGGCATCATGGGGCTATGGAGACTTTCCCACGATTGGCATTGTATGTTGCTCCAATCGGCAAGGATTCCTTCTACGGGACAGTCGAGACCGGTCAGATTGCTCCAGGACGTCCCATGCGGAACCACGGCAGTGCAGGGTTCTAAGGATGGATTCCTGGAGTGCCCGCCTCACATTCCTATTGTCTCCTAGTGACAAGGCAGGTTCGATCTGCTTCTTTTGGGGAGCAACCAAAGGGGATGTGTTGAAATGGACTCGCCTGTGGATGGGTCATAATGTGGGTTTGTGTCCATGGAGACCTTGGAATGGGGTGTTGGCTGCTGGGACCTGAAGGTTTCCCTTAAGTGGAGGTTGTGACACAGCTCCAAAATGCATGTTTCCCATGTGGAAATGAGATTTGTTCAGACTGGTACCTCCAGAAGAACACATATGCTGGTATTGGAAACCAGGCCTCTGAGGAGAGATGCCTGGAATCAAAAGCAATGGATCTGATTAGGGCCTAGGTGCCTGTCCGGTTCAATCTTCTTCTCTGGGGTTATCTGTCTATGGGTCTGAGTTGAGGTAGTTGCTCATCTTGGGACAGATCACCCTGTTTGCCCTGAGTGGCCAACACTATTGGGATGGCCTCAGGGACGTTGGAGTGTTCTCCTAATCTTTAGGGTTGTGGCCAATGGAATGGGCAGAATTTGCTTGGAGAAGGCAGGCACAGTCCTGAGGCATGGCTCCAGGGGCCCCAGCCTGGAGGGTGTGTGGGCCAGGACAGTGGGGACAGAAATCTGAAAACCCAAACTCAGCTTAGGTTTGGGGACGTAGGTATGACAGGCCTGATCTATAGACCGTGAGGAGAATTTTTCAGGCTATGAACAAAGGGCAAGTGTGAGGCATATATCCAGGCTTTTGTCTCTAGATTTTGTGTCAATGGTGGCCATGGAATGACGGGATGGCCTCTTTGGCCATGGATGATTCTTTCTCTTTTAAGATTTGGTTAGATCCCAAGTTTTGGGGCTCATTCAGGGGATGGAGGAGACCCTTCGATATTTTTTTCCTCAGGGGTTCCAGAGCAGAGACCTGAATAGGGGTGACTAGACCTCTCAACCTCTCATCAATATTGGGGGACTTGGGATGGCAATGCGGGTTCTTTGTCCAGCCCCTGAGAGGCTTTACTTGAGGACAGGGCTCACACTGAGGGTCCCAATGTGTTTGTGCCCATTGCGGTTCTCAAGCATGGGCAGGGACTCATGGGCTACACTGGATTCTCCTACACTGAACGTTGGAAAACATGCCAACCACAAGTTTTCTTGCCTTGAGGAAGAAGGAGTTTCATTTCTGCATCACGTTCACCCCTGGGTAGTGAGTATATATAAGGTCTAGGTTCTGAAGCCTGAAAACCAAGGTTGGGAAGAGATGATTACCTAAAGCCATGGCGGGTCTGATGTGCTCAGTGTACAGCCAGCTGTCTGGGTGTCGGTTGGGAATTCAGACCTCAGGCTGTGCAAGACAGGGCATTAACGCCCAAGCGAAACTGTATAATTGGGGTAGAGGCAAGTGGCATGCAGGTTGATCCTCATTTGGTGTTTCTGGTTAGCCCCATAGGACAACGTTTCTCTTCTGGAGGGCAGTCAGAGTGCTGCATTGTGTCTCTCCAGAATTCCCTAACTGGAGGGCTGGTGGGCTCGGAGTGTGAGGACGAAGTCTGAGAACAATAGCTAGGTTTTGCTTCGGGGCGGGGTTTCGGCAGGCACACTCTGCAGAGTTGAATCAAGATTTCGTGCATCTGAAGTCAGGGCGAGGATTAGACGTTGGCTCAGGTTGGAGTTTCTGTCCAAGATGGCTCTTTCATGAAGGGAACGGTGCACCACGAGGCCACAGAGCTTTTCCCATGATGGGAGTGGTGAGGTGCTCCAAAGCGCAAGGATTCCTTCTGCAGGACAGCTGTGACCTGTTGGATGGCTCCAGGACGTCCCATATGGAATTACTTCATAGTAGTTTTCTACAGATCGATGCCTAGCCAGCCCGCCTCACATTCCAATTGTCTCCTAGTGACAAGATAGGTTCGATCTGCTGGCTCTAGGGGAGCACCCAAGGGCACTGAGTTGAAATAGACTCTCCTGCAGATGGGTCCTAATGTGGGATTGTGTCCATGGAGACCTTGGAATGAGGTGGTGGCACCGGGGCCCTGAAGGATTTTCCTAGCCGGAGGTTTTGACACAGCTTGAAAGAGCACGTTTCCCATGTGGAGAAGACATTTGTTCTGACTGATGACTCAGGAAACCCCCATATGGTGGTATTGAAAACCAGGCCTCTGAGGTTCTGACATAGCTCCACGAGCAAGTTTCCAATGTGCAGAAAAGACTTGCTCTGAAGGGGCCTCTGGAAACCCCATAGGCTGGTATTGGAAACCAGGCCTCTGAGAAGAGATGCCTGGAAACCAAAGCAATGGATCTGATTAGGGCCTAGGGGCCTGTCCAGTTCAATGTTCTTTTCTGGGGACATCTGTCTCCAAGTTGGTGTGGAGCTAGTTGCTCAGCTAGTGTCAGATCACCCCTGTTTGTTCCAAGCGGCCTACAATATTGGTATGGTCCCAGGGACATTGGAGATTTCTCCTGATTTATATGGTTGTGGCCAATGGAATATGAAGAATTCCCTTTGAGAGGGCAGGAACAATCCTGAGGTGTGGTTCCAGGGGCCCTAGCCTGGAGGGTGTGTGTTTTCAGACAACTGTCCAAACAGCCCAGGCCTACACAACCTACAGGATCAGGCCCCTGGAGCCAAACCTGAGGACTGTACTTGCCCTCTCCAAGGGAATTGTGTGTGCCCATTCCAATGGCCACAACCCTTCTAATAGGATAAACCACCAAAGTCCCTGATTCAACTCAATAGTGGTGACTTCCCAGGAAAAACAGGGGCAATCTGAGCCCAACTGAGCACCTACCTGCATTCAGACCCATAGACAGATGTCCCCAGAGGTAAAAAGGAAAGAACAGGCCCCTAGGCAATAATCAGATCCATTGCTTTGGTTTTCAGGCATCTCTCCTCAGAGGCCTGGATTTCAAAAGCAGCATATAGCTGTTTCTTGACCCACACATCAGAAAACATCTCATCTACACATGGGAAACTTGCACATTGGGGCTGTGTCAAAGCCTCTGTTTAGGAGAACCCTTTAGGGCCCCAGTGCCTCCGCTTCATTCCAAGGTCTCCATAGACACAAAAGCACGTTAGGACCCATCCCCAGGGGTGTCCATTTCAACTCAGCGTCCTCGGTTGCTCCCCTCAGATCCAGGATATCTAACCTGTCTTGTTGCTAGGAGACAATTGGAATGCGAGGTGGGATACCCAGCCATCCATCCTTAGAACCCTGCTCAGAATCATTGGCCTGGAGCCAAACAACAGGTCTCAATTGTCCTGCAGAAGACTCTCTGCAGTTTGCAGCTTCTCACAACTCCCATCCTGGGAAAACCCCCATGGCCTCGTGATGCCCCCGCCCATTCATGAAGGGGCCATCAGGGACAGAAACTCCAACCTGAGCGATCGTCTGATCCTCGCCCTGACTTCAGATGCACGAGATCTCGATTCAGGTCTGTAGATTGTGCGTGCCATGGCCTCACCCAGAAACCTAAGCCTAGCTTGTGTTCTCAGACTTTTGTCGTCAGACTACTGGCCCACAAGCCCTCCAGTTTGGCAATCCAGAACTACAATGCAGCACTCTGCCGGCCCTCCAGAAGAAAAACATTGTCCTCTGGGGCTACCCAGTAACCCCAAATGAGGATCAACCTGCACCGACCTTGGTGTACCCCAAATATATAGGCTGACCAGGGCATTAATGCCCTTTCTGACACAGCCTGAGCCTGGACCCCTGGACTCTCCCAGACAGCTGGTCGCACACTGAGCACATCGAGCCGCCATGGCCTTAGGTCGTCATCTCTTCCCTACCTCGGTTTTCAGGTTTCAGAACCTAGACCTTATCTCCAATCACTGCCCAGGGTTGAAGGTGATGCAGAAATCAGAACTCCTTCCCCATGGCAAGAAACCTTGTGGTTGGCATGTTGTCCAACGTTCATTGTAGTTGAAACCAGTGTGGCCCATGAGGCGCCGCCCATGCTCGTGGGCCACATTGGTCACAAACACACATTGTGACGCTCAGGCTGAGCCCAGTCCTCAAGTAAGGCCACTAAGTGGCTGGATGAAGAGATAGCATATTGGGCTTGCCATGCCCCTAGGCCCCAATTTTTAACCATAGTTCGGGTTGTCCCTTCAGTCTTCCCCACGGCTTGGCTTTGGAATTCCTCTTTTGGTGGGACACCTGAGGTAACAAAACTGAAATGAGTCCTCCCATCCAACAGAATGACGAAAAGCAATTGGGTATCGGGCCAAATCCTCAGAGAGGAAGATTCGTCCATGGCCCATGAGGCCTCCCCGACATTCCACGGCCATCGCTGATACAAAATCCAGAGACAAAAGCCTGAGCAAGAGCCTCAGACTCGCACTTTATTCATATCCTGAAGAGTTCTTCTCATGGTTTGTCGATCGGGCCTGCCATACCTACGTCCCCAAACCTAAGCTGAGTTTGTGTTTTCAGACTTCTGTCCTCAAAGTCTTGGGCCACACACCCTCCAGGCTAGGCCCCTGGAGCCACACATTAGGACTGTGCCTACCAATCCATGGGAATTCTGCCCATTCCATGGTCCAAAATCGTACAAATTATGAGAAATCTCCAAAGAACCTGAGGCCATCCCAATAGGGAGGTCGCCCGGAACAAACATGGGCTGTCTGACACCAGCTGATAATCGACCTCCACTCATACCATAGATCGATGTCCCCAGAGAAGAAGATTGAACCAGACAGGACCCTAGGCCATAATAGGATCCATTGCTTTGGGTTACAGGCATGTGTCCTCAAAAGCCTGATTCCAATACGAGCATAGGGGTTTTCCTGAGGCACCCATCAGAACTCATCTCGTCTCCACAAGGAAACCTGTGCATGGGAGCCATGTCCAAAGCTTAGGAGAGTACTTCAGGGTCCCGGTGCCACCGCCCCATTCCAAGGCCCTCATGGACACAAAAACACATTAGGACCCATACTCAGGAAAGTCCATTTCAACTCAGCCACCCCGGTTGCTCCCGCAGAGCCATCAGATCTAAACTGCCTTGTTGCTAGGAGACAATTGGAATGCGAGGCGGGCTTCCCAGGCATCCATCCGCGAACGGTGCTCTGAAGTCATTCCATATGGGATGTCCTGGAGCTGTCCAACAGGTCTCAATTGTCCCGCAGAAGGAATCCATGAAGGGGGCATCCCACAACTCCCAACGTGGGAAAACCTCAATGGCCTCGAGATTCCGCTACCTTCATGAAGCGGCCGTCATGCTCAGAAACTCCAACCTGAGCCAACGTCTGATCCTCGCCCTGACTTCAGATGCATGAGATATTGGTTCAGATCTGCAGGGGGTACCTGCCGTGCCCTCGCCCTGAAACCCAAGTCTAGCTTGTCATCTCAGACTTCCGTCCTCACACTCCTGGCCCCGAAGCCCTCAAGTTTGGCAATTCCGGACCCACAATGCAGCACTCTGCCTGCCCTCTAGAAAAAAAAATTATTGCCTGATGAGCTGCCCAGGCAACTTAAATGAGGGTAAACCTACACAGCACTCGACTTTACCCAAATTATATAGTCTAACCTGGGCACTAATGCACTGTCGAACACAACCTGAGCCTGGACCTCCTGACCAACACCCAGAATGCTGACCAAACACTGAGCACATAAAACCCGCCATGGCCTTAGGTCATCATCTCTTCCCTACCTCAGTTTTCAGGCTTCAGAACCGAGACCTTATCTCCAATCACTTCCCAGTGGTGAGTGTGATGCAGAAATCAGAACTCCTCCTTACCCATGGCAAGAACCCTGTGGTTGGCACGTTGTCCAACGTTCAGTGTAGGAGAAACCAGCATTCACCCTGAGGCCCCACCCATTCTTGAGTGCGACGAGGGCATACACACGCATTGTGACCCTCAGCATGAGTCCTGTCCTCTAGTAAGTCCTCTCAGTGGCTGGACCATTAGATGTCATAATGGGCTTGACATGCCCCTAGGCCCCAATTTTTAACCAAATTTCTGATGGTCCAGTCACCCCTCCCCAGGGCTCTACTCTGGATCCCTCATTTGGTGGGACGCCTGAGGATGAAAAAGAAAAAAACAAGAATAAAAAAAAAATACGGACTTCTTCCAGCCCACAGAATGACCCCAAACTCTTTGGACGGGGCCAAACCACCAGAGAGTAAGACTCGTCCATTTCCCATGAAGTCACCCAGAAATTCCACGACCATGAGTGATACGATATCCAGAGACAAAAACTTGAGCAGGAGCCTCACACTCGCCCTTCTTTCAAATCCCGAAGTGTTCTCCTCAGGTCTGTAGATCAGTCCTGCCATACCTATGACCCGAAACATAAGCCGAGTTTGTGTTTTCAGACAACTGTCCAAACAGCCCTAGCCTACACAACCTACAGGCTCAGGCCCCTGGAGCCAAACCTGAGGACTGTACTTGCCCTCTCCAAGGGAATTGTGTGTGCCCATTCCAATGGCCACAACCCTTCTAATAGGATAAACCTCCAAAGTCCCTGATCCATCTCAATAGTGGTGGCTTCCCAGGAACAACAGGGGCAATCTGAGCCCAACTGAGCACCTACCTGCACTCAGACCCATAGACAGATGTCCCCAGAGGTAAAAAGGAAAGAACAGGCCCCTAGGCACTAATCAGATCCATTGCTTTGGTTTCCAGGCATCTCTACTCCGAGGCCTGGATTTCAAAAGCAGCATATAGCTGTTTCTTGACTCACCCATCAGAAAACATCTCATCTACACATGGGAAACTTTCACGTTGGAGCTGTGTCAAAGCCTCTGTTTAGGAGAACCCTTTAGGGCCCAGGTGCCACCGCTTCATTCCAAGGTCACCATAGACACAAAAGCACGTGAGGACCCATCCCCAGGGGTGTCCATTTCAACTGAGCGTCCTCGGTTGCTCCCCACAGATCAAGGAGATCTAACCTGTCTTGTTGCTAGGAGACATTTGGAATGCGAGGTGGGCTACCCCGCCATCCATCCTTAGAACCCTGCTCAGAATCATTGGCCTGGAGCCAAACAACAGGTCTCAATTGTCCTGCAGAAGACTCTCTGCAGTTTGGAGCTTCTCACAACTCCCATCGTGGGAAAACCCCCATGGCCTCGTGATGCCCCCGCCCATTCATGAATGGGCCATCAGGGACAGAAACTCCAACCTGAGCGATCGTCTGATCCTCGCCCTGACTTCAGAGGCACGAGATCTCGATTCAGGTCTGTAGATTGTGCGTGCCATGGCCTCACCCAGAAACCTAACCTAGCTTGTGTTCTCAGACTTTTGTCGTCAGACTACTGGCCCACAAGCCCTCCAGTTTGGCAATCCAGAAGTACAATGCAGCACTCTGCCGGCCATCCAGAAGAAAAACATTGTCCTCTGGTGCTACCCAGTAATCCCAAATGAGGATCAACCTGCACCGACCTTGGCTGTACCCCAAATACATAGGCTGACCAGGGCACTAATGCCCTTTCTGACACAGCCTGAGCCTGGACTCCCTGGACCCTCCCAGACAGCTGGCCGCACACTGAGCACATCGAGCCGCCATGGCCTTAGGTCGTCATCTCTTCCCAACCTCGGTTTTCAGGTTTCAGAACCTAGACCTTATCTCCAATCACTGCCCAGGGTTGAAGGTGATGCAGAAATCAGAACTCCTTCCCCATGGCAAGAAACCTTGTGGTTGGCATGTTGTCCAACGTTCAGTGTAGTTGAAACCAGTGTGGCCCATGAGGCCCCGCCCATGCTCGCGGGCCACATTGGTCACAAACACACATTGTGACGCTCTGGCTGAGCCCAGTCCTCAAGTAAGGCCACTCAGTGGCTGGATGAAGAGATATCATATTGGGCTTGCCATGCCCCTAGGCCCCAATTTTTAACCATAGTTCGGGTTGTCCCTTCAGTCTTCCCCACGGCTTGGCTTTGGAATTCCTCTTTTGGTGGGACACCTGAGGTAACAAAACTGAAATGAGTCCTCCCATCCCACAAATTGACGAAAAGCAATTGGGAATCGGGCCAAATCCTCAGAGAGGAAGATTCGTCCATGGCCCATGAGGCCTCCCCGACATTCCACGGCCATTGCTGATACAAAATCCAGAGACAAAAGCCTGAGCAAGCACCTCAGACTCGCACTTTCTTCATATCCTGAAGAGTTCTTCTCATGGTTTGTAGATAGGGCCTGCCATACCTACGTCCCCAAACCTAAGCTGAGTTTGTGTTTTCAGACTTCTGTCCTCAAAGTCTTGGGCCACACACCCTCCAGGCTGGGCCCCTGGAGCCACACATTAGGACTATGCCTACCAATCCATGGGAATTCTGCCCATTCCATGGTACAAAATCGTACAAATTAGGAGAAACCTCCAAAGTCCCTGAGGCCATCCCAATAGTGTAGGTCGCTCGGAACAAACAAGGGCTGTCTGACACCAGCTGATAATCGACCTCCACTCATACCATAGATGGATGTCCTCAGAGAAGAAGATTGAACCAGACAGGACCCTAGGCCATAATAGGATCCATTGCTTTGGGTTACAGGCATGTGTCCTCAAAAGCCTGATTCCAATACGAGCATCGGGGTTTTCCTGAGGCACCCATCAGAACTCATCTCGTCTCCACAAGGAAACCTGTGCATGGGAGCCATGTCCAAAGCTTAGGAGAGTACTTCAGGGTCCCGGTGCCACCGCCCCATTCCAAGGCCCTCATGGACACAAAAACACATTAGGACCCATCCTCAGGGAAGTCCATTTCAACTCAGCCACCCCGGTTGCTCCCGCAGAGCCATCAGTTCTAAACTGTCTTGTTGCTAGGAGACAATTGGAATGCGAGGCGGGCTCCCAGGCATCCATCCGCGAACGGTGCTCTGGAGTCATTCCATATGGGATGTCCTGGAGCTGTCCAACAGGTCTCAATGTCCCGCAGAAGGAATCCATGAAGGGGACATCCCACAACTCCCAACGTGGGAAAACCTCAATGGCCTCGAGATTCCGCTCCCTTCATGAAGGGGCCGTCATGCTCAGAAACTCCAACCTGAGCCAACGTCTGATCCTCGCCCTGACTTCAGATGCATGAGATATTGGTTCAGATCTGCAGGGGGTACCTGCCGTGCCCTCGCCCTGAAACCCAAGTCTAGCTTGTCTTCTCAGAATTCCATCCTCACACTCCTGGCCCCGAAGCCCTCAAGTTTGGCAATTCCGGACCCACAATGCAGCACTCTGCCTGCCCTCTAGAAAAAAAATTATTGCCTCATGAGCTGCCCAGGCACCTTAAATGAGGGTAAACCTACACAGCACTCGACTTTACCCAAATTATATAGTCTAACCTGGGCACTAATGCACTGTCGAACACAACCTGAGCCCGGACCTCCTGACCAACACCCAGAATTCTGACCGCACACTGAGCATATAAAACCCGCCATGGCCTTAGGTCATCATCTCTTCCCTACCTCAGTTTTCAGGCTTCAGAACCGAGACCTTATCTCCAATCACTTCCCAGGGGTGAGTGTGATGCAGAAATCAGAACTCCTCCTTACCCATGGCAAGAACCCTGTGGTTGGCACGTTGTCCAAAGTTCAGTGTAGGAGAAACCAGCATTCACCCTGAGGCCCCGCCCATTCTTGAGTGCGACGAGGGCATACACATGCATTGTGACCCTCAGCATGAGTCCTGTCCTCTAGTAAGTCCTCTCAGTTGCTGGACCATTAGATGTCATAATGGGCTTGACATGTCCCTAGGCCCCAATATTTAACCAAATTTCTGATGGTCCAGTCGCCCCTCCCCAGGGCTCTACTCTGGAATCCCTCATTTGGTGGAACACCTGAGGATAAAAAAGAAAAAAAACAAGAGTAAAAAATAAAAAAACGGACTTCTTCCAGCCCACAGAATGACCCCAAACTCTTTGTACGTGGCCAAACCACCAGAGAGTAAGACTCGTCCATTTCCCATGAAGTCACCCAGAAATTCAACGACCATGAGTGACACGATATCCATAGACAAAAACTTGAGCAGGAGCCTCACACTGGCCCTTCTTTCAAATCCCGAAGTGTTCTCCTCATGGTCTGTAGATCAGTCCTGCCATACCTATGACCCGAAACATAAGCCGAGTTTGTGTTTTCAGACAACTGTCCAAACAGCCCTGGCCTACACAACCTACAGGCTCAGGCCCCTGGAGCCAAACCTGAGGACTGTACTTGCCCTATCCTAGGGAATTGTGTGTGCCCATTCCAATGGCCACTACCCTTCTAATAGGATAAACCTCCAAAGTCCCTGATTCATCTCAATAGTGGTGGCTTCCCAGGAACAACAGGGGCAATCTGAGCCCAACTGAGCACCTACCTGCACTCAGACCCATAGACAGATGTCCCCAGAGGTAAAAAGGAAAGATCTGGCCCCTAGGCACTAATCAGATCCATTGCTTTGGTTTCCAGGCATTTCTCCTCAGAGGCCTGGATTTCAAAAGCAGCATATAGCTGTTTCTTGACTCACCCATCAGAAAACATCTCATCTACACATGGGAAACTTGCACGTTGGAGATGTGTCAAAGCCTCTGTTTAGGAGAACCCATTAGGGCCCCAGTGCCACCGCTTCATTCCTAGGTCTCCATAGACACAAAAGCACGTTAGGACCCATCCCCAGGGGTGTCCATTTCAACTCAGCGTCCTCGGTTGCTCCCCACAGATCCAGGAGATCTAACCTGTCTTGTTGCTAGGAGACAATTGGAATGCGAGGTGGGCTACCCAGCCATCCATCCTTAGAACCCTGCTCAGAATCATTGGCCTGGAGCCAAACAACAGGTCTCAATTGTCCTGCAGAAGACTCTCTGCAGTTTGGAGCTTCTCACAACTCCCATCGTGGGAAAACCCCCATGGTCTCGTGATGCCCCCGCCCATTCATGAAGGGGCCATCAGGGACAGAAACTCCAACCTGAGCGATCGTCTGATCCTCGCCCTGACTTCAGAGGCACGAGATCTCGATTCAGGTCTGTAGATTGTGCGTGCCATGGCCTCACCCAGAAACCTAAGCCTAGCTTGTGTTCTCAGACTTTTGTCGTCAGACTACTGGCCCACAAGCCCTCCAGTTTGGCAATCCAGAACTACAATGCAGCACTCTGCCGGCCCTCCAGAAGAAAAAAGTTGTCCTCTGGTGCTACCCAGTAATCCCAAATGAGGATCAACCTGCACCGACCTTGGCTGTACCCCAAATACATAGGCTGACAAGGGCACTAATGCCCTTTCTGACACAGCCTAGCCTGGACCCCCTGGCCCCTTCCAGACAGCTGGCCGCATACTGAGCACATCGAGCCGCCATGGCCTTAGGTCGTCATCTCTTCCCAAAATCAGTTTTCAAGTTTCAGAACCTAGACCTTATCTCCAATCACTGCCCAGGGTTGAAGGTGATGCAGAAATCAGAACTCCTTCCCCATGGCAAGAAACCTTGTGGTTGGCATGTTGTCCAACGTTCAGTGTAGTTGAAACCAGTGTGGCCAATGAGGCCCCGCCCATGCTCGCGGGCCACATTGGTCACAAACACACATTGTGACGCTCAGGCTGAGCCCAGTCCTCAAGTAAGGCCACTCAGTGGCTGGATGAAGAGATATCATATTGGGCTTGCCATGCCCCTAGGCCACAATTTTTAACCATAGTTCGGGTTGTCCCTTCAGTCTTCCCCATGGCTTGGCTTTGGAATTCCTCTTTTGGTGGTACACCTGAGGTAACAAAACTGAAATGAGTCCTCCCATCCCACAGATTGACGAAAAGCAATTGGGAATCGGGCCAAATCCTTAGAGAGGAAGATTCGTCTATGGCCCATGAGGCCTCCCCGACATTCCACGGCCATTGCTGATACAAAATCCAGAGACAAAAGCCTGAGAAAGCACCTCAGACTCGCACTTTCTTCATATCCTGAAGAGTTCTTCTCATGGTTTGTAGATCGGGCCTGCCATACCTACGTCCCCAAACCTAAGCTGAGTTTGTGTTTTCAGACATCTGTCCTCAAAGTCATGGGCCACACACCCTCCAGGCTGGGCCCCTGGAGCCACACATTAGGACTGTGCCTACCAATCCATGGGAATTCTGCCCATTCCATGGTCCAAAATCGTACAAATTAGGAGAAACCTCCAAAGTCCCTGAGGCCATCCCAATAGTTTAGGTCGCCCGGAACAAACAAGGGCTGTCTGACACCAGCTGATAATCGACCTCCACTCATACCATAGATGGATGTCCCCAGAGAAGAAGATTGAACCAGACAGGACCCTAGGCCATAATAGGATCCATTGCTTTGGGTTACAGGCATGTGTCCTCAAAAGCCTGATTCCAATACGAGCATCGGGGTTTTCCTGAGGCACCCATCAGAACTCATCTCGTCTCCACAAGGAAACCTGTGCATGGGAGCCATGTCCAAAGCTTAGGAGAGTACTTCAGTTTCCCGGTGCCACCGCCCCATTCCAAGGCCCTCATGGACACAAAAACACATTAGAGCCCATCCTCAGGAAAGTCCATTTCAACTCAGCCACCCCGGTTGCTCCCGCAGAGCCATCAGTTCTAAACTGTCTTGTGGCTAGGAGACAATTGGAATGTGAGGCGGGCTTCCCAGGCATCCATCCGCGAACGGTGCTCTGGAGTCATTCCATATGGGATGTCCTGGAGCTGTCCAACAGGTCTCAATTGTCCCGCAGAAGGAATCCATGAAGGGGGCATCCCACAACTCCCAACGTGGGAAAACCTCAATGGCCTCGAGATTCCGCTCCCTTCATGAAGCGGCCGTCATGCTCAGAAACTCCAACCTGAGCCAACGTCTGATCCTCGCCCTGACTTCAGATGCATGAGAATTAGGTTCAGATCTGCAGGGGGTACCTGCCGTGCCCTCGCCCTGAAACCCAAGTCTAGCTTTTCTTCTCAGACTTCCGTCCTCACACTCCTGGCCCTGAAGCCCTCAAGTTTGGCCATTCCGTACCCACAATGCAGCACTCTGCCTGCCCTCTAGAAAAAAAAATTATTTCCTCATGAGCTGCCCAGGCACCTTAAATGAGGGTAAACCTACACAGCACTCGACTTTACCCAAATTATATAGTCTAACCTGGGCACTAATGCACTGTCGAACACAACCTGAGCACGGACCTCCTGACCAACACCCAGAAAGCTGACCGCACACTGAGCACATAAAACCCGCCATGGCCTTAGGTCATCATCTCTTCCCTACCTCAGTTTTCAGGCTTCAGAACCGAGACCTTATCTCCAATCACTTCCCAGGGGTGAGTGTGATGTAGAAATCAGAACTCCTCCTTACCCATGTCAAGAACCTTGTGGTTGGCACGTTGTCCAACGTTCAGTGTAGGAGAAACCAGCATTCGCCCTGAGGCCCCGCCCATTCTTGAGTGCGACGTGGGCATACACAGGCATTGTGACCCTCAGCATGAGTCCTGTCCTCTAGTAAGTCCTCTCAGTTGCTGGACCATTAGATGTCATAATGGGCTTGACATGTCCCTAGGCCCCAATTTTTAACCATATTTCTGATGGTCCAGTCGCCCCTCCCCAGGGCTCTACTCTGGAATCCCTCATTTGGTGGGACACCTGAGGATAAAAAAGAAAAAAACAAGAGTAAAAAAAAAACGGACTTCTTCCCGCCCACAGAATGACCCCAAACTCTTTGGACGGGGCCAAACAACCAGAGAGTAAGACAGGTCCATTTCCCATGAAGACACCCAGAAATTCCACGACCATGAGTGACACGATATCCAGAGACAAAAACTTGAGCAGGAGCCTCACACTCGCCCTTCTTTCAAATCCCGAAGAGTTCTCCTCATGGTCTGTAGATCAGTCCTGCCATACCTATGACCCGAAACATAAGCCGAGTTTGTGTTTTCAGACAACTGTCCAAACAGCCCTGGCCTACACAACCTACAGGCTCAGGCCCCTGGAGCCAAACCTGAGGACTGTACTTGCCCTCTCCAAGGGAATTGTGTGTGCCCATTCCAATGGCCACAACCCTTCTAATAGGATAAACCTCCAAAGTCCCTGATCCATCTCAATAGTGGTGGCTTCCCAGGAACAACAGGGGCAATCTGAGCCCAACTGAGCACCTACCTGCACTCAGACCCATAGACAGATGTCCCCAGAGGTAAAAAGGAAAGAACAGGCTCCTAGGCACTAATCAGATCCATTGCTTTGGTTTCCAGGCATCTCTCCTCAGAGGCCTGGATTTCAATAGCAGCATATAGCTGTTTCTTGACTCACCCATCAGAAAACATCTCATCTACACATGGGAAACTTGCACGTTGGAGCTGTGTCAAAGCCTCTGTTTAGGAGAACCCTTTAGGGCCCCAGTGCCACCGCTTCATTCCTAGGTCTCCATAGACACAAAAGCACGTTAGGACCCATCCCCAGGGGTGTCCATTTCAACTCAGCGTCCTCGGTTGCTCCCCACAGATCCAGGAGATCTAACATGTCTTGTTGCTAGGAGACAATTGGAATGCGAGGTGGGCTACCCAGCCATCCATCCTTAGAACCCTGCTCAGAATCATTGGCCTGAAGCCAAACAACAGGTCTCAATTGTCCTGCAGAAGACTCTCTGCAGTTTGGAGCTTCTCACAACTCCCATCGTGGGAAAACCCCCATGGTCTCGTGATGCCCCCGTCCATTCATGAAGGGGCCATAAGGGACAGAAACTCCAACCTGAGCGATCGTCTGATCCTCGCCCTGACTTCAGATGCACGAGATCTCGATTCAGGTCTGTAGATTGTGCGTGCCATGGCCTCACCCAGAAACCTAAGCCTAGCTTGTGTTCTCAGACTTTTGTCGTCAGACTACTGGCCCACAAGCCCTCCAGTTTGGCAATCCAGAACTACAATGCAGCACTCTGCCGGCCCTCCAGAAGAAAAAAGTTGTCCTCTGGTGCTACCCAGTAATCCCAAATGAGGATCAATCTGCACCGACCTTGGCTGTACCCCAAATACATAGGCTGACCAGGGCACTAATGCCCTTTCTGACACAGCCTGAGCCTGGACCCCCTGGCCCCTCCCAGACAGATGGCCGCACACTGAGCACATCGAGCCGCCATGACCTTAGGTCATCATTTCTTCCCAACCTCGGTTTTCAGGTTTCAGAACCTAGACCTTATCTCCAATCACTGCCCAGGGTTGAAGGTGATGCAGAAATCAGAACTCCTTCCCCAAAGCAAGAAACCTTGTGGTTGGCATGTTGTCCAACGTTCAGTGTAGTTGAAACCAGTGTGGCCCTAGAGGCCCCGCCCATGCTCGCGGGCCACATTGGTCACAAACACACATTGTGACGCTCAGGCTGAGCCCAGTCCTCAAGTTAGGCCACTCAGTGACTGGATGAAGAGATAGCATATTGGGCTTGCCATGCCCCTAGGCCCCAATTTTTAACCATAGTTCGGGTTGTCCCTTCAGTCTTCCCCTCGGCTTTGCTTTGGAATTCCTCTTTTGGTGGGACACCTGAGGTAACAAAACTGAAATGAGTCCTCCCATCCCACAGATTGACGAAAAGCAATTGGGAATCGGGCCAAATCCTCAGAGAGGAAGATTCGTCCATGGCCCATGAGGCCTCCCCGACATTCCACGGCCATCGCTGATACAAAATCCAGAGACAAAAGCCTGAGCAAGCGCCTCAGACTCGCACTTTCTTCATATCCTGAAGAGTTCTTCTCATGGTTTGTAGATCGGGCCTGCCATACCTACGTCCCCAAACCTAAGCTGAGTTTGTGTTTTCAGACATCTGTCCTCAAAGTCATGGGCCACACACCCTCCAGGCTGGGCCCCTGGAGCCACACATTAGGACTGTGCCTACCAATCCATGGGAATTCTGCCCATTCCATGGTCCAAAATCGTACAAATTAGGAGAAACCTCCAAAGTCCCTGAGGCCATCCCAATAGTTTAGGTCGCCCGGAACAAACAAGGGCTGTCTGACACCAGCTGATAATCGACCTCCACTCATACCATAGATGGATGTCCCCAGAGAAGAAGATTGAACCAGACAGGACCCTAGGCCATAATAGGATCCATTGCTTTGGGTTACAGGCATGTGTCCTCAAAAGCCTGATTCCAATACGAGCATCGGGGTTTTCCTGAGGCACCCATCAGAACTCATCTCGTCTCCACAAGGAAACCTGTGCATGGGAGCCATGTCCAAAGCTTAGGAGAGTACTTCAGTTTCCCGGTGCCACCGCCCCATTCCAAGGCCCTCATGGACACAAAAACACATTAGAGCCCATCCTCAGGAAAGTCCATTTCAACTCAGCCACCCCGGTTGCTCCCGCAGAGCCATCAGTTCTAAACTGTCTTGTGGCTAGGAGACAATTGGAATGTGAGGCGGGCTTCCCAGGCATCCATCCGCGAACGGTGCTCTGGAGTCATTCCATATGGGATGTCCTGGAGCTGTCCAACAGGTCTCAATTGTCCCGCAGAAGGAATCCATGAAGGGGGCATCCCACAACTCCCAACGTGGGAAAACCTCAATGGCCTCGAGATTCCGCTCCCTTCATGAAGCGGCCGTCATGCTCAGAAACTCCAACCTGAGCCAACGTCTGATCCTCGCCCTGACTTCAGATGCATGAGAATTAGGTTCAGATCTGCAGGGGGTACCTGCCGTGCCCTCGCCCTGAAACCCAAGTCTAGCTTTTCTTCTCAGACTTCCGTCCTCACACTCCTGGCCCTGAAGCCCTCAAGTTTGGCCATTCCGTACCCACAATGCAGCACTCTGCCTGCCCTCTAGAAAAAAAAATTATTTCCTCATGAGCTGCCCAGGCACCTTAAATGAGGGTAAACCTACACAGCACTCGACTTTACCCAAATTATATAGTCTAACCTGGGCACTAATGCACTGTCGAACACAACCTGAGCACGGACCTCCTGACCAACACCCAGAAAGCTGACCGCACACTGAGCACATAAAACCCGCCATGGCCTTAGGTCATCATCTCTTCCCTACCTCAGTTTTCAGGCTTCAGAACCGAGACCTTATCTCCAATCACTTCCCAGGGGTGAGTGTGATGTAGAAATCAGAACTCCTCCTTACCCATGTCAAGAACCTTGTGGTTGGCACGTTGTCCAACGTTCAGTGTAGGAGAAACCAGCATTCGCCCTGAGGCCCCGCCCATTCTTGAGTGCGACGTGGGCATACACAGGCATTGTGACCCTCAGCATGAGTCCTGTCCTCTAGTAAGTCCTCTCAGTTGCTGGACCATTAGATGTCATAATGGGCTTGACATGTCCCTAGGCCCCAATTTTTAACCATATTTCTGATGGTCCAGTCGCCCCTCCCCAGGGCTCTACTCTGGAATCCCTCATTTGGTGGGACACCTGAGGATAAAAAAGAAAAAAACAAGAGTAAAAAAAAAACGGACTTCTTCCCGCCCACAGAATGACCCCAAACTCTTTGGACGGGGCCAAACAACCAGAGAGTAAGACAGGTCCATTTCCCATGAAGACACCCAGAAATTCCACGACCATGAGTGACACGATATCCAGAGACAAAAACTTGAGCAGGAGCCTCACACTCGCCCTTCTTTCAAATCCCGAAGAGTTCTCCTCATGGTCTGTAGATCAGTCCTGCCATACCTATGACCCGAAACATAAGCCGAGTTTGTGTTTTCAGACAACTGTCCAAACAGCCCTGGCCTACACAACCTACAGGCTCAGGCCCCTGGAGCCAAACCTGAGGACTGTACTTGCCCTCTCCAAGGGAATTGTGTGTGCCCATTCCAATGGCCACAACCCTTCTAATAGGATAAACCTCCAAAGTCCCTGATCCATCTCAATAGTGGTGGCTTCCCAGGAACAACAGGGGCAATCTGAGCCCAACTGAGCACCTACCTGCACTCAGACCCATAGACAGATGTCCCCAGAGGTAAAAAGGAAAGAACAGGCTCCTAGGCACTAATCAGATCCATTGCTTTGGTTTCCAGGCATCTCTCCTCAGAGGCCTGGATTTCAATAGCAGCATATAGCTGTTTCTTGACTCACCCATCAGAAAACATCTCATCTACACATGGGAAACTTGCACGTTGGAGCTGTGTCAAAGCCTCTGTTTAGGAGAACCCTTTAGGGCCCCAGTGCCACCGCTTCATTCCTAGGTCTCCATAGACACAAAAGCACGTTAGGACCCATCCCCAGGGGTGTCCATTTCAACTCAGCGTCCTCGGTTGCTCCCCACAGATCCAGGAGATCTAACATGTCTTGTTGCTAGGAGACAATTGGAATGCGAGGTGGGCTACCCAGCCATCCATCCTTAGAACCCTGCTCAGAATCATTGGCCTGGAGCCAAACAACAGGTCTCAATTGTCCTGCAGAAGACTCTCTGCAGTTTGGAGCTTCTCACAACTCCCATCGTGGGAAAACCCCCATGGTCTCGTGATGCCCCCGCCCATTCATGAAGGGGCCATAAGGGACAGAAACTCCAACCTGAGCGATCGTCTGATCCTCGCCCTGACTTCAGATGCACGAGATCTCGATTCAGGTCTGTAGATTGTGCGTGCCATGGCCTCACCCAGAAACCTAAGCCTAGCTTGTGTTCTCAGACTTTTGTCGTCAGACTACTGGCCCACAAGCCCTCCAGTTTGGCAATCCAGAACTACAATGCAGCACTCTGCCGGCCCTCCAGAAGAAAAAAGTTGTCCTCTGGTGCTACCCAGTAATCCCAAATGAGGATCAATCTGCACCGACCTTGGCTGTACCCCAAATACATAGGCTGACCAGGGCACTAATGCCCTTTCTGACACAGCCTGAGCCTGGACCCCCTGGCCCCTCCCAGACAGATGGCCGCACACTGAGCACATCGAGCCGCCATGACCTTAGGTCATCATTTCTTCCCAACCTCGGTTTTCAGGTTTCAGAACCTAGACCTTATCTCCAATCACTGCCCAGGGTTGAAGGTGATGCAGAAATCAGAACTCCTTCCCCAAAGCAAGAAACCTTGTGGTTGGCATGTTGTCCAACGTTCAGTGTAGTTGAAACCAGTGTGGCCCTAGAGGCCCCGCCCATGCTCGCGGGCCACATTGGTCACAAACACACATTGTGACGCTCAGGCTGAGCCCAGTCCTCAAGTTAGGCCACTCAGTGACTGGATGAAGAGATAGCATATTGGGCTTGCCATGCCCCTAGGCCCCAATTTTTAACCATAGTTCGGGTTGTCCCTTCAGTCTTCCCCTCGGCTTTGCTTTGGAATTCCTCTTTTGGTGGGACACCTGAGGTAACAAAACTGAAATGAGTCCTCCCATCCCACAGATTGACGAAAAGCAATTGGGAATCGGGCCAAATCCTCAGAGAGGAAGATTCGTCCATGGCCCATGAGGCCTCCCCGACATTCCACGGCCATCGCTGATACAAAATCCAGAGACAAAAGCCTGAGCAAGCGCCTCAGACTCGCACTTTCTTCATATCCTGAAGAGTTCTTCTCATGGTTTGTAGATCGGGCCTGCCATACCTACGTCCCCAAACCTAAGCTGAGTTTGTGTTTTCAGACTTCTGTCCCCAAAGTCTTGGGCCACACACCCTCCAGCCTGGGCCCCTGGAGCCACACATTAGGACTGTGCCTACCAATCCATGGGAATTCTGCCCATTCCATGGTCCAAAATCGTACAAATTAGGAGAAACCTCCAAAGTCCCTGAGGCCATCCCAATAGTTTCGGTCGCCAGGAACAAACAAGGGCTGTCTGACACCAGCTGATAATCGACCTCCACTCATACCATAGATGGATGTCTCCAGAGAAGAAGATTGAACCAGACAGGACCCTAGGCCATAATAGGATCCATTGCTTTGGGTTACAGGCATGTGTCCTCAAAAGCCTGATTCCAATACGAGCATAGGTGTTTTCCTGAGGCACCCATTAGAACTCATCTTATCTCCACAAGGAAACCTGTGCATGGGAGCCATGTCCAAAGCTTAGGAGAGTACTTCAGGGTCCCGGTGCCACCGCCCCATCCAAGGCTCTCATGGACACAAAAACACATTAGGACCCATCCTCAGGAAAGTCCATTTCAACTCAGCCACCCCGGTTGCTCCGGCAGAGCCATCAGATCTAAACTGTCTTGTTGCTAGGAGACAATTGGAATGCGAGGCGGGCTTCCCAGGCATCCATCCGGGAACGGGGCTCTGGAGTCATTCCATATGGGATGTCCTGGAGCTGTCCAACAGGTCTCAATTGTCCCGCAGAAGGAATCCTTGAAGGGGGCATCCCACAACTCCCAACGTGGGAAAACCTCAATGGCCTCGAGTTTCCGCTCCCTTCATGAAGCGGCCGTCATGCTCAGAAACTCCAACCTGAGTCAACGTCTGATCCTCGCCCTGACTTCAGATGCATGAGATATTTGTTAAGATCTGCAGGGGGTACCTGCCGTGCCCTCGCCCTGAAACCCAAGTCTAGCTTGTCTTCTCAGACTTCCGTCCTCACACTCCTGGCCTCGAAGCCCTCAAGTTTGGCAATTCCGGACCCACAATGCAGCACTCTGCCTGCCCTCTAGAAAAAAAATTATTGCCTCATGAGCTGCCCAGGCACCTTAAATGAGGGTAAACCTACACAGCACTCGACTTTACCCAAATTATATAGTCTAACCTGGGCACTAATGCACTGTCGAACACAACCAGAGCCCGGACCTCCTGACCAACACTCAGAAAGCTGACCACACACTGAGCACATAAAACCCGCCATGGCCTTAGGCCATCATCTCTTCCCTACCTCAGTCTTCAGGGTTCAGAACCGAGACCTTATCTCCAATCACTGCCCAGGGGTGAGTGTGATGCAGAAATCATAACTCCTCCTTACCCATGGCAAGAACCCTTGTGGTTGGCACGTTGTCCAACGTTCAGTGTAGGAGAAACCAGCATTCACCCTGAGGCCCCGCCCATCCTTGAGTGCGACGAGGGCATACACACGCATTGTGACCCTCAGCATGAGTACTGTCCTCTAGTAAGTCCTCTCAGTGGCTGGACCATTAGATGTCATAATGGGCTTGACATGTCCCTAGGCCCCAATTTTTAACCAGGTTTCTGATTGTCCAGTCGCCCCTCCCGAGGGCTCTACTAGTGAATCCCTCATTTGGTGGGACACCTGAGGTTAAAAAAGAAAACAACAACAACAACAAAAAAAAAAAACGGACTTCTTCCAGCCCACAGAATGACCCAAAACTCTTTGGACGGGGCCAAACCACCAGAGAGTAAGACTCGTCCATTTTCCATGAAGTCACCCAGAAATTCCACGACCATGAGTGAAACGATATCCAGAGACAAAAACTTGAGCAGGAGCCTCACACTCGCCCTTCTTTCAAATCCCGAAGAGTTCTCCTCATGGTCTGTAGATCAGTCCTGCCATACCTATGACCCGAAACATAAGCCTAGTTTGTGTTTTCTGACAACTGTCCAAACAGCCCTGGCCTACACAACCTACAGGCTCAGGCCCCTGGAGCCAAACCTGAGGACAGTACTGGCCCTCTCCAAGGGAATTTTGTGTGCCCATTCCAATGGCCACAACCCTTCTAATAGGATAAACCTCCAAAGTCCCTGATCCATCTCAATAGTGGTGGCTTCCCAGGAAAAACAGGGGCAATCTGAGCCCAACTGAGCACCTACCTGCACTCAGACCCATAGACAGATGTCCCCAGAGGTAAAAAGGAAAGAACAGGCCCCTAGGCACTAATCAGATCCATTGCTTTGGTTTCGAGGCATCTCTCCTCAGAGGCCTGGATTTCAAAAGCAGCATATAGCTGTTTCTTGACTCACCCATCAGAAAACATCTCATCTACACATGGGAAACATGCACGTTGGAGCTGTGTCAAAGACTCTGTTTAGGAGAACCCTTTAGGGCCCCAGTGCCACCGCTTCATTCCAAGGTCTCCATAGACACAAAAGCACGTTAGGACCCATCCCCAGGGGTGTCCATTTCAACTCAGCGTCCTCGGTTGCTCCCCACAGATCCAGGAGATCTAACCTGTCTTGTTGCTAGGAGACAATTGGAATGCGAGGTGGGCTACCCAGCCATCCATCCTTAGAACCCTGCTCAGAATCATTGGCCTGGAGCCAAACAACAGGTCTCAATTGTCCTGCAGAAGACTCTCTGCAGTTTGGAGCTTCTCACAACTCTCATCGTGGGAAAACACCCATGGCCTTGTGATGCCCCCCCCATTCATGAAGGGGCCATCAGGGTCAGAAACTCCAACCTGAGCGATCGTCTGATCCTCGCCCTGACTTCAGATGCACGAGATCTCGATTCAGGTCTGTAGATTGTGCCTGCCATGGCCTCACCCAGAAACCTAAGCCTAGCTTGTGTTCTCAGACTTTTGTCGTCAGACTACTGGCCCACAAGCCCTCCAGTTTGGCAATCCAGAACTACAATGCAGCACTCTGCCGGCCCTCCAGAAGAAAAACATTGTCCTCTGGGGCTACCCAGTAACCCCAAATGAGGATCAACCTGCACCGACCTTGGTGTACCCCAAATATATAGGCTGACCAGGGCATTAATGCCCTTTCTGACACAGCCTGAGCCTGGACCCCTGGACTCTCCCAGACAGCTGGTCGCACACTGAGCACATCGAGCCGCCATGGCCTTAGGTCGTCATCTCTTCCCTACCTCGGTTTTCAGGTTTCAGAACCTAGACCTTATCTCCAATCACTGCCCAGGGTTGAAGGTGATGCAGAAATCAGAACTCCTTCCCCATGGCAAGAAACCTTGTGGTTGGCATGTTGTCCAACGTTCATTGTAGTTGAAACCAGTGTGGCCCATGAGGCGCCGCCCATGCTCGTGGGCCACATTGGTCACAAACACACATTGTGACGCTCAGGCTGAGCCCAGTCCTCAAGTAAGGCCACTAAGTGGCTGGATGAAGAGATAGCATATTGGGCTTGCCATGCCCCTAGGCCCCAATTTTTAACCATAGTTCGGGTTGTCCCTTCAGTCTTCCCCACGGCTTGGCTTTGGAATTCCTCTTTTGGTGGGACACCTGAGGTAACAAAACTGAAATGAGTCCTCCCATCCCACAGATTGACGAAAAGCAATTGGGTATCGGGCCAAATCCTCAGAGAGGAAGATTCGTCCATGGCCCATGAGGCCTCCCCGACATTCCACGGCCATCGCTGATACAAAATCCAGAGACAAAAGCCTGAGCAAGCGCCTCAGACTCGCACTTTCTTCATATCCTGAAGAGTTCTTCTCATGGTTTGTAGATCGGGCCTGACATACCTACGTCCTCAAACCTAAGCTGATTTTGTGTTTTCAGACTTCTGTCCTCAAAGTCTTGGGCCACCCACCCTCCAGGCTGGGCCCCTGGAGCCACACATTCGGACTGTGCCTACCAATCCATGGGAATTCTGCCCATTCCATGGTCCAAAATCGTACAAATTAGGAGAAACCTCCAAAGTCCCTGAGGCCATCCCAATAGTGTAGGTCGCCCGGAACAAACAAGGGCTGTCTGACACCAGCTGATAATCGACATCCACTCATACCATAGATGGATGTCCCCAGAGAAGATGATTGAACCAGACAGGACCCTAGGCCATAATAGGATCCATTGCTTTGGGTTACAGGCATGTGACCTCAAAAGCCTGATTCCAATACGAGCATATGTGTTTTCCTGAGGCACCCATCAGAACTCATCTCATCTCCACAAGGAAATCTGTGCATGGGAGCCATGTCCAAAGCTTAGGAGAGTACTTCAGGATCCCGGTGCCACCGCCCCATTCCAAGGCCCTAATGGACACAAAAACACATTAGGACCCATCCTCACGAATGTCCATTTCAAACCCAGCCACCCTGGTTGCTCCCGCAGAGCCATCAGATCTAAACTGTCTTGTTGCTAGGAGACAATTGGAATGCGAGGCGGGCTTCCCAGGCATCCATCCGCGAACGATGCTCTGGAGTCATTCTATATGGGATGTCCTGGAGCTGTCCAACAGGTCTTAATTGTCCCGCAGAAGGAATCCTTGAAGGGGGCATCACACAACTCCCAACGTGGGAATACCTCAATGACCTCGAGATTCCGCTGCCTTCAAGAAGTGGCCGTCATGCTCAGATTCTCCAACCTGAGCCATAGTCTGATCCTTGCCCTGACTTCAGATGCATGAGATATTTTTTCAGATCTGCATGGGTACATGCCGTGCCCTCGCCCTGAAACCCAAGTCTAGCTTGTCTTCTCAGACTTCCGTCCTCATACTCCTGGTTCCGAAGCCCTCAAGTTTGGCAATTCCGGACCCACAATGAGGCACTCTGCCTGCCCTCTAGAAAAAAAAATTATTGCCTCATGAGCTGCCCAGGCACCTTAAATGAGGGTAAACCTACACAGCACTCGACTTTACCCAAATTATATAGTCTAACCTGGGCACTAATGCACTGTCGAACACAACCTGAGCCCGGACATCCTGACCAACACCCAGAAAGCTGACCGCACACTGAGCACAAAAAACAAGCCATAGGCCTTAGGTCATCATCTCTTCCTTACCTCAGTTTTCAGGCTTCAGAACCGAGACCTTATCTCCAATCACTGCCCAGGGGTGAGTGTGATGTAGAAATCAGAACTCCTCTTTACCCATGGCAAGAACCCTTGTGGTTGGCACGTTGTCCAACGTTCAGAGTAGAAGAAACCAGCATTCACCCTGAGGCCCCGCCCATTCTTGAGTGCGACGAGGGCATACACAAACATTGTGACCCTCAGCTTGAGTTCTGTAGTCTAGTAAGTCCTCTCAGTTGCTGGACCATTAGATGTCATAATGGGCTTGACATGTCCCTAGGCCCCAATTTTTAACCAGATTTCTGATTGTCCAGTCGCCCCTCCCCAGGGCTCTACTCTGGAATCCCTCATTTGGTGGGACACCGGAGGTTAAAAAAGAAAAAAAAAACAACAACAACAAAAAAAAAACAGACTTCTTCCAGCCCAAAGAATGACCCCAAACTCTTTGGACGGGGCCAAACCACCAAAAAGTAAGACTCGTCCATTTCCCATGAAGTCACCCAAAAATTCCACGACCATGAGTGACATGATATCCAGAGACAAAAACCTGAGCAGGAGCCTCACACTAGCCCTTCTTTCAAATCCCGAAGAGTTCTCCTCATGGTCTGTAGATCAGTCCTACCATACCTATGACCCGAAACATAAGCCTAGTTTGTGTTTTCAGAGAACTGACCAAACAGCCCTGGCCTACACAACCTACAGGCTCAGGCCCCTGGACACAAAACTGAGGACTCTACTTGCCCTCTCCAAGGGAATTGTGTGTGCCCATTCCAATGGCCACAACCCTTCTAATAGGATAAACCTCCAAAGTCCCTGATCCATCTCAATAGTGGTGGCTTCCCAGGAAAAACAGGGGCAATCTGAGCCCAACTGAGCACCTACCTGCACTCAGACCCATAGCAGATATCCCCAGAGGTAAAAAGAAAAGAACAGGCCCCTAGGCACTAATCAGATCCATTGCTTTGGTGTCCAGGCATCACTCCTCAGAGGCCTGGATTTCAAAAGCAGCATATAGCTGTTTCGTGACTCAACCATCAGAAAACATCTCATCTACACATGGGAAACTTGCACGTTGGAGCTGTGTCAAAGCCTCTGTTTAGGAGAACCCTTTAGGGCCCCAGTGCCACCGCTTCATTCCAAGGTCTCCATAGACACAAAAACACGTTAGGACCCATCCCCAGGGGTGTCCATTTCAACTCAGCATCCTCGGTTGCTCCTCACAGATCCAGGAGATCTAACCTGTCTTGTTGCTAGGAGACAATTGGAATGCGAGGTGGGCTACCCAGCCATCCATCCTTAGAACCCTGCTCAGAATCATTGGCCTGGAGCCAAACAACAGGTCTCAATTGTCCTGCAGAAGACTCTCTGCAGTTTGGAGCTTCTCACAACTCCCATCGTTGGAAAGCCCCATGGCCTCGTGATGACCCCCCATTTATGAACGGGCCATCAGGGACAGAAACTCCTACCTGAGCGATCGTCTGATCCTCGCCCTGACTTCAGATGCACGAGATCTCGATTCAGGTCTGTAGATTGTGCCTGCCATGGCCTCACCCATAAACCTAAGCCTAGCTTGTGTTCTCAGACTTTTGTCGTCAGACTACTGGCCCACAAGCCCTCCAGTTTGGCAATCCAGAACTACAATGCAGCACTCTGCCGGCCCTCCAGAAGAAAACTTTGTCCTCTGGGGCTACCCAGTCATCCCAAATGAGGATCAACCTGCACAGACCTTGGCTGTACCCCAAATACATAGGCTGACCAGGGCACTAATGCCCTTTCTGACACAGCCTGATCCTGGACCCCCTGGCCCCTCCCAGACAGCTGTCCGCACACTGAGCACATTGAGCCGCCATGGCCTTAGGTCGTCATCTCTTCCCAACCTCAGAGTTCAGGTTTAAGAACCGAGACCTTATCTCCAATCACTGCCCAGGGGTGAGTGTGATGCAGAAGTCAGGACTCCTCCTTCCCCATGGCAAGAAACCTTGTGGTTGGCATGTTGTCCAACGTTCAGTGTAGTTGAAACCAGTGTGGCCCATGAGGCCCCACCCATGCTCGCGGGCCACATTGTTCACAAGCACACATTGTGACCCTCAGGCTGAGCCCAGTCCTCAAGTAAGGCCACTCAGTGGCTGGATGAAGAGATAGCATATTGTGCTTGCCATGCCCGTAGGCCCAAATTTTTAACCATAGTTCAGGTTGTCCCTTCAGTCTTCCCCACGGCTTTGCTTTGGAATTCCTCTTTTGGTGGGACACCTGAGGTAACAAACCTGAAAGGAGACCTCCCATCCCACAGATTGACGAAAAGCAATTGGGAATCGGGCCAAATCCTCAGAGAGGAAGATTCGTCCATGGCCCATGAGGCATCCCCGACATTCCACGGAGATCGCTGATACAAATTCCAGAGACAAATGCCTGAGCAAGCGCCTCACACTCACTCTATATTCAAATCTTCATGAGTTCTTCTCATGGTTTGTAGATTGGGCCTGCCATACCGATGTCCCCAAAGAAAGCTGAGTTTGAGTATCGGAATCACAATCAGAACTCTGCCTTCCACATGGCTGTAATGCTTTTTCTTCGCATGGAGTCACACCTTCACGTGGGGAACCCTTCATGGCCCCTGATGCCATGCCCAAACATGAGTGCTGCTTGGGCACAAATTCACACTGTGACCCTAGCATGAGCCCCATGACAAAGAAAGGCCTGTCAGGTTCGGGACGAAGATCCTGCATTTAGTCTTTGCCATGCACATAGTCACCCAGGACTAACTAGATGGTGTGTATTCCAGTTGAGGGAACCCACTGCTGTGCTCTAGAGTCCCTCTCCTGGGAGGTCCTTTGTGGCAGAAAACAGTACTCTTCACTTCCCACAGAATGAACCCAAACACTTGGGAGCTTGGACAATCCCCCGAGAGGAAGGCTCTTCCTCGGACCCTGAGGCATCCCCTACCCTGACCGGGCACTGTGAACGCAACACCCAGAGACAAAAGCCTGAGCGACTGCCTCCCACTTGCCCTCCTTTGATATCCAGAGGATCTCCCCTCACGGACTAGAGATCAGGCCTGCCATTTCCTTGGCCCCTACCTGAGCCAAGTTTTCTCTTTCAGACATCAGTCCCCAGAGCCATGGAAAACACAGCCTCTAGGCTGGGTCCTCTGGAGCCATACCACAGGACTGTGCCTGCTCTCTCCTGGGAAACTGTGTCCATTCCTTTGGCCACACACCTCCAGAATATGAGAAACCTCAAGGCCCCCGAGGTCATCCCACTACTGGGAGCCTCCCTGGACACACAGGGGCATTCGGACACAATCTGAGCAGCTACCTACACGAAGGCATGCACACAGATGTCAACAGAGATAGAAGGTTGAGCCGGACAGGCCCTTAGGCCCTAATCTCAACTCTTGCTTTGGGTTCCAGGTGTTACTCCTCAGAGGCTTTGGTTCGAAGAACAGGATATGGGGCTTTCCTGAGGCACTGAACAGAACTCCTCTCGTCTCCACATGGGAAGCTTCCTTGTTGTAGCTGTGCCAAACGCCTCAGTTTGGAAAATCCTGCAGAGTCCCCGAGCCACCTCCACATTCCAAGGTCTCCCAGGCCACCAAGCCACAGTAGAACTCATCTTCAGGAGAGTCCATTTCAACTCTCCCCTCTAGGTAGCTCACCCAGGAGCCTGCAGATTGAGCCTGACTTGTCCTGACTAAACAGTGGGAATATGAGGTGGCGTTCCCAGGCATCCATGCTTTGACACCTGCTCTCGAGTCCTTCCGTATGGGGCCTCCTGGAACCATCCAATAGGACTCGACTGTCGAGAAGAAGGAAATCTTGAGGTTTGGAGTAGTTCACAAATCCCATCGTAGGCAAACCTCCCTGGCTTCATGAAGCCCCCACACCCTTCAGGAAGAGGACATGCTGGACAAAAACTCTAGCCTGAGGCACGTCTCATAGTTGACATGACCTCAGTGCAGGAGATCTCGATTCAGCCTCTGCAGAGTGGGCCTGCCGTGCCCTCGGTCCTAAACCTCACGCTAGCTTGTGTTTTCAGACTTCCTTCCTCACACTCCTGGCAAACAAGCCCTCCGGACTAGGAACTCCAGAACCAAAACCGAGCCCAGTGTATGCCCAACGGAAGAAAAACGTTTCCCTGTGGGGCTCTCCAGAAAACCCAGATGAGGATCAACCTGCTCGGTCCTCGATGGTACCCGAACTGGATAGGCTGCTCTGGGCACTCATGCTCTGCCTGACACAGCCTGATGCCAGACGTCCAGACAGACAAGGAGACAGCTGGCCGCACACCCAGCACTTCGGACACGCCATGGTCTTATGCCGTCACCTCATCCTAACCTAGGTTTTCAAATATCTGAACCTAGACATTATATCAATTCTCCACACAGCTGGGTATAGCAAGCACAAAACAGAACTCCTCCTTCCCCATGGCTGTCAAGCTTGCTCTTGGCATGGAGTCACACCTTCAGGGTGGTAGAAACCTTCATGGCCCCTGAAGCCACGCCCAAACTTGAATGCTGCTTGGGCACAAATTCACACTGTGACCCTCAGCATGAGCCCCATGTCAAAGAAAGGCCTGTCAGGGCCTGGACCAAGAGCCCACATATGGGGCTTGCCAAGCCCCTATGCACCCAATCCTCACCACGGTTTGAAATTTCCAGTCGCCCCGCCTGTACCTGGAGCTCTGCTCTGGAATCCCTTTCTTGGAGAGACCCATGAGCCAGACAACACGACTCCACCCTTCCCACAAAATGACCCCAAACTCTTGGGAGCTGGGACAAATCCCCAGAGAGGGATACTCGACCACAGTACCTGAGGCCACCGCTCCAATCCACGGCTATCCCGGACACAACATCCAGAGACAAAAGCCTGAAGGAACGCCTCCCACTCGCCCTTGTTTCAGAGGCCCAGGAGCTCCCTCTCGGGCTGTACATCCGGCCTGCCATACCCTAGGCGCCACTCATAAGCTGAGTTTGTGTATTCAGACTTCTGTGCCCACAGCCTGGACACACACAACATCCAGGCTAGGGCCTCTGGACCAAACAGCGAAAGATTGTGCCTGCCCTCTCCAAGGAAAGTGTGCCCAATCCATTGACCACAACCCTACAGGTTAGGGAAAAGCTCCAAGGTCCCTGAGGCCATCAATAGTATAGGCCACCCTGGACTAAGAGGGGTTCTCTGACACCAGCGGAGCAACTATCTCCACTTAGACTCTCAGACAGTGTCCCCAGAGACAGAAGGTTGAAATGGACAGGCCCCCAGGCCCTAATCTGAACCTTAGCTTTGGTTTCCATGTTTCCATTCTCAGAGGACTGTTTTCGTAGACCAGCACATGGGGCTTTTCTGAGGCACCAAACCAAATATCTCTCATCTCCACATGGGCAGCCTTCTTACTGGGATGTATCAAACACTTCAGGTAGGAGAGTTCCGCAGGGCCACTGAACAACCAGCACATTCCAAGGTCTCCATGGACCCAAACGCACATTATGACGCATCCTCAGGAGAGGCCATTTCAACTCAGCCCGCTGGCCGCGTGTTCCAGAGGCAGCAGATCAAACATATCTTGTCGCTAATAGCCAATGGGAATGCGAGGCATGCAGTACAGGGATCCATCCTTCGAACCCTGCTCTCCAGTCCTTCCATATGATATGTCCTGGAGCCATGCAACAGGACTCGAATGTCCCGCAGAAGGAAACCTTGTGGTTTGGGGCAACCTCCAAACTCAGCGTGGGAAAACTTCCTTGGCCTCATGAGGCCCCCACTTCATGAAGGTGCCATCATGGACACATACTCCAGCCTCAGCCAACGTCTGATCCTCAGCCTGACTTCAGATGCAGGAGATTTTGATTCAGCCTCTGCAGAGTGGGCCTGCTCTGCCCTTGGCTCCAATCCTCACACTAGCTTGTGTTTTCAGACATCCGTCCTCACACACCTGGCCCACAAACCCTCCCTACTGGGAATTCTGGGGCCACAATGAAGCACTGTGCCTGCCTCCCAGGAGAAAAACATTGTCTATGGCGCTGCCCAGAAACCCCAAATGAGGATCAAACTGCTTGGCCCTCGGCAACACCCCAATTGCATAGGCTACCTTAAACAGTGATGCTCTGTCGCAAATAGCCTGAGCCCAGACCTTCCAACAGACACCGACAGAGCTGGCTGCACACCCAGCACATTGGACCCGCCCCTGCCTTAGGCCACCATCCATTCCCAACCTGGGTTTTCAGTCATCGGAACCTAGACCTTATCTCCAATCCCTGCACAGGGGGGAACCTGATGCACAAGTCAGAATCCCTCCTTCCCCATGGCAAGAAACCTTGCTGCTGGCAGTGAGTCAAACCTCCTGTGTAGGAGAAAACGGCATGGCCCATGAGGCCACGCCCAAGCGTGAGGGCCGCCTTGGGCACAAACACACATTGTGACCCTCAGCGTGAGTACCTTATTCAAGTAACGCCTCTCAGTGACTGGACCAAGAGCCCGCATATGTGGCTTGCCATGCCAATAGGCACCCATTACTAACTAGATGGTGTGTATTCCAGTTGAGGGAACCCACTGCTGTGCTCTAGAGTCCCTCTCCTGGGGTGTCCCCTGTGGCAGAAAACAGTACTCTTCATTCCCACAGAATGAACACAAACACTTGGGAGCTTGGACAATCCCCCGAGAGGAAGGCTCTTCCTCGGCCTCTGAGACAACCCCTACCCTGACCGGACACTGTAAATGCAACACCCAGAGACAAAATCCTGAGTGACTGCCTCCCACTTGCCCTACTTTGATTTCCAGAGGATCTCCCCTCACGGACTAGAGATCAGGCCTGCCATTACATTGGCCCCGAGCTGAGCCAAGTTTGCTTTTTCAGACATCTGTCCCCACAGCCCTGGCAAACACAGCCTCTAGGCTGGGTCCTCTGGAGCCATACCACAGGACCGTGCCTGCTCTCTCCTGGGAAACTGTGTCCATTCCTTTGGCCACACACCTCCAGAATATGAGAAACCTCAAGGCCTCCGAGGACATCCCACTACTGGGAGCCTCACTGGACTCACAGGGGCATTCGGACACAAGCTGAGCAGCTACATCCATGAATGCATGCACACAGATGTCAACAGAGATAGAAGGTTGAGCCGGACAGGCCTTTAGGCCGTAGTCTCAACTCTTGTTTGGTTTCCAGGTGTCACTCCTCAGAGGCTTTGGTTCAAAGAACAGGGTATGGGGCTTTCCTGAGGCACGGAACAGAACTCCTCTCGTCTCCACATGGGAAGTTTCCTTGTTGGAGCCGTGTCAAACACCTCATGTTGGAGAATCCTGCAGAGTCCCTGAGCCACCTCCACATTCCAAGGTCTCCCAGGCCACCAAGCCACAGTAGGACTCATCTTCAGGAGAGTCCATTTCAACTCTCCCCTCTGGGTAGCTCACCCAGGAACCCGCAGATTGAGCCTGCCTTGTCCTGACTAAAGAATGGGAATATGAGGTGGCGTTCCCAGGCATCCATGCTTAGACACCTGCTCTCGAGTCTTTCCATATGGGGCCTCTTGGAACCATCCAATAGGACTCGACTGTCGTGCAGAAGGTAACCTTCAGTTTTGGAGCAGTTCACAAATCCCATCGTAGGCAAAACTTTCTGGCCTCATGAAGCCCCCACACCCTTCAGGAAGAGGCCATGCTGGACAAGAACTCTAGCCTGAGGCACGTCTCATAGTTGACATGACCTCAGTGCAGGAGATCTCGATTCAGCCTCTGCAGAGTGGGCCTGCCATGCCCTCGGTCCCAAACCTCACACTAGCTTGTGTTTTCAGACTTCCTTCCTCACAGTCCTGGCAAACAAGCCCTCCGGACTAGGAACTCCAGAACCAAAACCCAGCCCAGTGTCTGCCCAACGGAAGAAAAACGTTTCCCTGTGGGGCTCTCCAGAAAACCCAGATGAGGATCAACCTGCTCGGGCCTCGACGGTACCCGACCTGGATAGGCTTCTCTGGGCACTCATGCTCTGCCTGACACAGCCTGAAGCCAGACGTCCAGACAGACAAGGAGACAGCTGGCCGCACACCCAGCACTTCGGACACACCATGGTCTTATGCCGTCACCTCATCCTAACCTTGGTTTTCCGATATCTGAACCTAGACATTATATCAATTCTCCACACAGCTGGGTATAGCAAGCACAAAACAGAACTCCTCCTTCCCCATGGCTGTCAAGCTTGCCCTTGGCATGGAGTCACACCTTCAGGGTGGGAGAAACCTTCATGGCCCCTGATGCCACGCCCAAACTTGAGTGCTGCTTGGGCACAAATTCACACTGTGACCCTCAGCATGAGCCCCATGTCAAAGAAAGGCCTGTCAGGGCCTGGACCAAGAGCCCACATATGGGGCTTGCCAAGCCCCTATGCACCCAATCCTCACCACGGTTTGAATTTTCCAGTCGCCCCGCCCATACCTGGAGCTCTGCTCTGGAATCCCTTTCTTGGAGAGACCCATGAGCCAGACAACACGACTCCACCCTTCCCACAAAATGACCCCAATCTCTTGGGAGCTTAGACAAATCCCCAGAGAGGGATACTCGTCCACAGTACCTGAGGCCACCGCTCCAATCCACGGCTATCCCGGACACAACATCCAGAGACAAAAGCCTGAAGGAACGCCTCCCACTCGCCCTTGTTTCAGAGGCCCAGGAGCTCCCTCTCGGGCTGTACATCCGGCCGGCCATACCCTAGGAGCCACTCATAAGCTGAGTTTGTGTATTCAGACTTCTGTGCCCACAGCCTGGACCCACACAACATCCAGGCTAGGGCCTTTGGACTAAACAGCGAAAGATTGTGCCTGCCCTACCCAAGGAAAGTGTGCCCAATCCATTGACCACAACCCTACAGGTTAGGGAAAAGCTCCAAGGTCCCTGAGGCCATCAATAGTATAGGCCACCCTGGACTAAGATGGGCTCTCTGACACCAGCGGAGCAACTATCTCCACTTAGACTCTCAGACAGTGTCCCCAGAGACAGAAGGTTGAAATGGACAGGCCCCCAGGCCCTAATCTGAACCTTAGCTTTGGTTTCCATGTTTCCGTTCTCAGAGGACTGTTTTCGTAGACCAGCACATGGGGCTTTTCTGAGGCACCAAACCAATCATCTCTCATCTCCACACGGGCAGCTTTCTTACTGGGATGTATCAAACACTTCAGGTAGGAGAGTTCCGCAGGGCCACTGAACAACCAGTACATTCCAAGGTCTCCATGGACCCAAACGCACATTATGACGCATCCTCAGGAGAGGCCATTTCAACTCAGCCGCTGGGTCGCGTGTTCCAGAGGCAGCAGATCAAACATATCTTGTCGCTAATAGCCAATGGGAATGCGAGGCATGCTGTACAGGGATCCATCCTTCGAACCCTGCTCTCCAGTCCTTCCATATGTTATGTCCTGGAGCCATGCAACAGGACTCGAATGTCCCGCAGAAGGAAACCTTGTGGCTTGGGGCAACCACCAAACTCAGCGTGGGAAAACTTCCTTGGCCTCATGAGGCCCCCACTTCATGAAGGTGCCATCATGGACACATACTGCAGCCTCAGCCAACGTCTGATCCTCAGCCTGACTTCAGATGCAGGAGATTTTGATTCAGCCTCTGCAGAGTGGGCCTGCTCTGCCCTTGGCTCCAATCCTCACACTAGCTTGTGTTTTCAGACTTCCGTCCTCACACTCCTGGCCCACAAACCCTCCCTACTGGGAATTCTGGGGCCACAATGAAGCACTGTGCCTGCCTCCCAGGAGAAAAACATTGTCTATGGCGCTGCCCAGAAACCCCAAATGAGGATCAAACTGCTTGGCCCTCGGCAACACCCCAATTGCATAGGCTACCTTAAACAGTGATGCTCTGTCGCAAATAGCCGAGCCCAGACCTTCCACCAGACCCCGACACAGCTGGCTGCACACCCAGCACATTGGACCCGCCACTGCCTTAGGCCACCATCCATTCCCAACCTGGGTTTTCAGTCATCGGAACCTAGACCTTATCTCCAATCCCTGCACAGGGGGTAACCTGATGCACAAGTCAGAACCCCTCCTTCCCCCTGGCAAGAAACCTTGCTGCTGGCAGTGAGTCAAACCTTCAGTGTAGGAGAAAACGGCATGGCCCATGAGGCCACACTCAAGCGTGAGGGCCGCCTTGGGCACAAACACACATTGTGACCCTCAGCGTGAGTACCTTATTCAAGTAACGCCTCTCAGTGACTGGACCAAGAGCCCGCATATGTGGCTTGCCATGCCCATAGGCACCCAGGACTAACTAGATGGTGTGTATTCCAGTTGAGGGAACCCACTGCTGTGCTCTAGAGTCCCTCTCCTGGGGTGTCCCCTGTGGCAGAAAACAGTACTCTTCATTCCCACAGAATGAACAAAAACACTTGGGAGCTTGGACAATCCCCCGAGAGGAAGGCTCTTCCTCGGCCTCTGAGACAACCCCTACCCTGACCGGACACTGTAAATGCAACACCCAGAGACAAAATCCTGAGTGACTGCCTCCCACTTGCCCTACTTTGATTTCCAGAGGATCTCCCCTCACGGACTAGAGATCAGGCCTGCCATTACATTGGCCCCTAGCTGAGGCAAGTTTGCTTCTTCAGACATCTGTCCCCACAGCCCTGGCAAACACAGCCTCTAGGCTGGGTCCTCTGGAGCCATACCACAGGACCGTGCCTGCTCTCTCCTGGGAAACTGTGTCCATTCCTTTGGCCACACACCTCCAGAATATGAGAAACCTCAAGGCCTCCGAGGACATCCCACTACTGGGAGCCTCACTGGACTCACAGGGGCATTCGGACACAAGCTGAGCAGCTACATACATGAATGCATGCACACAGATGTCAACAGAGATAGAAGGTTGAGCCCGACAGGCCTTTAGGCCGTAGTCTCAACTCTTGTTTGGTTTCCAGGTGTCACTCCTCAGAGGCTTTGGTTCGAAGAACAGGGTATGGGGCTTTCCTGAGTCACGGAACAGAACTCCTCTCGTCTACACATGGGAAGTTTCCTTGTTGGAGCCGTGTCAAACACCTCATGTTGGAGAATCCTGCAGAGTCCCTGAGCCACCTCCACATTCCAAGGTCTCCCAGGCCACCAAGCCACAGTAGGACTCATCTTCAGGAGAGTCCATTTCAACTCTCCCCTCTGGGTAGCTCACCCAGGAGCCCGCAGATTGAGCCTGCCTTGTCCTGACTAAAGAGTGGGAATATGAGGTGGTGTTCCCAGGCATCCATGCTTAGACACCTGCTCTCGAGTCTTTCCATATGGGGCCTCTTGGAACCATCCAATAGGACTCGACTGTCGTGCAGAAGGTAACCTTCAGTTTTGGAGCAGTTCACAAATCCCATCGTAGGCAAAACTTTCTGGCCTCATGAAGCCCCCACACCCTTCAGGAAGAGGCCATGCTGGACAAGAACTCTAGCCTGAGGCACGTCTCATAGTTGACATGACCTCAGTGCAGGAGATCTCGATTCAGCCTCTGCAGAGTGGGCCTGCCGTGCCCTCGGTCCCAAACCTCACGCTAGCTTGTGTTTTCAGACTTCCTTCCTCCCACTCCTGGCAAACAAGCCCTCTGGACTAGGAACTCCGGAACCAAAACCCAGCCCAGTGTCTGCCCAACGGAAGAAAAACGTTTCCCTGTGGGGCTCTCCAGAAAACCCAATGAGGATCAACCTGCTCGGTCCTCGATGGTACCCGAACTGGATAGGCTGCTCAGGGCACTCATGCTCTGCCTGACACAGCCTGAAGCCAGACGTCCAGACAGACAAGGAGACAGCTGGCCGCACACCCAGCACTTCGGACACGCCATGGTCTTATGCCGTCACCTCATCCTAACCTTGGTTTTCAGATATCTGAACCTAGACATTATATCAATTCTCCACACAGCTGGGTATAGCAAGCACAAAACAGAACTCCTCCTTCCCCATGGCTGTCAAGCTTGCTCTTGGCATGGAGTCACACCTTCAGGGTGGGAGAAACCTTCATGGCCCCTGATGCCACGCCCAAACTTGAGTGCTGCTTGGGGACAAATTCACACTGTGACCCTCAGCATGAGCCCCATGTCAAAGAAAGGCCTGTCAGGCCCTGGACCAAGAGCCCTCATATGGGGCTTGCCAAGCCCCTATGCACCCAATCCTCACCACGGTTTGAAATTTCCAGTCGCCCCGCCCGTACCTGGAGCTCTGCTCTGGAATCCCTTTCTTGGAGATACCCATGAGCCAGACAACACGACTCCACCCTTCCCACAAAATGACCCCAAACTCTTGGGAGCTGGGACAAATCCCCAGAGAGGGATACTCGTCCACAGTACCTGAGGCCACCGCTCCAATCCACGGCTATCCCGGACACAACATCCAGAGACAAAAGCCTGAAGGAACGCCTCCCACTCGCCCTTGTTTCAGAGGCCCAGGAGCTCCCTCTCGGGCTGTACATCCGGCCGGCCATACCCTAGGAGCCACTCATAAGCTGAGTTTGTGTATTCAGACTTCTGTGCCCACAGCCTGGACCCACACAACATCCAGGCTAGGGCCTCTGGACCAAACAGCGAAAGATTGTGCCTGCCCTCTCCAAGGAAAGTGTGCCCAATCCATTGACCACAACCCTACAGGTTAGGGAAAAGCTCCAAGGTCCCTGAGGCCATCAATAGTATAGGCCACCCTGGACTAAGAGGGGTTCTCTGACACCAGCGGAGCAACTATCTCCACTTAGACTCTCAGACAGTGTCTCCAGAGACAGAAGGTTGAAATGGACAGGCCCCCAGGCCCTAATCTGAACCTTAGCTTTGGTTTCCATGTTTCCGTTCTCAGAGGACTGTTTTCGTAGACCAGCACATGGGGCTTTTCTGAGGCACCAAACCAAACATCTCTCATCTCCACATGGGCAGCCTTCTTACTGGGATGTATCAAACACTTCAGGTAGGAGAGTTCCGCAGGGCCACTGAACAACCAGCACATTCCAAGGTCTCCATGGACCCAAACGCACATTATTACGCATCCTCAGGAGAGGCCATTTCAACTCAGCCCGCTGGGTCGCGTGTTCCAGAGGCAGCAGATCAAACATATCTTGTCGCTAATAGCCAATGGGAAAGCGAGGCATGCAGTACAGGGATCCATTCTTCGAACCCTGCTCTCCAGTCCTTCCATATGATATGTCCTGGAGCCATGCAACAGGACTCGAATGTCCCGCAGAAGGAAACCTTGTGGTTTGGGGCAACCTCCAAACTCAGCGTGGGAAAACTTCCTTGGCCTCATGAGGCCCCCGCTTCATGAAGGTGCCATCATGGACACATACTCCAGCCTCAGCCAACGTCTGATCCTCAGCCTGACTTCAGATGCAGGAGATTTTGATTCAGCCTCTGCAGAGTGGGCCTGCTCTGCCCTTGGCTCCAATCCTCACACTAGCTTGTGTTTTCAGACTTCCGTCCTCACACTCCTGGCCCACAAACCCTCCCCACTGGGAATTCTGGGGCCACAATGAAGCACTGTGCCTGCCTCCCAGGAGAAAAACATTGTCTATGGCGCTGCCCAGAAACCCCAAATGAGGATCAAACTGCTTGGCCCTCGGCAACACCCCAATTGCATAGGCTACCTTAAACAGTGATGCTCTGTCGCAAATAGCCTGAGCCCAGACCTTCCAACAGACACCGACAGAGCTGGCTGCACACCCAGCACATTGGACCCGCCACTGCCTTAGGCCACCATCCATTCCCAACCTGGGTTTTCTGTCATCGGAACCTAGACCTTATCTCCAATCCCTGCACAGGGGGGAACCTGATGCACATTCAGAACCCCTCCTTCCCCATGGCAAGAAACCTTGCTGCTGGCAGTGAGTCAAACCTTCGGTGTAGGAGAAAACGGCATGGCCCATGAGGCCACGCCCAAGCGTGAGGGCCGCCTTGGGCACAAACACACATTGTGACCCTCAGCGTGAGTACCTTATTCAAGTAACGCCTCTCAGTGACTGGACCAAGAGCCCGCATATGTGGCTTGCCATGCCCATAGGCAGCCAGGACTAACTAGATGGTGTGTATTCCAGTTGAGGGAACCCACTGCTGTGCTCTAGAGTCCCTCTCCTGGGGGGGTCCCCTGTGGCAGAAAACAGTACTCTTCATTCCCACAGAATGAACACAAACACTTGGGAGCTTGGACAATCCCCCGAGAGGAAGGCTCTTCCTCGGCCTCTGAGACAACCCCTACCCTGACCGGACACTGTAAATGCAACACCCAGAGACAAAATCCTGAGTGACTGCCTCTCACTTGCCCTACTTTGATTTCCAGAGGATCTCCCCTCACGGACTAGAGATCAGGCCTGCCATTACATTGGCCCCTAGCTGAGCCAAGTTTGCTTTTTCAGACATCTGTCCCCACAGCCCTGGCAAACACAGCCTCTAGGCTGGGTCCTCTGGAGCCATACCACAGGACCGTGCCTGCTCTCTCCTGGGAAACTGTGTCCATTCCTTTGGCCACACACCTCCAGAATATGAGAAACCTCAAGGCCTCCGAGGACATCCCACTACTGGGAGCCTCACTGGACTCACAGGGGCATTCGGACACAAGCTGAGCAGCTACATCCATGAATGCATGCACACAGATGTCAACAGAGATAGAAGGTTGAGCCGGACAGGCCTTTAGGCCGTAGTCTCAACTCTTGTTTGGTTTCCAGGTGTCACTCCTCAGAGGCTTTGGTTCGAAGAACAGGGTATGGGGCTTTCCTGAGGCACGGAACAGAACTCCTCTCGTCTCCACATGGGAAGTTTCCTTGTTGGAGCCGTGTCAAACACCTCATGTTGGAGAATCCTGCAGAGTCCCTGAGCCACCTCCACATTCCAAGGTCTCCCAGGCCACCAAGCCACAGTAGGACTCATCTTCAGGAGACTCCATTTCAACTCTCCCCTCTGGGTAGCTCACCCAGGAACCCGCAGATTGAGCCTGCCTTGTCCTGACTAAAGAGTGGGAATATGAGGTGGCGTTCCCAGGCATCCATGCTTAGACACCTGCTCTCGAGTCTTTCCATATGGGGCCTCTTGGAACCATCCAATAGGACTCGACTGTCGTGCAGAAGGTAACCTTCAGTTTTGGAGCAGTTCACAAATCCCATCGTAGGCAAAACTTTCTGGCCTCATGAAGCCCCCACACCCTTCATGAAGAGGCCATGCTGGACAAGAACTCTAGCCTGAGGCACGTCTCATAGTTGACATGACCTCAGTGCAGGAGATCTCGATTCAGCCTCTGCAGAGTGGGCCTGCCGTGCCCTCGGTCCCAAACCACACGCTAGCTTGTGTTTTCAGACTTCCTTCCTCACACTCCTGGCTACAAGCCCCGGACTAGGAACTCCAGAACCAAAACCCAGCCCAGTGTCTGCCCAACGGAAGAAAAACGTTTCCCTGTGGGGCTCTCCAGAAAACCCAGATGAGGATCAACCTGCTCGGGCCTCGACGGTACCCGAACTGGATAGGCTGCTCTGGGCACTCATGCTCTGCCTGACACAGCCTGAAGCCAGACGTCCAGACAGACAAGGAGACAGCTGGCCGCACACCCAGCACTTCGGACACGCCATGGTCTTATGCCGTCACCTCATCCTAAACTTGGTTTTCAGATATCTGAACCTAGACATTATATCAATTCTCCACACAGCTGGGTATAGCAAGCACAAAACAGAACTCCTCCTTCCCCATGGCTGTCAAGCTTGCTCTTGGCATGGAGTCACACCTTCAGGGTGGGAGAAACCTTCATGGCCCCTGATGCCACGCCCAAACTTGAGTGCTGCTTGGGCACAAATTCACACTGTGACCCTCAGCATGAGCCCCATGTCAAAGAAAGGCCTGTCAGGGCCTGGACCAAGAGCCCACATATGGGGCTTGCCAAGCCCCTATGCACCCAATCCTCACCACGGTTTGAATTTTCCAGTCGCCCCGCCCGTACCTGGAGCTCTGCTCTGGAATCCCTTTCTTGGAGAGACCCATGAGCCAGACAACACGACTCCACCCTTCCCACAAAATGACCCCAAACTCTTGGGAGCTGGGACAAATCCCCAGAGAGGAATACTCGTCCACAGTACCTGAGGCCACCGCTCCAATCCACGGCTATCCGGGACACAACATCCAGAGACTAAAGCCTGAAGGAACACCTCCCACTCGCCCTTGTTTCAGAGGCCCAGGAGCTCCCTCTCAGGCTGTACATCCGGCCTGCCATACCCTAGGCGCCACTCATAAGCTGAGTTTGTGTATTCAGACTTCTGTGCCCACAGCCTGGACACACACAACATCCAGGCTAGGGCCTCTGGACCAAACAGCGAAAGATTGTGCCTGCCCTCTCCAAGGAAAGTGTGCCCAATCCATTGACCACAACCCTACAGGTTAGGGAAAAGCTCCAAGGTCCCTGAGGCCAACAATAGTATAGGCCACCCTGGACTAGAGGGGCTCTCTGACACCAGCGGAGCAACTATCTCCACTTAGACTCTCAGACAGTGTCCCCAGAGACAGAAGGTTGAAATGGACAGGCCCCCAGGCCCTAATCTGAACCTTAGCTTTGGTTTCCATGTTTCCGTTCTCAGAGGACTGTTTCCGTAAACCAGCACATGGGGCTTTTCTGAGGCACCAAACCAAACATCTCTCATCTCCACATGGGCAGCTTTCTTACTGGGATGTATCAAGCACTTCAGGTAGGAGAGTTCCGCAGGGCCACTGAACAACCAGCACATTCCAAGGTCTCCATGGACCCAAACGCACAATATGACGCATCCTCAGGAGAGGCCATTTCAACTCAGCCGCTGGGTCGCGTGTTCCAGAGGCAGCAGATCAAACATATCTTGTCGCTAATAGCCAATGGGAATGCGAGGCATGCTGTACAGGGATCCATCCTTCGAACCCTGCTCTCCAGTCCTTCCATATGTTATGTCCTGGAGCCATGCAACAGGACTCGAATGTCCCGCAGAAGGAAACCTTGTGGTTTGGGGCAACCTCCAAACTCAGCGTGGGAAAACTTCCTTGGACTCATGAGGCCCCCACTTCATGAAGGTGCCATCATGGACACATACTCCAGCCTCAGCCAACGTCTGATCCTCAGCCTGACTTCAGATGCAGGAGATTTTGATTCAGCCTCTGCAGAGTGGGCCTGCTCTGCCCTTGGCTCCATTCCTCACACTAGCTTGTGTTTTCAGACATCCGTCCTCACACTCCTGGCCCACAAACCCTCCTTACTGGGAATTCTGGGCCCAAAATGAAGCACTGTGCCTGACTCCCAGGAGAAAAACATTGTCTATGGCTCTGCCCAGAAACCCCAAATGAGGATCAAACTGCTTGGCCCTCGGCAACACCCCAATTGCATAGGCTACCTTAAACAGTGATGCTCTGTCGCAAATAGCCTGAGCCCAGACCTTCCAACAGACACCGACACAGCTGGTTGCACACCCAGCACATTGGACCCGCCACTGCCTTAGGCCACCATCCATTCCCAACCTGGGTTTTCAGTCATCGGAACCTAGACCTTATCTCCAATCCCTGCACAGGGGGGAACCTGATGCACATTCAGAACCCCTCCTTCCCCATGGCAAGAAACCTTGCTGCTGGCAGTGAGTCAAACCTTCGGTGTAGGAGAAAACGGCATGGCCCATGAGGCCAAGCCCATGCGTGAGGGCCGCCCTGGGCACAAACACACATTGTGACCCTCAGCGTGAGTACCTTATTCAAGTAACGCCTCTCAGTGACTGGACCAAGAGCCCGCATATGTGGCTTGCCATGCCCATAGGCACCCAGGACTAACTAGATGGTGTGTATTCCAGTTGAGGGAACCCACTGCTGTTCTCTAGAGTCCCTCTTTTGGGGGGTCCCCTGTGGCAGAAAACAGTACTCTTCATTCCCACAGAATGAACACAAACACTTGGGAGCTTGGACAATCCCCCGAGAGGAAGGCTCTTCCTCGGCCTCTGAGACAACCCCTACCCTGACCGGACACTGTAAACGCAACACCCAGAGACAAAATCCTGAGTGACTGCCTCCCACTTGCCCTACTTTGATTTCCAGAGGATCTCCCCTCACGGACTAGAGATCAGGCCTGCCATTACATTGGCCCCTAGCTGAGCCAAGTTTGCTTTTTCAGACATCTGTCCCCACAGCCCTGGCAAACACAGCCTCTAGGCTGGGTCTTCTGGAGCCATACCACAGGACCGTGCCTGCTCTCTCCTGGGAAACTGTGTCCATTCCTTTGGCCACACACCTCCAGAATATGAGAAACCTCAAGGCCTCCGAGGACATCCCACTACTGGGAGCCTCACTGGACTCACAGGGGCATTCGGACACAAGCTGAGCAGCTACATCCATGAATGCATGCACACAGATGTCAACAGAGATAGAAGGTTGAGCCGGACAGGCCTTTAGGCCGTAGTCTCAACTCTTGCTTTGGTTTCCAGGTGTCACTCCTCAGAGGCTTTGGTTCGAAGAACAGGGTATGGGGCTTTCCTGAGGCACGGAACAGAACTCCTCTCGTCTCCACATGGGAAGTTTCCTTGTTGGAGCCGTGTCAAACACCTCATGTTGGAGAATCCTGCAGAGTCCCTGAGCTACCTCCACATTCCAAGGTCTCCCAGGCCACCAAGCCACAGTAGGACTCATCTTCAGGAGAGTCCATTTCAACTCTCCCCCCTGGGTAGCTCATCCAGGAGCCCGCAGATTGAGCATGCCTTGTCCTGACAAAAGAGTGGGAATATGAGGTGGCGTTCCCAGGCATCCATGCTTAGACACCTGCTCTCGAGTCTTTCCATATGGGGCCTCTTGGAACCATCCAATAGGACTCGACTGTCGTGCAGAAGGTAACCTTCAGTTTTGGAGCAGTTCACAAATCCCATCGTAGGCAAAACTTTCTGGCCTCATGAAGCCCCCACACCCTTCAGGAAGAGGCCATGCTGGACAAGAACTCTAGCCTGAGGCACGTCTCATAGTTGACATGACCTCAGTGCAGGAGATCTCGATACAGCCTCTGCAGAGTGGGCCTGCCGTGCCCTCGGTCCCAAACCTCACGCTAGCTTGTGTTTTCAGACTTCCTTCCTCACACTCCTGGCAAACAAGCCCTCCGGACTAGGAACTCCAGAACCAAAACCCAGCCCAGTGTCTGCCCAACGGAAGAAAAACGTTTCCCTGTGGGGCTCTCCAGAAAACCCAGATGAGGATCAACCTGCTCGGGCCTCGACGGTACCCGAACTGGATAGGCTGCTCTGGGCACTCATGCTCTGCCTGACACAGCCTAAAGCCAGACGTCCAGACAGACAAAGAGACAGCTGGCCACACACCCAGCACTTCGGACACGCCATGGGCTTATGCCGTCACCTCATCCTAACCTTGGTTTTCAGATATCTGAACCTAGACATTATATCAATTCTCCACACAGCTGGGTATAGCATGCACAAAACAGAACTCCTCCTTCCCCATGGCTGTCAAGCTTGCTCTTGGCATGGAGTCACACCTTCAGGGTGGGAGAAACCTTCATGGCCCCTGATGCCACGCCCAAACTTGAGTGCTGCTTGGGCACAAATTCACACTGTGACCCTCAGCATGAGCCCCATGTCAAAGAAAGGCCTGTCAGGGCCTGGACCAAGAGCCCACATATGGGGCTTGCCAAGCCCCTATGCACCCAATCCTCACCACGGTTTGAATTTTCCAGTCGCCCCGCCCGTACCTGGAGCTCTGCTCTGGAATCCCTTTCTTGGAGAGACCCATGAGCCAGACAACACGACTCCACCCTTCCCACAAAATGACCCCAAACTCTTGGGAGCTGGGACAAATCCCCAGAGAGGAATACTCGTCCACAGTACCTGAGGCCACCGCTCCAATCCACGGCTATCCGGGACACAACATCCAGAGACAAAAGCCGGAAGGAACACCTCCCACTCGCCCTTGTTTCAGAGGCCCAGGAGCTCCCTCTCGGGCTGTACATCCGGCCTGCCATACCCTAGGCGCCACTCATAAGCTGAGTTTGTGTATTCAGACTTCTGTGCCCACAGCCTGGACACACACAACATCCAGGCTAGGGCCTCTGGACCAAACAGCGAAAGATTGTGCCTGCCCTCTCCAAGGAAAGTGTGCCCAATCCATTGACCACAACCCTACAGGTTAGGGAAAAGGTCCAAGGTCCCTGAGGCCAACAATAGTATAGGCCACCCTGGACTAGAGGGGCTCTCTGACACCAGCGGAGCAACTATCTCCACTTAGACTCTCAGACAGTGTCCCCAGAGACAGAAGGTTGAAATGGACAGGCCCCCAGGCCCTAATCTGAACCTTAGCTTTGGTTTCCATGTTTCCGTTCTCAGAGGACTGTTTCCGTAGACCAGCACATGGGGCTTTTCTGAGGCACCAAACCAAATATCTCTCATCTCCACATGGGCAGCTTTCTTACTGGGATGTATCAAGCACTTCAGGTAGGAGAGTTCCGCAGGGCCACTGAACAACCAGCACATTCCAAGGTCTCCATGGACCCAAACGCACAATATGACGCATCCTCACTAGAGGCGATTTCAACTCAGCCCCCTGGGTCGCGTGTTCCAGAGGCAGCAGATCAAACATATCTTGTCGCTAATAGCCAATGGGAATGCGAGGCATGCTGTACAGGGTTCCATCCTTCGAACCCTGCTCTCCAGTCCTTCCATATGTTATGTCCTGGAGCCATGCAACAGGACTCGAATGTCCCGCAGAAGGAAACCTTGTGGTTTGGGGCAACCTCCAAACTCAGCGTGGGAAAACTTCCTTGGACTCATGAGGCCCCCACTTCATGAAGGTGCCATCATGGACACATACTCCAGCCTCAGCCAACGTCTGATCCTCAGCCTGACTTCAGATGCAGGAGATTTTGATTCAGCCTCTGCAGAGTGGGCCTGCTCTGCCCTTGGCTCCATTCCTCACACTAGCTTGTGTTTTCAGACATCCGTCCTCACACTCCTGGCCCACAAACCCTCCTTACTGGGAATTCTGGGCCCAAAATGAAGCACTGTGCCTGACTCCCAGGAGAAAAACATTGTCTATGGCTCTGCCCAGAAACCCCAAATGAGGATCAAACTGCTTGGCCCTCGGCAACACCCCAATTGCATAGGCTACCTTAAACAGTGATGCTCTGTCGCAAATAGCCTGAGCCCAGACCTTCCAACAGAAACCGACACAGCTGGTTGCACACCCAGCACATTGGACCCGCCACTGCCTTAGGCCACCATCCATTCCCAACCTGGGTTTTCAGTCATCAGAACCTAGACCTTATCTCCAATCCCTGCACAGGGGGGAACCTGATGCACATTCAGAACCCCTCCTTCCCCATGGCAAGAAACCTTGCTGCTGGCAGTGAGTCAAACCTTCGGTGTAGGAGAAAACGGCATGGCCCATGAGGCCACGCCCAAGCGTGAGGGCCGCCTTGGGCACAAACACACATTGTGACCCTCAGCGTGAGTACCTTATTCAAGTAACGCCTCTCAGTGACTGGACCAAGAGCCCGCATATGTGGCTTGCCATGCCCATAGGCACCCAGGACTAACTAGATGGTGTGTATTCCAGTTGAGGGAACCCACTGCTGTTCTCTAGAGTCCCTCACCTGGGGGGTCCCCTGTGGCAGAAAACAGTACTCTTCATTCCCACAGAATGAACACAAACACTTGGGAGCTTGGACAATCCCCCGAGAGGAAGGCTCTTCCTCGGCCTCTGAGACAACCCCTACCCTGACCGGACACTGTAAACGCAACACCCAGAGACAAAATCCTGAGTGACTGCCTCCCACTTGCCCTACTTTGATTTCCAGAGGATCTCCCCTCACGGACTAGAGATCAGGCCTGCCATTACATTGGCCCCTAGCTGAGCCAAGTTTGCTTTTTCAGACATCTGTCCCCACAGCCCTGGCAAACACAGCCTCTAGGCTGGGTCCTCTGGAGCCATACCACAGGACCGTGCCTGCTCTCTCCTGGGAAACTGTGTCCATTCCTTTGGCCACACACCTCCAGAATATGAGAAACCTCAAGGCCTCCGAGGACATCCCACTACTGGGAGCCTCACTGGACTCACAGGGGCATTCGGACACAAGCTGAGCAGCTACATCCATGAATGCATGCACACAGATGTCAACAGAGATAGAAGGTTGAGCCGGACAGGCCTTTAGGCCGTAGTCTCAACTCTTGCTTTGGTTTCCAGGTGTCACTCCTCAGAGGCTTTGGTTCGAAGAACAGGGTATGGGGCTTTCCTGAGGCACGGAACAGAACTCCTCTCGTCTCCACATGGGAAGTTTCCTTGTTGGAGCCGTGTCAAACACCTCATGTTGGAGAATCCTGCAGAGTCCCTGAGCTACCTCCACATTCCAAGGTCTCCCAGGCCACCAAGCCACAGTAGGACTCATCTTCAGGAGAGTCCATTTCAACTCTCCCCTCTGGGTAGCTCACCCAGGAACCCGCAGATTGAGCCTGCCTTGTCCTGACTAAAGAGTGGGAATATGAGGTGGCGTTCCCAGGCATCCATGCTTAGACACCTGCTCTCGAGTCTTTCCATAATGGGCCTCTTGGAACCATCCAATAGGACTCGACTGTCGTGCAGAAGGTAACCTTCAGTTTTGGAGCAGTTCACAAATCCCATCGTAGGCAAAACTTTCTGGCCTCATGAAGCCCCCACACCCTTCAGGAAGAGGCCATGCTGGACAAGAACTCTAGCCTGAGGCACGTCTCATAGTTGACATGACCTCAGTGCAGGAGATCTCGATACAGCCTCTGCAGAGTGGGCCTGCCGTGCCCTCGGTCCCAAACCTCACACTAGCTTGTGTTTTCAGACTTCCTTCCTCACACTCCTGGCAAACAAGCCCTCCGGACTAGGAACTCCAGAACCAAAACCCAGCCCAGTGTCTGCCCAACGGAAGAAAAACGTTTCCCTGTGGGGCTCTCCAGAAAACCCAGATGAGGATCAACCTGCTCGGGCCTCGACGGTACCCGAACTGGATAGGCTGCTCTGGGCACTCATGCTCTGCCTGACACAGCCTGAAGCCAGACGTCCAGACAGACAAAGAGACAGCTGGCCACACACCCAGCACTTCGGACACGCCATGGGCTTATGCCGTCACCTCATCCTAACCTTGGTTTTCAGATATCTGAACCTAGACATTATATCAATTCTCCACACAGCTGGGTATAGCAAGCACAAAACAGAACTCCTCCTTCCCCATGGCTGTCAAGCTTGCTCTTGGCATGGAGTCACACCTTCAGGGTGGGAGAAACCTTCATGGCCCCTGATGCCACGCCCAAACTTGAGTGCTGCTTGGGCACAAATTCACACTGTGACCCTCAGCATGAGCCCCATGTCAAAGAAAGGCCTGTCAGGGCCTGGACCAAGAGCCCACATATGGGGCTTGCCAAGCCCCTATGCACCCAATCCTCACCACGGTTTGATATTCCAGTCGCCCCGCCCGTACCTGGAGCTCTGCTCTGGAATCCCTTTCTTGGAGAGACCCATGAGCCAGACAACACGACTCCACCCTTCCCACAAAATGACCCCAAACTCTTGGGAGCTGGGACAAATCCCCAGAGAGGAATACTCGTCCACAGTACCTGAGGCCACCGCTCCAATCCACGGCTATCCGGGACACAACATCCAGAGACAAAAGCCTGAAGGAACACCTCCCACTCGCCCTTGTTTCAGAGGCCCAGGAGCTCCCTCTCGGGCTGTACATCAGGCCTGCCATACCCTAGGCGCCACTCATAAGCTGAGTTTGTGTATTCAGACTTCTGTGCCCACAGCCTGGACACACACAACATCCAGGCTAGGGCCTCTGGACCAAACAGCGAAAGATTGTGCCTGCCCTCTCCAAGGAAAGTGTGCCCAATCCATTGACCACAACCCTACAGGTTAGGGAAAAGCTCCAAGGTCCCTGAGGCCAACAATAGTATAGGCCACCCTGGACTAGAGGGGCTCTCTGACACCAGCGGAGCAACTATCTCCACTTAGACTCTCAGACAGTGTCCCCAGAGACAGAAGGTTGAAATGGACAGGCCCCCAGGCCCTAATCTGAACCTTAGCTTTGGTTTCCATGTTTCCGTTCTCAGAGGACTGTTTCCGTAGACCAGCACATGGGGCTTTTCTGAGGCACCAAACCAAACATCTCTCATCTCCACATGGGCAGCTTTCTTACTGGGATGTATCAAGCACTTCAGGTAGGAGAGTTCCGCAGGGCCACTGAACAACCAGCACATTCCAAGGTCTCCATGGACCCAAACGCACAATATGACGCATCCTCACTAGAGGCGATTTCAACTCAGCCCCCTGGGTCGCGTGTTCCAGAGGCAGCAGATCAAACATATCTTGTCGCTAATAGCCAATGGGAATGCGAGGCATGCTGTACAGGGTTCCATCCTTCGAACCCTGCTCTCCAGTCCTTCCATATGTTATGTCCTGGAGCCATGCAACAGGACTCGAATGTCCCGCAGAAGGAAACCTTGTGGTTTGGGGCAACCTCCAAACTCAGCGTGGGAAAACTTCCTTGGACTCATGAGGCCCCCACTTCATGAAGGTGCCATCATGGACACATACTCCAGCCTCAGCCAACGTCTGATCCTCAGCCTGACTTCAGATGCAGGAGATTTTGATTCAGCCTCTGCAGAGTGGGCCTGCTCTGCCCTTGGCTCCATTCCTCACACTAGCTTGTGTTTTCAGACATCCGTCCTCACACTCCTGGCCCACAAACCCTCCTTACTGGGAATTCTGGGCCCAAAATGAAGCACTGTGCCTGACTCCCAGGAGAAAAACATTGTCTATGGCTCTGCCCAGAAACCCCAAATGAGGATCAAACTGCTTGGCCCTCGGCAACACCCCAATTGCATAGGCTACCTTAAACAGTGATGCTCTGTCGCAAATAGCCTGAGCCCAGACCTTCCAACAGAAACCGACACAGCTGGTTGCACACCCAGCACATTGGACCCGCCACTGCCTTAGGCCACCATCCATTCCCAACCTGGGTTTTCAGTCATCGGAACCTAGACCTTATCTCCAATCCCTGCACAGGGGGGAACCTGATGCACATTCAGAACCCCTCCTTCCCCATGGCAAGAAACCTTGCTGCTGGCAGTGAGTCAAACCTTCGGTGTAGGAGAAAACGGCATGGCCCATGAGGCCACGCCCAAGCGTGAGGGCCGCCTTGGGCACAAACACACATTGTGACCCTCAGCGTGAGTACCTTATTCAAGTAACGCCTCTCAGTGACTGGACCAAGAGCCCGCATATGTGGCTTGCCATGCCCATAGGCACCCAGGACTAACTAGATGGTGTGTATTCCAGTTGAGGGAACCCACTGCTGTGCTCTAGAGTCCCTCTCCTGGCGTGTCCCCTGTGGCAGAAAACAGTACTCTTTATTCCCACAGAATGAACACAAACACTTGGGAGCTTGGACAATCCCCCGAGAGGAAGGCTCTTCCTCGGCCTCTGAGACAACCCCTACCCTGACCGGACACTGTAAACGCAACACCCAGAGACAAAATCCTGAGTGACTGCCTCCCACTTGCCCTACTTTGATTTCCAGAGGATCTCCCCTCACGGACTAGAGATCAGGCCTGCCATTACATTGGCCCCTAGCTGAGCCAAGTTTGCTTTTTCAGACATCTGTCCCCACAGCCCTGGCAAACACAGCCTCTAGGCTGGGTCCTCTGGAGCCATACCACAGGACCGTGCCTGCTCTCTCCTGGGAAACTGTGTCCATTCCTTTGGCCACACACCTCCAGAATATGAGAAACCTCAAGGCCTCCGAGGACATCCCACTACTGGGAGCCTCACTGGACTCACAGGGGCATTCGGACACAAGCTGAGCAGCTACATCCATGAATGCATGCACACAGATGTCAACAGAGATAGAAGGTTGAGCCGGACAGGCCTTTAGGCCGTAGTCTCAACTCTTGCTTTGGTTTCCAGGTGTCACTCCTCAGAGGCTTTGGTTCGAAGAACAGGGTATGGGGCTTTCCTGAGGCACGGAACAGAACTCCTCTCGTCTCCACATGGGAAGTTTCCTTGTTGGAGCCGTGTCAAACACCTCATGTTGGAGAATCCTGCAGAGTCCCTGAGCTACCTCCACATTCCAAGGTCTCCCAGGCCACCAAGCCACAGTAGGACTCATCTTCAGGAGAGTCCATTTCAACTCTCCCCTCTGGGTAGCTCACCCAGGAACCCGCAGATTGAGCCTGCCTTGTCCTGACTAAAGAGTGGGAATATGAGGTGGCGTTCCCAGGCATCCATGCTTAGACACCTGCTCTCGAGTCTTTCCATAATGGGCCTCTTGGAACCATCCAATAGGACTCGACTGTCGTGCAGAAGGTAACCTTCAGTTTTGGAGCAGTTCACAAATCCCATCGTAGGCAAAACTTTCTGGCCTCATGAAGCCCCCACACCCTTCAGGAAGAGGCCATGCTGGACAAGAACTCTAGCCTGAGGCACGTCTCATAGTTGACATGACCTCAGTGCAGGAGATCTCGATACAGCCTCTGCAGAGTGGGCCTGCCGTGCCCTCGGTCCCAAACCTCACGCTAGCTTGTGTTTTCAGACTTCCTTCCTCACACTCCTGGCAAACAAGCCCTCCGGACTAGGAACTCCAGAACCAAAACCCAGCCCAGTGTCTGCCCAACGGAAGAAAAACGTTTCCCTGTGGGGCTCTCCAGAAAACCCAGATGAGGATCAACCTGCTCGGGCCTCGACGGTACCCGAACTGGATAGGCTGCTCTGGGCACTCATGCTCTGCCTGACACAGCCTGAAGCCAGACGTCCAGACAGACAAAGAGACAGCTGGCCACACACCCAGCACTTCGGACACGCCATGGGCTTATGCCGTCACCTCATCCTAACCTTGGTTTTCAGATATCTGAACCTAGACATTATATCAATTCTCCACACAGCTGGGTATAGCAAGCACAAAACAGAACTCCTCCTTCCCCATGGCTGTCAAGCTTGCTCTTGGCATGGAGTCACACCTTCAGGGTGGGAGAAACCTTCATGGCCCCTGATGCCACGCCCAAACTTGAGTGCTGCTTGGGCACAAATTCACACTGTGACCCTCAGCATGAGCCCCATGTCAAAGAAAGGCCTGTCAGGGCCTGGACCAAGAGCCCACATATGGGGCTTGCCAAGCCCCTATGCACCCAATCCTCACCACGGTTTGATATTCCAGTCGCCCCGCCCGTACCTGGAGCTCTGCTCTGGAATCCCTTTCTTGGAGAGACCCATGAGCCAGACAACACGACTCCACCCTTCCCACAAAATGACCCCAAACTCTTGGGAGCTGGGACAAATCCCCAGAGAGGAATACTCGTCCACAGTACCTGAGGCCACCGCTCCAATCCACGGCTATCCGGGACACAACATCCAGAGACAAAAGCCTGAAGGAACACCTCCCACTCGCCCTTGTTTCAGAGGCCCAGGAGCTCCCTCTCGGGCTGTACATCAGGCCTGCCATACCCTAGGCGCCACTCATAAGCTGAGTTTGTGTATTCAGACTTCTGTGCCCACAGCCTGGACACACACAACATCCAGGCTAGGGCCTCTGGACCAAACAGCGAAAGATTGTGCCTGCCCTCTCCAAGGAAAGTGTGCCCAATCCATTGACCACAACCCTACAGGTTAGGGAAAAGCTCCAAGGTCCCTGAGGCCAACAATAGTATAGGCCACCCTGGACTAGAGGGGCTCTCTGACACCAGCGGAGCAACTATCTCCACTTAGACTCTCAGACAGTGTCCCCAGAGACAGAAGGTTGAAATGGACAGGCCCCCAGGCCCTAATCTGAACCTTAGCTTTGGTTTCCATGTTTCCGTTCTCAGAGGACTGTTTCCGTAGACCAGCACATGGGGCTTTTCTGAGGCACCAAACCAAACATCTCTCATCTCCACATGGGCAGCTTTCTTACTGGGATGTATCAAGCACTTCAGGTAGGAGAGTTCCGCAGGGCCACTGAACAACCAGCACATTCCAAGGTCTCCATGGACCCAAACGCACAATATGACGCATCCTCACTAGAGGCGATTTCAACTCAGCCCCCTGGGTCGCGTGTTCCAGAGGCAGCAGATCAAACATATCTTGTCGCTAATAGCCAATGGGAATGCGAGGCATGCTGTACAGGGTTCCATCCTTCGAACCCTGCTCTCCAGTCCTTCCATATGTTATGTCCTGGAGCCATGCAACAGGACTCGAATGTCCCGCAGAAGGAAACCTTGTGGTTTGGGGCAACCTCCAAACTCAGCGTGGGAAAACTTCCTTGGACTCATGAGGCCCCCACTTCATGAAGGTGCCATCATGGACACATACTCCAGCCTCAGCCAACGTCTGATCCTCAGCCTGACTTCAGTTGCAGGAGATTTTGATTCAGGCTCTGCAGATTGGGCCTGCTCTGCCCTTGGCTCCAATCCTCACACTAGCTTGTGTTTTTAGACTTCTGTCCTCACACTCCTGGCCCACAAACCCTCCCTACTGGGAATTCTGGGGCCACAAGGAAGCACTGTGCCTGACTCCCAGGAGAAAAACATTGTCTATGCCGCTGCCCAGAAACCCCAAATGAGGATCAAACTGCTTGGCCCTCGGCAACACCCCAATTGCATAGGCTACCTTAAACAGTGATGCTCTGTCGCAAATAGCCTGAGCCCAGACCTTCCAACAGACACAGACACAGCTGGCTGAACACCCAGCACATTGGACCCGCCTCTGCCTTAGGCCACCATCCATTCCCAACCTGGGTTTTCAGTCATCGGAACCTAGACCTTATCTCCAATCCCTGCACTGGGGGTAACCTGATGCACAAGTCAGAATCCCTCCTACCCCATGGCAAGAAACCTTGCTGCTGGCAGTGAGTCAAACCTTCAGTGTAGGAGAAAACGGAACTGGCCCATGAGGCCACGCCCAAGCGTGAGGGCCGCCTTGGGCACAAACACACATTGTGACCCTCAGCGTGAGTACCTTATTCAAGTAACGCCTCTCAGTGACTGGACCAAGAGCCCGCATATGTGGCTTGCCATGCCCATAGGCACCCAGGACTAACTAGATGGTGTGTATTCCAGTTGAGGGAACCCACTGCTGTTCTCTAGAGTCCCTCTCCTGGGGGGTCCCCTGTGGCAGAAAACAGTACTCTTCATTCCCACAGAATGAACACAAACACTTGGGAGCTTGGACAATCCCCCGAGAGGAAGGCTCTTCCTCGGCCTCTGAGACAACCCCTACCCTGACCGGACACTGTAAACGCAACACCCAGAGACAAAATCCTGAGTGACTGCCTCCCACTTGCCCTACTTTGATTTCCAGAGGATCTCCCCTCACGGACTAGAGATCAGGCCTGCCATTACATTGGCCCCTAGCTGAGCCAAGTTTGCTTTTTCAGACATCTGTCCCCACAGCCCTGGCAAACACAGCCTCTAGGCTGGGTCCTCTGGAGCCATACCACAGGACCGTGCCTGCTCTCTCCTGGGAAACTGTGTCCATTCCTTTGGCCACACACCTCCAGAATATGAGAAACCTCAAGGCCTCCGAGGACATCCCACTACTGGGAGCCTCACTGGACTCACAGGGGCATTCGGACACAAGCTGAGCAGCTACATCCATGAATGCATGCACACAGATGTCAACAGAGATAGAAGGTTGAGCCGGACAGGCCTTTAGGCCGTAGTCTCAACTCTTGCTTTGGTTTCCAGGTGTCACTCCTCAGAGGCTTTGGTTCGAAGAACAGGGTATGGGGCTTTCCTGAGGCACGGAACAGAACTCCTCTCGTCTCCACATGGGAAGTTTCCTTGTTGGAGCCGTGTCATACACCTCATGTTGGAGAATCCTTCAGAATCCCTGAGCCACCTCCACATTCCAAGGTCTCCCAGGCCACCAAGCCACAGTAGGACTCATCTTCAGGAGAGTCCATTTCAACTCTCCCCTCTGGGTAGCTCACCCAGGAGCCCGCAGATTGAGCCTGCCTTGTCCTGACTAAAGAGTGGGAATATGAGGTGGCGTTCCCAGGCATCCATGCTTAGACACCTGCTCTCGAGTCTTTCCATATGGGGCCTCTTGGAACCATCCAATAGGACTCGACTGTCGTGCAGAAGGTAACCTTCAGTTTTGGAGCAGTTCACAAATCCCATCGTAGGCAAAACTTTCTGGCCTCATGAAGCCCCCACACCCTTCAGGAAGAGGCCATGCTGGACAAGAACTCTAGCCTGAGGCACGTCTCATAGTTGACATGACCTCAGTGCAGGAGATCTCGATTCAGCTTCTGCAGAGTGGGCCTGCCGTGCCCTCGGTCCCAAACCTCACGCTAGCTTGTGTTTTCAGACTTCCTTCCTCACACTCCTGGCAAACAAGCCCTCCGGACTAGGAACTCCAGAACCAAAACCCAGCCCAGTGTCTGCCCAACGGAAGAAAAACGTTTCCCTGTGGGGCTCTCCAGAAAACCCAGATGAGGATCAACCTGCTCGGGCCTCGACGGTACCCGAACTGGATAGGCTGCTCTGGGCACTCATGCTCTGTCTGACACAGCCTGAAGCCAGACGTCCAAACAGACAAGGAGACAGCTGGCCGCACACCCAGCACTTCGGACACGCCATGGCCTTATGCCGTCACCTCTTCCTAACCTTGGTTTTCAGATATCTGAACCTAGACATTATATCAATTCTCCACACAGCTGGGTATAGCAAGCACAAAACAGAACTCCTCCTTCCCCATGGCTGTAAAGCTTGCTCTTGGCATGGAGTCACAGCTTCAGGGTGGGAGAATCCTTCATGGCCCCTAATGCCACGCCCAAACTTGAGTGCTGCTTGGGCACAAATTCACACTGTGACCCTCAGCATGAGCCCCATGTCAAAGAAAGGCCTGTGAGGGCCTAGAACAAGAGCCCCCATATGGGTCTTCCCAAGCCCCTATGACCCAATCCTCACCAGGTTTTGATCTTTCCAGTCACCCCACCTGTACCTGGGGCTCCGCCCTTGAATCCCTTTCTTGGAGAGACCCATGAGCCAGACAACACGACTCCACCCTTCCCACAAAATGACCCCAAACTCTTGGGAACTGGGACAAATCCCAAGAGAGAGATACCCCTCCACAGATCCTAAGGCCCCCCTCCAATCCACGGCTATCCCGGACACAACATCCAGAGACAAAAGCCTGAAGGAATGCCTCCCACTCGCCCTTGTTTCAGAGGCCCCGGAGCTCCCTCTCGGGCTGTACATCAGGCCTGCCATACCCTAGGCGCCACTCTTATGCTGAGTTTGTGTTTTCAGACTTCTGTGCCCACAGCCTGGACACACACAACCCCCAGGCGAGGGCCTCTGGAGCCACAGCGAAAAATTGTGCCTGCCCTCTCCAAGGAAAGTGTGCCCAATCCATGACCACAACCCTACAGGTTAGGGAAAAGCTCCAAGCCCCTGAGGCCATCAATAGTGGAGGCCACCCTGGACTAAGAGGGGCTCTCTGACACCAGCGGATCAACTATCTCCACTTAGACTCTCAGACAGTGTCCCCAGAGACAGAAGGTTTAAATGGACAGGCCCCTGGCCCTAATCTGAACCTTTCTTTGGTTTCCATGTGTCCGTCCTCAGAGGACTGTTTTCGTAGACCAGCACACGGGGCTTTTCTGAGGCACCAAACCAAACCTCTCTCGTCTCCACATGGGTGCTTTCTTACTGGGGATGTATCAAGCCCTTCAGGTAGGAGAGTTCCGCAGGGCCACTGAACAACCAGCATATTCCAAGGTCTCCATGGACTCCAAACGCACATTATGACGCATCCTCAGGAGAGGCTTTTTCAACACAGCCCCCTGGGTAGCGTGCCCCAGAGGCAGCAGATCAAACATATTTTGTCGCTTATGGCCAAGGGGAATGCGAGGCATGCTGTACAGTGATCCATCCTTCGAACCCTGCTCTCCAGTCCTTCCGTATGGTATGTCCTGGAGCCATGCAACTGGACTCGAATGTCCCGCAGAAGGAAATCTTGTGGTTTGGAGCAACCTCCAAACTCAGCGTGGGAAAACTTCCTTGGCCTCATGAGGCCCCCGCTTCATGAAGGTGCCATCATGGACACATACTCCAGTCTCAGCCAACGTCTGATCCTCAGCCTGACTTCAGATGCAGGAGATTTTGATTCAGCCTCTGCAGAGTGGGCCTGCTCTGCCCTTGGCTCCAATCCTCACACTAGCTTGTGTTTTCAGACTTCCGTCCTCACACTCCTGGCCCACAAACCCTCCCTACTGGGAATTCTGGGGCCACACTGAAGCACTCTTCCTGCCTCCCAGGAGAAAAACATTGTCTATGGTGCTGCACAGAAACCCCAAATGAGGATCAAACTGCTTGGCCCTCGGCAACACCCCAATTGCATAGGCTACCTTAAACACTGATGCTCTTTCGCAAAAGCCTGAGCCCAGACCTTCCAACAGACACCGACACAGCTGGCTGCACACCCAGCACATTGGACCCGCCACTGCCTTAGGCCACCATCCATTCCCAACCTGGGTTTTCAGTCATCGGAACCTAGACCTTATCTCCAATCCCTGCACAGGGGGGAACCTGATGCATAAGTCAAAACCCCTCCTTCCCCATGGCAAGAAACCTTGCTGCTGGCAGTGAGTCAACCTTCAGTGTAGGAGAAAACGGCAAACCTTCCGGGCCTTATGAAGCCCCCATATCCTTCAGGGAGAGGCCATCATGGTCAAAAACTCTAGCTTGAAGCACGTCTCATTGTAGACATGACCGCAATGCAGGAGATCTTGATTCAGCCTCTGCAGAGTGGCCTGCCGTGCCCTCGGTCCCAAAACTCGTGGTAGCTTGTGTTTTCAGTCTTCCTTCCTCACACTCCTGGCAAACAATCCCTCCAGAGTAGGATTTGCAGAACCACAAGCCTGCCCAGTTACTGCACACCCGTAGAAAACGTTTCCTTGTGGGGCTTTCCATAAAACCCAGATGAGGATCAACCTGCTCTTGCCTCGACGGCACTCAGATTTGATAGGCTGCTCTGGGCACTCATGCTCTGCCTTTCACAGCCTGATGCCAGACGTCCAGACAGGCAAGGAGACAGCTGGCCACACACCTAGCACTTCTGACACGCCATGGTCTTATGCCGTTATCTCTTCCTAACCTTGGTTTTCCGATATCTAAACCCAGATATTATATCAATTCCCCACACAGTTGGTCATCTGAAGCACAAATCAGAACTCCTTCTTCCCAATGGCTGTAAGGCTTGCTCTTGGCATGGAGTCACACCTTCAGGGTGGGAGAAACCTTCATTTCCCCTGAAACCACGCCCAAACTTGAGTGCTGCCTTGGGCACAAATTCACTCTGTGACCCTCAGCATGAGCCCAATATCAAAGAAAGGCCTGTCAGGGCCTTGACCAAGAGCCCTCATATGGGGCGTGCCAAGCCCCTATACACCCAATCCTCACCAGTGTTTGAGTTTTCCAGTCTCCCCCCTGTTCCTGGGGCTCTGCTCTGGAATCACTTTCTTGGAGAGACACATGAGCCAGACAACAGGACTCCACCCTTCCCACAAAATGACCCCAAACTCCTGTTAGCTGGGACAAATCCCCAGAGAGGTTACTCGTCCACAGTCACTGAGGCCACTCCCTACAATCCACGGCTATCCTGGACGCATCCAGACACAAAAGCCTGAAGGAATCTCGCCCTTGATTCACAAGCCAAGGAGCTCACTCTTTATCTGTACATCCGGCCTGCCATACCCTCGGCGCCACTCATAAGCTGAGTTTTTGTTTTCAGACTTATGTGCCCACAGCCTGGACCCACACACCCTCCAGGCTAGGGCATCTGGAGCCACAGTGAAAGATTGTGCCTGCCCTCTCCAAGGAAAGTGTGCCCAATCCATTGACCACAACCCTACAGGTTAGGGAAAAGTTCCAAGGCCCCTGAGGCCATCCTGATAGTGTAGGCTGCCCTGGACTAAAAGGGGCACTCTGACTCCAGCTGAGCCATTATCACCACTTAGACTCTCAGACAGTGTCCCCAGAGACAGAAGATTGAAATGGACAGGCCCTTGGGCTTTAATATGAACCTTAGCTTTAGTTTTCATGTGTCTGTCCTCAGAGGACTGGTTTCTTATACCAGCATATTAGGTTTTTCTGAGGCTCCAAACCAAACCTCTCTCGTCTCCACATGGAGTGCTTTCTTACTGGATCTGTATCAAACCCTTCTGGTCGGAGAATTCCGCAGGGCCACAGTACAACCATCACATTCCAAGGTCTCCATGGACAGAAACCCACATTATGACGCATCCTCAGGAGAGGCCATTTCAACTCAGCCCACTGGTTAGCTTGCCCCAGAGCCAGCAGAACAAATATATCTTGTCGTTAATGGCCAAAGGGAATGCGAGGCATGTTGTTCAGGGATCCATCCTTTGAACCCTCCTCTTCAGTCCTTCCGTATGGTATGTACTGGAGCCATTCAACAGGACTCGACTGTCTCGCAGAAGGAAACCTTGTGGTTTGTGGCAACCTCCAAACTCAGCGTGGGAAAACTTCGTTGGCCTCATGAGGCACCTGCTTCATGAAGGTGCCATCAAGGGCACAATCCAACCTCAGCCAATGTCTGATCCTCAGCCTGACTTCAGATGCATGAGATATCCTTTCAGCCTTTGCAGAGTGGGCCTGCTCCCCACCTCACCCTATGTTTTGTTTTCAGACTCTACCCTAGCACTCCTGGCCCAAACCCTCATGATTGGGAATTCTGGTTCCAGAACGAAGCACTCTGCCTGCCCCCCAAAGAAAAACATTGTCTATGGCATTGCTCAGAAACCCCAAATGAAAATCAACCTGCTCAGCCCTCGGCAACACCCCAATTGCATAGGCTACCCTAAACACTATGCTCTGTCTTACATAGCCTGAGCCCAGACCTTGTGAGAGACATTGAGACAGTTGGCTTCACACCCAGCACATCGAACCTGCCATGGGTTAGGCCATTTCATCCCTTCCCATTGACCTGGGTGTCTTCCTGGAGGTATATTCTGAGGCTGTGTCAGACTATGCATTTTTTCTGGAGCTTCCTATGGAATTGGGGTGGTATTAGGGGCCTTGCAATTTTCTCTTAATCTAGTGGGTTGGGAAAATGAGACAGGCTGACATTCCTTGGGAGAGCTGGCCCAGTGCTGTTGTGTGTTCCTGGAGGCCCCATCCTGGAGGGCATATGGGTCAACACTCTGGGTCCAAAGTCTTCAGACACAAACTCGGGTAAGAGTTAAGCTCGAGGTGATGGCAGACCCAATCTGTAGACCCTGAGCGAAGCATCTCCAGATATGAAATTCGGACGGCTGTGAGGCAGGAGCACAGTCTTTTCTGTCTGACTTGTTTGTCTATGATGGCCACGAAATGGAGGGGTGGCCTCATGGGTCCATGTGAGATTCTACCTCTCTGGGAATTCTGCTCGGCACCCAAGAGTTTGGTGTATTTCTGGGGGATGGGAGGAGCGCAGTTTTATGAGTCAGGGATCCCGTCCAAACAGCCATTCCAGAGATGGGTCCTGGGTTCTGGAGCCTGGATCACCGCAACAAGGCTTAGGATTTGGGCCTAGGGTCCTGCTCTATGTTTTCCTGGTACAGCTCCCGAGTGTTCTTGTTGGAAATGGGTCTCAATCTGAGGGTCACAATGCCTGTTTTTGCCCAGATGCCCATGCTGAGTGGGTGTGACCTCATGGGCTATGCACTTGGCTTCCACTCTGAGGGTTGGACTGCCATCTCAACATTCAGTTTTCCTGCCATGGGGAAGGAGGGGTACTTTTTTATGCTTCAGGTTCCCCCATGGGCAGGAATTTGAGCTAAGTTCTGGGACAGGGTCCTGAATACCCAGTTCACTTTGAGATGAGGTCCTCGGGCCAAGGCAGGACCCACCTGCAGGAAATGAGGCCTGCTTTCTGGGTGGCTGTCAGGAGCTCGGGCTCGAGCTGTGTCAGACAGAACATTCGTGGAGAGTTCAGCCTATGATATTGGGGTGCTTTTGAGAGCTGTGCAACTGGATCCTCATGGGGGATTTTTGCACAGACCCTTTTTTCACTTCTTCTATCTGGTGAGCAGGCAGATGGCTGCATTACGGCTCCAGAATATCCAAGTTGGAGGGTTTGCAGGCGAGGAGTGTGAGGACAGAAGTATGAAAACATAAGCTACGGTTACGCTCAGTGCCGAGCACATGTCTATTCCAATGTACAGCAGTTGTTTCGAGATCTTCAGCACCTGGGCGAGGGGAAGATGTCTGCTCACGCTGGAGTTTGTATCCATGATGGCCAACAAATGGTGGGGAGGCCTCAAGAATTCTTGGAGGTTTTTCCAAGCTGGAGCTTGTGAGCTGCTCCAAACATCAAGGTGTCCTACTAAGGGACAGCAGAAGTCTTCTTACAGGGCTCCAGGGTCCCCCATATGGAAGATTCGATAGCAATGCTCTCTGAATGGAGGCCTGGGAAGCCAATCTCGTGTTACCATTGCAGCTGAGGAACAGGGTAAGCTTGAACCAATGACACTGATTCCAAGTTCCAAGTGATTTGCGTTGATGCAAGTTCTCAGTCTAACAGGTCCCAATGCTGCTTGGTGTCCAGGGAGACCTTAGAATGTGGTGGCGGCTCTCTGACCATTGAGGATTCTCTATCCTTAGGATTAGACCCAGTACCCAGGAGCCAGGTTTCCTTCTTGGGACAGGAGGTGTGCTCTTGTATGGCTCACGGACCACAGGTTGGACCATATGCTTGAATTTCCAGAACAGCCCTCTAGGGAGAGAGACCTCAAAACATAAGCTAGGGTTCTGATGAGGTTTTAGGGCCATGGAAGTTTCAATCTTCGGACTAAGTGCCATTGGCCTGCATGTCATCCTGGAGGTAGGTGCTGAGGCTGTGTCAGGCTGTGCACTTTTTCCAGAGTGGCCTATGATATTGGGGTGCAGTCAGGGGCCTTGCAGTTTTCTCCTAATCTGGACATTTTGGGAAACTGAGATGAGCAGGGTTTCCTCAGGAGAGCAGGGCCAGTGATGTCATGTGTTTCTCGAGGCCCCATCCTGGAGGTCATGTGTGTCAGGACTTTGGGACCAAAGACTTTAGACACAACCTCGGATAAGAGATAGGAGTGAGGTGATGGCAGTCCGAATCTGAAGACACTGAGGGAAGCTCCTCGGGATTTGAAATTCAGGTGGCTGGGAGGGAGGAGCACAGGCTTTTCTGTCTGGATTGTGTGTCTAGGATGGCCACTAAATGGAGGGGTGACCTCATGTGTCCATGGGATATTCTTCCACTCTGGTGATTCTGCTTGGCACCCAAGAGTTTGATTTCTTTCTGGGGAAGAGGAAAAGACTGTATTCCATCTCTGGGATCCTGTCCAAACAGGGATTCCAGAGATGGTTTCTGGGTCCAGACACTGGGAAAACTTAACCAAAGCTTCGATTTGGGTTCCTGGTCCAGATCCCAAGGGGGATCTTTGGAAAGGGGTCTCATTCTGAGGGTCACAATGCCTGTTTGTGCCCAGCTGCCCATCCTGTGTAGGCGTGGTCTCATGGACCATGCACCTGGTTCCCACTCAGGGTTGTACAGCCATCTCAACATTCAGTTTTCTGGCCATGGGGAAGGAGGAGCACTCTTTTGTGCTTCCGAGTCCCCTATGGGCAGGAAATTGAGCTAAGTCTGGGACAGGTACCTGAATATCCAGGTTGCTTCAAGATGATGGCCTCGGGCCAAGGTTGGACCCACCTGGAGGATATGGGGCCCACTATCTGGGTGGCTGACAGGAGGTCGGGGATCAGGCGATGTCTGACAGACAATTTATGCAGAGGTCGGTCTATTATATTGGGGTGCCATTGAGGGCCGTGCAGGAGGATCCTCATGTGGGTTTCTGCGAAGACCCATAGGGCACTTCTTCTTTCTGGTGGGCAGGCAGAAAGCTGCACTGTGGCTTCAGAATTCCCAATATGGAGGGCTTGTAGGCGAGGAGTGTGAAGACAGAAGTCTGAAAACACAAGCCACGGATAAGCTCAGTGCCGACCACAGGACCATTCCATTGTGCAGTGGTTGTTTCGAGATTTCCAGCACCTGAGTATGGGCGAGGGTCAGATGTCTGCTCACGCTGGGTTTGCATCCATGATGGTCAACGAATTGTGGGGTGGCCTCAAGAATTCTTGGAGATTTTCCCAAGCAGGACCTTGTGAGCTGCTCCAAACAGCAAGGTGTCCTACTGTGGGACAGGGGAAGTCCGCTTACAAGGCTCCAGGGTCCCCCATATAGAAAGATTCGACAGCAGAGGTCTCTGAATGGGGGCCTGGGAAGTCTTCCTTGCATGACCATTGCAGCTGAGGAACATTGCAGGCTTGATCTGCTGGTTTTTGTTCAAATTTCCAAGTGATCTAAGTTGACGGATGTTCTCAGTCTAATGAGTCACAATGCTGCTTGGTGTCCAGGGAGACCTTAGAATGTGGTGGTGAGGGTGCCTGGGTGGCTCACTGGGCTAAGCCGCTGCCTTCGGCTCAGGTCATGATCTCAGGGTCCTGGGATTGAGTCCCGCATCGGGCTCTCTGCTCAGCAGGGAGCCTGCTTCTTCCTCTCTCTCTCTCTGCCTTCCTTTATGCCTACTTGTGATCTCTCTCTGTCAAATAAATAAATAAAATCTATATTAAAAAAAAAGAATGTGGTTGTGGGTCTGTGGCCATGCAGGATTCTCCTACCTGAGGGTTAGACCCAGTTCCCAGGAGCCAGGTTCCCTTCTCGGGACAGGAGGGGTTCTCTTGTATGGCTCAGGGACCACATGTCGGATCATATGTTGGATTTCAAGACCAGGCCTCTGGGCACAGAGGCCTGAATATCTAGGCTAGGGTTCTTATGAGGTTGTAGGGGCATGTCATCCTCAACCTTCGGACTTAGGGACTTTGACCTGTGAGTCTTCCTGGAGGTAGATGCTCAGGCTGTGTCAGACTGTGCATTTTTTCCAGAGTGGCCTATGAAATTGGGGTGGGCTCAGGGGCCTTGCAGGCTTTTCCTAATCTGGAGGGTTTGTGCAACTGAGAAGGCAGAATTTCATCCAGAGATCAGGCCCAGTGATGTAGTGTGGTTCTGTCAGCCCCATCCTGCAGGGAATGTGGTTAAGGGCTCTGGGACCAAAGTCTTCAGACACAAAATTGTGTATCAATTAGGAGGGAGGTGATGGCAGCCCCGATCTGCAGACGCTGAGGGCAGCTCCTCAGGATTTGAAATTCGTGTGGCTGGGAGGCAGGAGCAAAGGCTTTTCTGTCTGGATTGTGTCTAGGATGGCCTTGGAATGGTGGGGTGTCCTCATGTGTCCATGGAATATTCTACCTCTCTGGGGATTCTGCCCAGCACCCAAGAGTTTGGTGTCTCACTGAGAAGGAGAGAGCGTGGTTTACTGTTTCACGGTTCCCGTCAACACAGGGATTCCAGAGATGGGTTATAGGTCCCTGTGCCTGGATAACCCTACAAAGGCTTAGTATTTGGGCCTAGAGGCTTGACTGCCTGGCTCTGTGGGGCTTTGGTTCAGCTCCCATGGAGACTTGTTGGAAATGGGTCTCAGGGTAAGGGTCACAATGCCTGTTTGTGCCCAGATGCCCATCCTGAGTGGGCATTGGCTCTTGTTCCATGCACCTGGATCCCAATATGAGGGTTGGACCACCATATCAACATTTAATTTTCCTTCTATGAGGAAGGAGGAGTACTCTTTTGTGCTTCAGATTCCCCCATGCACAGTAATTTGAGCTATGTTCTGGGACTGGTACGTGAATAACCAGGTTGGTTTGAGATGAAGGACTCAGGTCAAGGCAGGTCACACCTGCCAGATATGGGTCCCGCTATCTAGGTGGCTACCAGGAGGTCGGGGCTCGAGCTGTGTCAGACAGAGCATTAGTTCACAAGGTGGCCTATGATATTGTGGTGCTATAGAGGGCTGTGCTGGTGGAACCTTATATGGAGTTTCATGCAGACCCATAGGGCACCTCTTTTTTCTGGTGGGCAGGCAGAAGGCTGCATTGTGGCTCCCAAATTCCCAATATGGGGGACTTGAAGGCGAGGAGTGTGAGAACAGAAGGCAGAAAACACAATCTATGCTTAATCTCAGTGCCGAGAACATGGCCGTTCCAATGTGCAGTGGTTTTTTTCGAGATCTCCAGCATCTGAGTAGAGGCGAGGGTCAGATGTCTGCTCATGATAGAGTTTGTATCTATCGTGGCCAACAAATGAAATATCCAGCACCTGAGTAAAGGTGGATTTCAGATGTTTACGCGCACTGGAGTTTGTGTCTCTGATGACCGAATGGAGGAGTGGCATCAAGAGGCTGATGCATGTGAGATGCTCCAAACAGCAAGGTTGTTTTTTCTACTGGACAGTTAGAGTCTGGTATGTTTTCTGCAGGGCCCCCCATGTGAAAAGTATGGGTAGCAGAGCCCTTCCACATGGATGCCTGGAAAGCACACCTCCATTGACCAATGCAGCTGAGGAACATGCAGGTTCTTTACGGTGCTTCTGGGGCGAAGCACCAAGGTCTTGAGTTGACATGGAATCTCTTGAAGATGGGTTACAATGCTGGTTTTTTTTTACCAGGTAGATCTTAGAATGTGTTGGTGGCTAAGGTGCCTGCAGGATTCTCCTACCCTGAGGGTTTAACACAGGTCGAAGAGCACGGTTACCTTCTGGGGACAGGAGATGTAGTGTTTTGTGGCTCAGGGACCACATGCCGTATCATAAGTTCCTATTCAAGAACAGGCCTCTGAAGACAGATGCTCGACAACCTAATCTAGGGTTCCAATGAGTCCCAGGGGCATGAGAGGTTCAATCTTCAGACTTAGGACAGTTGACTTGGGTGTCTGCCAGGATGTAGGTGATCAGGGCGTTTCAGACAGTGCACTTATGTCCAGAGTAACCTCCAATATTGGGGTGGCCACAGGGGCCTTGAATGTTTCAACCAACTCTGGAGGGTTTGGTTAACTGACATGCACAATTTCCATGGGGATGGCAAGCACAGTCCTGTTGTGTGGCTCCAGAGACTCCACCCTGGAGGGCATGTGAGCCATGGTTCTGGGAGGGAAGTCTGCAAACACAAACTTGGGTTAGGTTTAGTGGCTAGGTTATCACAGGGCAATGTGTAGACCTGGAAGGCTACTCGTCAGGAACAGTAACTGGAATGACCCGAAGGCGGAAGCACAGGCTTTTATATCTGGATTGTGTGTCTAGGGTGACGTCAGAATGTAGCTGTGGCCTCATGGGTCCATGGGAGATTTTTCCTCTAAGGATACAGGCGGCTCCCAATATTTTGATGACTTTTTGGTATGGGAAGACCGCTATTTTCGATTTTAGGTGTGCCCCAAAACAGAGATTCCAGAGATGGGCTCTGGGTCTAGGCGCCTGGAAAATCCCACCAAGGGTTGGGATTTGGGCTTATGGGCAGACCAGGCCTGCAATGCAGGATCTTGGTGGTGCAACTGAGAGGGCTTGTTTGGAAACATGCTCAGGCTGAGCATTACAATGCCTGTTTGTGCCCAGGGTGGCCCTCAGGAGTGGGCGTGGTCCCATTGTCCATTTTCTGGCTCCCACACTGAGGGATGGACACACATTCCAATGGCCAGGTTTCCAGCCATGGGGAAGGAGGAAATATCTATTGTGCTTCATGTTCCCCCATAGGCAGGGATTACAGCAAAGGTCTGGGGACAGATGCCTGAATACCAAGGATGCATAGAGATGACAGATTTGGGCCATGGCCGTTCTCACATGCTGGATATGGGCCCCGCTCTCTGGGTGGCTGACACGAGGTCTGGGCTCAGGCTGTGTCAGACACAGCACTAGTGGCCAGAGAAGTCTATATATTGGGGTTCTCTCCAGGGCCGAGTAAATTGATCCTCATGTAGGGTTTCTGGCGAGACTCACGAAGCACTTCTTTCTGTGGGGCAGGCAGAATGCTGCCTTATGGATCCAGAATTCCCTATCAAGAGGGTTTGGGGACAAATAGGGTGAGAATGCAATTGTAAACACCAGCTATGCTTAAATTGAGTGCCAAGCGGAAGTCAGTTTCAATGTGCAGCAGCTTATACGAGATATCCAGCACCTGAGTAAGGGCAGATGTCAGATATTTGCTCACACTGGAGTTTGTGTCTAGGATGACGACTAATGGAGGGGTGGCTTCAGGAGGCAATGGAGGATTACCCACGCTTAAGATTGTGAGATGCTCCAAACAACAAGGTTTCCTTCTAATGGACAGGAGGAGTCTGTTTTTTTTTTCCTCCAGGGTCCCTCAAGTGGAAGTTTGCGTAGCAGAGCCCTCCCGCATGGATGACTGGAAAGCACACGTCCAATGACCATTGCAGCTGAGGAACATGACAGGTTCGTTTTGGTGGTTCTGGTGCCAAGTACCAAGGCCTTGAGTTGACTTGGAATCTCTTACAGATGTGTCCCAAAACTGGTTTGTTACAAGGGAGGTCTTAGAATGTATTGGTCACTATGGGCCACGCTGAGGGTTTGGCACAGGTCGATGTGCACAGTTTCCATCTTGGGAGAGGAGATGTTCTGTTTTGTGGCTCAGGGTACATATGTTGTATCCTGACTTGGTATTCAAGAACAGGCCTCTGAGGATTGATGCTGGCAACCTAATCTAGAGATCCAATGATGTCCTTGGTGCCCATCAGGTTCAATTTTCTTACTAAGGACCATTGATATGGTTGTCTGACTGGATGTAGGTGATCAGGGTGTTTCAGACTGTGCATTTGCATCCAGAGCCACTTCCACTATTGGGGTGGGCTCAGGGGCCTTGCAGGTTTCTCCTAACTTGGAGGCTTTGGGGAACTGTGATGGGCACAGTTTCCTTGGGGATGGCAGGCCCAGTCCTGTGGTAAGGCTTCAGAGACCACCTCCTTGAGGATATGAGAGCCATGGTTTTGGGAAGGAAGTCTGCAAACACAAATTTGGGTCAGGGATAGTGGCAAGGTGATGGCAGGTCCAATTCATAGACCTAGAAGGCATCACGTCAGGAACTGTAATTAGGGTGACTGAAAGCTGGTAGCACAGGCTTTTCTATCTGGATTGTGTGTCCAGGATGGGCTCTGAATGTAGACGTGGTCTCATGGTTCAATGGGAGACTTTTCCTCTCTAAGGATCCTGGTGGATCTCCATAGATTGGTGGTTTTTCAGAGAAGAAAAGAGTGCTCTTTTCCATCTTAGGGGTGCTCCAAAACAGGGAAGAATGCTGTTTTCCAACTTAGGCTTATGCCAAAACAGGGATTCCAGAGACGGGCTCTGGGTCTGGGTGCCCAGATATCCCACCAAGTGTTAGGATTTGGGCCTAGGGGCATTCCAGGCCTGCAATGCAGGATCCTAATGGTGTAACAGAGAGGGCTTGTTTGAAAGCATGCTCAGGCTGAGGGTCATCATGCCTCTTTGTGCCCAGGGGGGCCCTCAGGAGAGGGCATAGTCTCATTGGCCATATAGCTGGATCCCAATTTGAGGGTTGGACACCCATTGCAACAGCCAGGCTTCCTGCAATGGAAAGAGGAGTTCTCTATTGTGCTTCAGGTTCCCCCATTGGCAGGGTTACAGGAAAGGTCTGTGGAAAGTTGCCTTAATACCAAGGATGTGTACAGATGACAGGCTAAGAATTCCCAGGTAACAAAACAGCATTGTTACCCATATTCATGACATTCCATGTAAAAATAAGCCCTTAGTACTTCGCCCCAGAGCCACCAGAATGAACTTGCCATGTTCCTAAGCTGCAATGGTCAGTGGAGGTGTGGTTTCCAGGCAACCATACGGGGGTGCTCTGCTACACAAACTTTGCAATTGGCGGGGACCCTTGAGACAAAAAAACAGAATGCCCCTGTCCGGTAGAAGGAAACCTTCTGTTTGGAGCATCTCACAAGCCCCAGCGTGGGAAATCCTCCATTTCCTCTTGAAGCCACCACTCCATTTGTCAGTAATCATAGACACAAACTCCAGCATGAGCAAACATCTGACATCTGCCCTTACTCAGGTGCTGGATTTCAATTCGATCGCTGCACACTGGAACTGCCTTTAGTTTGACTGAATTAAGCCATAGCTTGGGTTTACAATACCATCCTCAGCCTACTGGTCCACAAGCCCTATTGTGAGGGAATTCTGGAGCTACAACACAATATTCTGCCTTCCCCATAGAAAGAAAAAGGGCCTGGAGAGTCTGCCCAGAAACTCCATATGATGGTCAATCTTCTCGGTGCTAGACGGAACCCTGATTCATAGGCTGCCCTGGGCACTAGTGCTGTGTCTGACATAGCTGGAGCCAGGACCTAGTGTCAGCCACTGAGAGATCAGGGCCCATATACAGCATGTGAGACCAGCTATGGCCCAAGTCTGTCTTCTCTTCTATTCTTGGTATTCAGGCATCTGTACCCACACCTTTGCTGAAATCCTTGCCATTGGGGGAACCTGAAGCACAATAGAGAACTCCTCCTTCCCCATGGAAGGTATTCTGACAGTTGGGATAGTTGCTCAACCCTCAAAGTGGAAGGCAGCTCCATGGCCAAGGAGACCATGTGCACTCATGATGGCTTCCCCGGGCACAAGCAGGCATTGTAACCTCAGCCTGAGCATGCTTTCAACCAAACGCTCTCAATTGCATCTCTGGGATCCCGAATTGCAGACCTAGTACACACCTAGGCCCAAATCCTAACCCTGGTGGGATTTTACAGGGGCCCAGACACAGAGCCCATCTCTGGAATCCCTATTTTGGGGGACCCTTAAGATGGAAAACAGCACTCTTCCCTTCCCCGAGATAGTCACCAAACTCTTGGTAGCCACCAGGATCCTTGAGTGGAAAAATCTGCCATAGACCCATGAGAACACACCTGCATTCCGAGGCCATCCTGGACATACAATCCAGATACATATCATGTGCTATCACCTTTGAGTCATCGGATTTACAGTTCCTGACGAGCTGCCTTCCAGGTCTATGCATTGGGCCTGCAATCACCTTGCCATTAACCTAAACTGAGTTTGTGTTTGCAGACTTCCTTCCTAAAACCATGGCTCACATGACCTCCAGGTTCTGGCATCTGAAGCCACACCACAAGACTGTGCATGAGATCCTCAAGGAAACTGTGCCCATCACTTTTGCCCGATACCTTTAGATTAGGAGAAACCTGCAAGGCCCCTGAGCGCAGCCAAATAATGGAGGCCGCTCTGGGCACAAATGCACAGTCTGAGACACCCTGATCCCCTCCATACAGGCAGACACCCAAGTCAATGCTCCTGAGTCAGAAGATTGAACCTGACATGCCCCGAGGACTTCATTGGCACACTAGATTAGGTTTACAGGTATCTGTCATCAGAGGCCTGCTCTGGAATATCAACTTATGATAAAATATATAGTCCCTGAGCCACAGAACAGAATATATCCTCCCCAAAAAGGAAGCCATGCTCCTGGAATTGTGTCATACCCTTAGGGTATTTGGATCCTGAATGGCCCCTTAGCAACCAGCACATTCTGATATTCCTGGTAACAAACCATCATTGTGCCCCATCTTCATGAGACTCCATGTCAACTTAAGGTCTCGATATATTGCCCCAGAGCCACCAGAATGCACCTGCCATGTTCCTCAGGTGCAATGGTCAATTGAGGGGTGATTTCCAGGCATCCCTGTGGGGTTCTCTGCTACAAAACTTTCCACATGGAGAAACCAGAGAAAACAAACCAGACTTCTCCTGTCCGGTAGAAAGAAACTTTGCTATTTGGAGCATCTCACAAGCCCCAGCATGGGAAATCCTCCATGGCCTCTTGACGCCACCCTTCCATTTGTGGGTAATCACAGACACAAACTCCAGTGTGAGCAAACATCTGACATCCACCCTTACTCAGGTGCTGGATATTCGAAACGGCAGCTGCACACTGGAACTGCCTTTTGCTTTTCACTGAACTTAACCATAGCTTTGTATTACTATTCTATCCTCACCACACTGGTCCACAATATCTCTTGATAGGGAATTCTGGAGCCACAACGCAGTATTCTGCCTTCCACATAGAAAGAAGAAGGACCTGTTGAGTCTGCCCAGAAACCTCACATGAGGATCAATCTACTCAGACCACGAGGCAACCCTGATTAATAGATTTCCCTGACCACTAGTGCTGTGTCTGACAGAGTCTAAGCCCCGACCTCGTGTCAGCCACCCAGAGTTGAGGGCCCATATTTAGCATGAGAGATCGGCCATGGCCCTGGGCCATCATCTGTACCCATCCTTGGTATCCAGTCATCTGTCCCCCAAACTTTGCTGGAATTCCTGCCAATGGCGAACCTGAAACACAATAGAGAACACCTCCTTCCCCATGGCAGGAATATTGGTTGTCCAACCCTCAGCGTGGGAGCCAGCTGCATGGCCAAGGAGACCATGCCCACTCCTGAGGGCCGACATGGGCACAGGCAGGCATGGTGATCCTCAGCCTGAGCATGTTTTCCAACAAACACTCTCAGTTGCTCCTCCAGTACCAGCATTGCAGGCCTGGTATGCCCCTAGGCCCAAATCCTAACACTTGGTGGGATTTTCCAGGTGCCCAGACCCAGAATCCGTCTCAGAATCCCTGTTTGGGGCACCATTAAGATGGAAAACAGCACTCTTCCCTTCCCTGAGAAAGGCACCAAACTATTGGGAGCCGCCAGGATCCTTAGAGAGAAAAAATCTCCCATGGACCCATGAAAACAAACCTGCCTTCCGAGGCCATCCTGTCCACACAATCCAGAGAGAAAAGTCTTTGCTACCGCCTTCGAGTCATCCTATTTACATTTCCTGACGAGCTGCCCTCCATGTCTATGCATTGGGCCTGTGATCATCTCGACACTAACCCTAACCCCAGTTTGTGTTTGCCGACTTCTCTCCCAAAACCATGGCTTACATGCCCACCAAGATGTGGTCCCTCAAGCCACATCACAGGAAAGTTCCTGCCATCCCCAAGAAAACTGTGCCCATCAGGTTGTCCAAACCCTCCAGATTAGGAGAAACCTGCCAGGCCCCTGAACCCACCCCAATATTGGAGGTTGCTCTGGATGCAAACGTGCAGTCTGAAACACCCTGAGCACCTCCATCGAGGCAGAAAGCCAAGTCAATGGTTCTGAGTCAGATGATTGAACCTGACATGCCCCTAGGACTTCACTGGAACCCTAGATTGGGTCTTCAGACATCTGTTCTCAGAGTCCTGTTCTGGAATACCAAGTTATGATACAACATGTGGTCCCTTATTCCCACAACAGAACATCTCCTGTCTCCAGAAGGAAAATGTGCTCTTGGATCTATGTCCAACTTTCAGGGTAGATGGATCCTGCATGACCCATTAGCCCCAGCACCTTCTATGATCTCCCTGGTAACAAACCAGCATTGTGACCCAACTTCCTGAGACTTGATGCCAACTCAAGGTGTTGGTACTTGGCCAAAGAGCCATGAAACGAATCTGCCATGTTCCTCAGGTACAAAGGTCAATGGACGTGTGCTTTCTAGGCATCCAAGAGGTAGTTCTCTGCTACACAAAAATTCCACATAGGGAACCCTAGAGCAAACAAATAAGACTGCTCCTGTCAGGTTGAAGGAAACCTTGGTTGTTTGGAGCATCTCACAAGCCCCAGCCTGGGAAGTCCTCCACATTCTCTTGATGCCAACCCTCCATTTGTTAGTCATCATAGACACAAATTCCAGCATGAGCAAACATCTGACATCTGCTCTTACTCAGGTGCTGGATATTCGAATCAGTCACGCACACTGGAAATACCTTTCACTTGACACTGTATTCTTGCATAGTTTGGTTTTACAATTCCATCCTCACCCTACTGGACTGCAAGTCCTCTTGAGAGGGAATTAGGGAGACAAAACGCAACATTCTGCCTTCCCCATAGAAAGAAGAAGGGCCTGGTGAGTCTGCCCAGAAACTCCCCATGAAGATCAATCTACTTGGCCCTCAAGGGAACCCCGATTTATACTTTGCGCTGGCCACTAGCGCTGTGTCTGAGAGAGCCTGAGCCCCAACCTCGTGTCAGCCACCCAGAGTGTGGGGCCCTTATCCAGCATGTGGGACTGGCCATGGCCCAGTCATCTCTACCCATCCTTGGTATTCCGGCAACTATCCCAGACCTTTGCTGGAATCCCTACCAGTGGGGGAACCTGAAGCACAATTGAGAACTCCTCCTTCCCCATGGCAGGAAGCCTGGCTGTTGCTATGGGTGCCCAACCCTCAGAATTAGAACCAGGTGCATGGCCAATGAGACAACGCCCAATCATAAGGGCCGCCTGGGCCAAAGCAGGCATTGTGTCCCTCAACCTTAGCATGCATTCAAACAAATGCTCTCAGTTGTTTCTGCAGGGTCCCGCATCGCAGGCCTGGTATGCCCTTAGGACCAAATCCTAACACTTCGTGGGATTTTCCATGCCAACATAACCAGAGCCCGTCTCTGGAATCTCTGTTTTGAAGCACCCCTATGATGGAAAACAGCAATCTTCCCTCCCCTGAGAAAACTATTAGGAGCTGCCAGGATGCGTAGAGAGGAAAAATCTCCCAGGGCTCCATAAGACCACACCTTCATTCCGAGGCCATCCAGGACACACAATCCAGATACAAGAGACTGTGCTACCACCTTCGAATCACCTGGTTTACAGTTCAAGACGAGCTGCCCTACAGACCTACGCATTGGGCCTGTGATCACCTCGCCATTAACCCTACCCCAAGTTTGTGTTTGCAGACTTCTTTCCCAAAACCATGGCTCACATGCCCTCTATGATGGGTCTCTGTAGCCACACCACAGGAAAGATCCTGCTATCCCCAATGAAACTGTGTCCATCACAGTTGCCCAAACCCTCCAGATTAGGAGAGACCTGCAAGTCCCCTGAGCCCAGTCCAATATTGGAGGCCACTCTGGACACAAATGCACAGTGTACAACACCCTGATCACCTCCATCCAGGAAGACACCCAAGTCAATGGTCCTGAGTCAGAAGATTGGTCCCTGAACCCCACAATAGAATATCTCCTGTCCCCAGATGGAATTCGTGCTCTTCAACTTGTGTCAAGGGTCGGGGTATATGAATTATGCACAGCCCTTTAGCCCCCAGCACATTCTAAGATCTCTCTGGTAACAAACAAACAGCATTGTGATCCATCTTCATGAGATTCCATGTCACTTCAAGTCCTTGGTAATTCGCCCCAGAGCCACCAGAATGAACCTGCCATGTTCCTCACCTGATATGGTCAGTGGAGGTGTGCTTTCCAGGCATCCATGTGGGAGTGCTCTTCTACTTATTCTTTCCACATGTGGGACCCTGGAGCAAACAAACCAGACTGCCACTGACCAGTAGAAGGGAACCCTCTGTTTGGAGCATCTCAAAAGCACCAGCAGGAGAAATCCTCCATGGCCCTTGACACAACCCCTCCATTTGTCAGTCATCATAGACAAAAACTCCAGCATGAGAAAACATCTGAAATCTGCCGTTATTTAGATTCTGCATTTTCTTTTCCACCACTGCACACTAGAACTGCGTTTCACTTGACACTGAATTTATCCATAGCTTGGGTTTAGAATTCCATCCTCAGCCTCCTGGTCTGCAAGCCCTCTAGAGAGGGAATTTGGAGCCACAAGGCAACATTCTGCATTCCCACTAGAAAGAAATAGGGCCTGGTGAATCTTCCCAGAAACTCCACATGAGGTTCAATCTACTTGGCACTCGATGGAACCTTGATTTATAGGCTGTCCTGGGCACTAGTACTAGTACTAGTACTAGTACTGTGTCTGACAGAGCCTGAGCCAAGACCTAGTTTCAGGCACCCAGAGATATGAGCCCATATCCAGCATGTGAGATTGGCCAGGGCCCAAGTCCATCATCTCTACCCATCCTTGGTATTCAGGCACCTGTCCCCAGACCTTTTATGTAATCCCTACCAATGGGGTAACCTAAAGCACAATAGAGAACTCCTCCTTCCCCATGGTAGGAATCCTGGCTGTTGATATGGGTGTCCAAACCTCAAAGTGGGAGCCAGCTGCATGGCCAAGGAGACAATGCCCACTCATGAGGGCTGCCCTGGGCACAAGTAGCCATTGTAACCCTCAGCTTGATCAAGCCTTCAAAAAAATGCTCTTAGTTGCACCTCCAGGATCCTGCATTGCAGGCCTGATATGCCCTTAAGCCCAAATCCTAACACATCGTGGGATGTTCCATGTGCACATACCCAGAGCCCGTCACTGGAATCCCTGTTTTGAGGCACCCCTAAGATGGAAAACAGCACTCTTCACTTCCCTGAGAAAGCCACCAAACTAATGGGATCCCCAAGGATCCTTGAGAAGAAGAATCTCCCATGGTCCCATGAGTCCACACCTGTATTCCGAGGCCAGCGTGGATATGCTATCCAGATACAAGAGACTGTGCTACTGGCTTCGAGTCACCTGATTTACAGTTCCTGACGTGCTGCCCTCCAGATCTTTGGATTGGGGCTGTGAACACCTCTCCATTAACCTTATCCCGAGTTTGTGTTTGCAGATCTCTCTCTAAAAACCATTGCTCACATGTCCTCCAGGATGGGGCCCCTAGAGTCACACCACAAGACTGTGCTTGCCATCCCCAAGGAAACTGGGCCCATCACAGTTGCCCAAACCCTCCTGATTAGGAGAAACCTGGAAGGCTCCTGAGCACATCCCAATATTGGAGGCTGCTCTGGATGCAAATGCACAGTCTGAAACACCCTGATCACCTCCATCCAGGCAGACACCCAAATCAATGGTCCTGAGTCAGATAATTGAACCTGACATGGCCCTAGGACCTCATTGGAAGAGGGATTAACTTTTCAGGCACCTGTCCTCAGAGGCCTCTTCTGGAATACCAACTTATGATACAAATTATGGCCCCTGAGGCCCAGGGTGGGAAATCCTCCATGGCCTCTTGATGCCACCTCTCCATTTGTTGGTCATCGTAGACACAAACTCCAGCCTGAGCAAACATCTGACATCCGCCCATATTCAGGCGCTGATATTGGAATCAGCTGCTGCACACTGGAACTGCCTTTCGCTTTGCAATGAGTTTAAGCCTAGCTTCAGACTACAATTTCATCCTCACCCTACTGGTCTGCCATATCTCTTGATAGGGAATTCTGGAGCCACAACGCAACATTCTGCCTTCTTCATAGATAGAAGGACCTGGTGAGTCTGCCCATAAACTGCACATGAAGATCAATATACTCAGCCCAGGAGGGAACCCCTATTTATAGTTTGCCCTAGCCACTAGTGCTGTGTCTGACAGAGCCTGAGCCCCTACCTCGTGTCAGCAACCCAGAGGGTGGGGCCCACATTAACCATGTGAGACCGGCCATGGCCCAGGGCTGTCATTACTACCCATCCTTGGTATTCAGGCATCTGTCCCCTAGATCTTAGCTGGAATCCCTACCAATGGGGGGACCTGAAGCACAATAGAGAATTCATCCTTCGCCATGGCAGGAATCCTGGCTTTTGGATGGGTGTCCAACCCTAGGAATGGGAACTGGCTGCATGGCTGAGTAGACATCGCCCAATCCTGATGGCCTCCGGGGCACAAGCAGGCATTGGGACCCTCAGCTTGTCCATACTTTCAAACAAATGCTCTCAGTTGCACCTCCATGATCCCGCATTGCAGGCCTGGTATGGCCCTAGGCCTAAATATTAACCCTTGGTGGGATTTTCCAAGCACTTAGACCCAGAGCTCATCTCTGGAATGCCTGTTTTGGGGCACACCTAAGCTGGAAAACAGTACTCATTCCTTCCCAGAGAAATGCAACAAACTATTGAGAACCGCCAGGATCCTTGAGAGGAGAAATCTCCCATGGACCCTTGAGACAACACCTGCAATAAAGGCCATTCTGGAAATTAAATCCAGATACAATTACCTGTGCTACCACCTTTGAGTTACGTGATTTACAGTTCCAGACTTGCTGCCCTCCTGGTCTATGGATTGGGACTATGATCACCTTGCCACTAACCCTAACCTAAGTTTGTGTTTGCAGACTTCTCTCTCAAAATCATGGCGCACATGTCCTCCAGGATGGGGTCTCTGGAGTCACACCACAGGACAGTTCCTGCAATCCCCAAGGAAACTGCCCATCACAGTTATCCAAAATCCCCATATAAGGAGAAACCTGCAAGAAACATGAGGCAACCCTAGTATTGGATGCCACTCTGGACACAAATGCACAGTCTGAAACACCCTCATCACCTGCATTCAGTCAGACACCAGAGTCAATGATCCTGAGTCAGAAGATTGAATGACATTCCCCTAGGGCCTCATTCAAACCCTTTATTAGGTTTTCAGGCTTCTGTCCTCAGAGACCTGTTCTGGATTACCAATTTATGATACAACATATGGCCGCTGAGCCCCACAACAGAATAACTCCTGCCCCCAGAAGCAATCCAGGCTCTTGGGCCTGTGTCAAATCCTCAGGCTCGATGAATCCTGCATGGCCCATTAACCACCAGCACATTCTAAGATCTCCCTGGTAACAAACCAACATTTTGACCCATCTTCATGAGGTTCCATGTCCAATCCAGTCTTTATTTCTTCGCCTCAAAGCCACCAGATGCCATGTTCCTTCGCTGTCATGGTCAATGAAGGTGTGCTTTCCAGTCACCCATGTGGGAGATCTATGTTATCCGATCTTTCGACATGGGGAACCATGGAGGAAACAAATCAGACTGCCCCTGTCTCGTAGAAGGAAACCTTGCTGTTTGGAGCATCTCAAAAACACCAGATTGGGAAATCCTCCATAACCTCTTGACGCCACCCCTCCATTTTTGTGTCATCATAGACACAAACTCCAGCATGAGCAAATATCTGACATCCACCCTCACTCAAGTGCTGAATATTGGATTCAAACATTGCACACTGGAAATTCCTTTTGCTTGATACAGAATGTAACCATAGCTTAGGTTTACAATTCCATCCTCAGCCTCCTGGTCCACAAGCCCTCTTGATAGTGAATTCTAGAGCCACAAAGCAGCATTCTGCCTTCCCCTTACAAACAAGAAGGGCCTGGTGAGTCTGCCCAGAAACCATACATGAGGATCAATCTGCTCGGCACTCGAGGGAACCCCAATTTATAGGCTGCCCTGGGCACTAGTGCTGTGTCTGACAGAGCCTGAGCCAAGACCTAGTGTCAGCCACCCAGTGATCGGGGCCAATATCCACGATTTGATACTGGCCATGGCCCATGTCCATCATCTTTACCCATCCTTGGTATTCAGGCCTCTGTCCCCAGACCTTTGCTGGAATCCCCGCTAATGGGGGAACCTGAAGCACTATAGAGAACTCCTCTTTCCCCATGGCAGGATTCTGGCTGTTGGGATGGTTTTCCAACCCTCAAAGTGGGAGCCAGCTGCATGGCCAATGTGACCACGCCCACTCATGAGGGCCACCTGGGCATAAGCAAGTATTGTGACCCTCAGCCTGAGAATGATTTCAAACAAGCCCTCTCAGTTGCACCTCCAGGATCCTGAATGCAGGCCTGGTAAGCCACTAGGCCCAAATTCTAACACTTGGTGGGATTTTCCAGGGGACCAAACCCAGAGTCCGTCTCTGGAATCCATATTTTGGGGCACCCCTAACATGAAAAACAGCACTCTTCCCTTCCCCGAAAAAGCCACCAACTATTGGGAGCCACCAGGATCCTTAGAGAGGAAAAATCTCCCATGGACCCATGAGGCCACAACTGCATTCTGAGGCCATCCTGCACACAATACAGAGAAAAAAGCCTGTGATTCTGCCTTTGAGTCACCCGATTAACAGTTCCTGAAGAGCTGCCATCCATGTCTATGCATTGGGCCTGTGATAACCTTGCCACTAACCCTAACCCAAGTTTGTGTTTTCAGACTTCCCTCCCAAAACCATGGCTCACATGCCCTCCAGTTTGTGATAACTGGAGCCACACCACGGGATTGTACCTGTCTTCCCAAAGGAAACTGTGATTGTCACTATTAAACAAACCCTCTAGATTAGGAGAAACCTGCAAGGCCCCTAAGCCCAGCCCAATATTGGAGGCCACTCTGGACGCAAATGCACAGTCTGACACACCATATCACCTACATCCAGGCTGATATCCAAGTCAATGGTCCTCAGACAGAAGATTGAACCTGACATGCTCCTAGGATTCACTGGAACACTAGAATAGGTTTTCAGGTATCTGTACTCAGAAGGCTGTTCTGAATATCAATGTATGATACAATATGGTCACTGAGCCACACAAAAGAACATCTCCTGTCCTTAGAAGAAAGCTGTGCTCTGGACCTGTGTCAAACACTCTGGGTAGATGAATCCTTCAAGGCCCCCTGACAACCAGCACATTCTATGATCTCCCTGACAACATACCAGCATTGTGACCCATCTTCATGAGACTCCATGACAACTCCAGCCCTTGGTACTTCGGCCCAGAGCCACCAGAATGAAACTGCCATGTTCCTCTGCTGCCATGGTCAATGTAGGTGTACTTTCCAGGCATCCAGCAGGAGTGCTCTGATACCAACTTTCCACATGGGGAACACTGGAGGAAACAAACCAGACTCCCCTGTACGGTAAAAGGAATCTTTTCTGTATGGAGTATCTCAAGCCTGAGGGTGGGTAATCCTTCATGGCCTCTTGAGGCCACCCATCCATTTGTTGGTCATCATAGACACTAACTCCAGCGTGAGCAATCAACTGACATCTGCACTTACTCAAGTGCTGGATATTTGAATCAGCTGCTACACACTGGAATTGCCTTATGCTTGGCACTGAATTTAAAAGTAGCTTGGCGGGACGCCTGGGTGGCTCAGTTGGTTAAACAGCTGCCTTCGGCTCAGGTCATGATCCCAGCGTCCTGGGATCGAGTCCCACATCAGGCTCCTTGCTCCGCAGGGAGCCTGCTTCTCCGTCTGACTCTGCCTTCCACTCTGTCTGCCTGTGCTTGCTCTCGCTCGCTCTCTGACAAATAAATAAAATCTTGGAAAAAAAAAAGTAGCTTGGGTTTGCAATTCCATCCTCACCCTGGTGTTCAGTAAGCTCTCTTGATAGGGAATTCTGAAGCCACAACACAGCATTCTGCCTTCCCCATAGCAAGAAAAAACAGCCTGGAGAGACTGCCCAGAAACCCTACATGAGGATAAATCTACTCGACCCTCGAGTGAAACCCATTTATAGGTTTACCTGGCCACTAGCGCTGAGTCTGACAGAACCTCGTCTCTGACCTCGTGTCAGGACCCAGAGACTGGGCTCCAACTCCAGAATGTGAGACCAGCCATGTCCCAGGGCTGTCATCTCTACCCATTCTTGATTCAGGCATCTGTCCCCAGACATTTGCTGAAATCCCTGCCAATGGGGGAACCAGAAGCACAATAGGGAAATCCTCCTTCCCCATGGCAGGAATGATGGCTCTTGGGATGGGTTTCCAGACCTCAGAGTGGTAGCCAGCTGAATGGCCAATGATAACCCGCCCACTCATGAGGGCCGCCCTGGACACAAGCAGGCATTGTGACCCCCAACATGAGCATGCTTTCAAACAAACACTCTCAGTTGCATTCCAGAATCCAAATTTGCAGGCCTGATATGCCCCTAAGCACAAATCCTAACACCTGGTGAGATTTTTCAGGGGCTCAGAAACACAGCCTGTCTCTGGAATCCCTGTTTTGGGACACCCCTAAGATGGAAAATAGCACTCTCCCCTTCGCCAAGAAAGCCACCATAGTATAGGGAGCCGCTAGGATCCTTGAGAGGAAAAATCTCCCATGGATCCATGAGACCACACCTGTATTCCGAGGCCATCCTGGACACAAAAGCCAGATACACAAGCCTGTGCTACCACCTTCAAGGCAACTAATTTATAGTTCCAGACGAGCTGCCCTCCAGGTCTATGCATTGGGCCTGCGATCACCTCACCGCTAACCTTAACCCGAGTTTGTGCTTACAGACTTCTATCCCGAAACCATGGCTCATATTTCCTCCAGGATGGGGTCTCTGGAGCCACACCAAAGGACTGTGCCTGCCATCCCCAAGGAAAATGTGTCCGTCACATTTGCCTAAAACTTCGAGATAAGGAGAAACCTGCAAGGCCCCTGAGCCCACCCCAATACTGGAGGCCCCTCTGGACACAAATGTGCAGTCTGAAATACGCTGATCACCTGAATCCAGGCAGATACCCAAGTCAGTGTTTCTCAGTCAGAAGATTGAACCTGACATGCTCCTATGACCTCATTGTAACCCCTGATTATGTTTTCAGGCATCTGTAATCAGAGACCTGTTCTGGAGTACCAACTTAAGATACAACATATGGTCCCTGATCCCCACAACAGAACATCTCCTTTCTCTAGATGGAAGCCGTGCTCTTGGAACTGTGTCAAACCCTCAGGGTAGATGAATCCTACTTGGCCCGTAGCCACCAGCAGATTCTAAGATCTCACTGGTAACAAGCCAGCATTGTGAGCCATCTTCATGAGATTCCATGTCAACTACAGGCCTTGGTACTTCACCCCAGAGCCTTCAGAAAGAACCTGTCATGTTCCTCAGCTGCAATGTTCAGTGGAAGTGTGCTTTCCAGGCATCCATGTGGGAGTGCTCTGCTACCCAAACTTTCCACATGGGGGACTCTCGAGCAAACAAATCTGACTGCCCTGTCCTGTAGAAGGAAACCTGGCTGTTTGGAGCATCTCACAAGCTCAAGTGTGGGAAATCCTCTATGACCTCTTTTCAACTCCTCTCCATTTGTCGGTCATTATAGACACAAACTCCAGCTTGAGCAAACATCTGACGTCTGCGCTTACTCAGGTGCTGGATATTCGAATCAGCCGCTGCACACTGGAAATGCCATTCGCTTGTCACTGAATTTATTCATAGCTTGGGTTTACAATTCCATCCTCACCCTACTGGTCCACAAGCCCTCATGATAGGGAATTCTGCAGCCACAACACAGCATTCTGCCTTCCCAATAGAAAGAAGAAGGGCCTGGTGAGTCTGCCCAGAAACTCCACATTATGATCAATCTACTTGTCCCTTGAGGGAACCCTGAATTATAGACAGCCCTGGCCCCTAGTGTTGTGTCTGACAGAGCCTAAGCCCCGACCTCGTGTCAGCCACCTAGAAGGCGGGGCCCATATCCCGCATGTTAGACTGGCCACGGAACAGAGCCGTCATCTTTACCCATCCTTGGTATTCAGGCATGTGTCCCCAGACCTTTCCTGGAATCCCTACTAATGAGGGAACCTGAATCACAATAGAGAAATCCTCATTCCCCATGGCAGGATTCCTGTAAGTTCGGAAGGGTGTCCAACACTCAGAGTGTTAGCCTACTGAATGGCCATTGAGACCACCCCCATTCCTGAGGGCCACCCTATGCAAAAGCTTGCATAGTGACCCTCAACCTGAGCATGCTTTCAAACAAACGCTCTCAGTTGTATCTCCAGGACTTGCATTGGAGGCCTGGTAAGCCCCTATGCCCAAATCATAACCCTTGGTGGGTATTTCCAGGTGCCCAGAGCCAGAGCACTTCTCTGCAATCCCTGTTATGGGACACCCTTAATATGGAAAACAGAACTCTTTCCTCTCTGAGAAAGCCACCACATTATAAGGAGCCGCCAGGATACTTGAGAGGAAATATCACCCATGGACACCTGAGACCACACCTGCATTCTTAGTCCATCGTGGATACACAATCCAGATAAAAAAGCCTGTGCTACCTCCTTTGAGGCATGCGATTTACATTTCACACGGAGCTTCCCTCCAGGAGTATGCATTGGGCCTACAATCACTTCGCCACTAAACCTAACCCGCATTTGTGTTTGCAGACTTCCCTCCGAAAACCATGGCTCTCATGCCCTCCAGCATGGGGTCTTTGGAGCCACACCACAGGACTGTGCCCACCATTGCCAAGGAAACTGTGCCCATCAAATTGCCCTATCTTTCCAGATTAGGAGAAACCTGCAAGGTCCCTGAGCCCACCCCAATACTGGTTGCCACTCTGTACACAAATGCACAGTCTGGAACACCCTGATCACCTACATCTAGGCAGACTTTGAAGTCAATGATACTGAGTCAGAGGATTGAACCTGACATTCCGTTAGGATTTTATTGGAACCCTAGATTAAATTTTCAGGCATCTATCCTCAGAGGCCTGTTCTGCAATACCAAATTATGATACATTTGGTCCGTTAGCCCCACATCAGAACATCTCTGGTCCGAGAAGGAAACCGTGCCCTTTGACCAGTGTCAAACCCTCAGGGTAGATGAATCCTACATGGTCCCTTAGCCACCAGCACACTCTAAGGTCTCCATGGTAACAAACCTGCATTATGACCCATCTTCATGAGACTTCATGTCAACTCCAGGCCTTGGTAATTCGCCCAAGAGCCACCAGAACGAATTGGCCATGTTTCTCAGCTGCAATTTTAATGGAGGTGTGCTTTTCAGGCATCCACGTGGGAGTGATCTGCTACCCAAACTTTCCACATGGGGGACCCTGGAGCAAATAAACCAGACTCCCCCTGTGTGGTAGAAGGAAACTTTGCTGTTTGAAGCATCTCACAAGCCCCAGCATGTGAAATCCTCCATGGTCTCTTGACGCCACCCCTCCATTCATCGGTCATCATAGACATAAACTCCAGCATGAGGAAATGTCTGACTTTCACCTTTACTCAGGTGCTGGATATCTGGAATCAGACACTACACAATGGAACTGCCTTTTGCTTGGCACTGAATTGAACCTTAGCTTGAGTTTACAATTCCATCCTCACCCTACTGGTCCCCAAGCCCGCTTGATAGGGAATTCTGGGGCCACAACGCAGCTTTTTGCCTTCCCCTTAGAAAGAAGAAGGGCATGGTGATTCTGCCCAGAAACTCTGCATGAGGATCAATCTGCTCAGCCCTTGAGGGATCCCTGATTCATACTCAGCCCTGACCACTAGTTCTGTTTCTGACAGAGCCTGAGTGCTCAATTCATGTCAGCTACTCAGAGAGTCAGGCATGTGAGACTGGCCATGTCTCAGGTCCCTCATCTCTACCCATCCTTGGTATTCAGGCATCTGTCCCCAGACATTTGCTAGAATACCTGCTAATGGGGGAACCTGAGGCACAATAGAGAATTCTTCCTTTTCCATGGCAGGAAACCTGGTAGTTGGGATGGGTGTCCTACATTAAAGTGGTAGCCAGCTGCATGGCCAAGGAGACAACTCCCACTCATAAGGGCTGCCCTAATCACATCAGGCATTGTGACACTCGGACTAGCATGCTTTCAAACAAACGCTCTCAGTTGTACCTCCAAGTCACACATTGTAGGCCTGGTACTCCCCTAGGCCCAAATCCTAATCCTGGTGGGATTTTCCAAGCACCCAGACTCACAGCCCTTCTCTGGAATCCCTTTTTGGGGAACATCTAAGATTGAAAACAGCACTCTTCCATTCAAACGAGAAAGCCACCATACTATTGGGAGCTTCCAGGATCCGTAGAGAGGAAAATACTCTCATGGAAACATTAGAACACACCTGCATTCTAAGGCTATCATGGACACACAATCCAGATACAAAAGCAAGTGCTAGTGCCTTCGAGGTACGTGATTTACAGTTCCTGACGATCTGCCCTCCAGGTCTATGCATTGGGCCTACGATCACCTCACAACTCAACCTAATCCGAGTTTGTGATTGCAGACTTCTCTCCCAAAACCATGGCTTACATGCCCTCCACGATGGAGTCTCTGGAGCCACACCACAGGACTGTGCCTGCCACCCCCAAGGAAACCGTGCCCACAAATTTGCCTAAACCTTCAAGATTAGGAGAAACCTGCAAGGCCCCAGAGCCCACCCCAATATTGGAGGCCACTCTGTACACAAAGGCACAGTCAGAAACATTCTGGTTGCCTACATATAGGCAGACACCGAAGTCAATGTTCCTGAGTCTGATGATTCAACCTGAAATTCCCCTTGGACTTCATTGGAACCCTAGATGAAGTTTTTAGGCATCTGTCCTCAGAGGCCTGTTCTGGAATACCAACTTATGATACAACATTTGGTCCATGAGCCCCACAACAGAACATCTCCGATACCCAGAAAGAAACCATGTTCTTCGACCGGTGTCAAACCATCAGGATAGACTAATCATACATGGCCCCTTAGCCACCAGCACATAGTAAGATTTCCGTGGAAACAAAACTGCATTGTGACCCAACTTCATTAGAATCCAGGCCTTGGTACTTTGCCCTAGAGCAACCAGAAAGAACCTGCCATGTTCCTTAGGTGCAATGGTCAATGTAGGTGTGCTTTCCAGTATCCACGTGCGAGTACTATGCTACCCAAACTTTGCACATGGGGGAACCTGGTGTAAACAAACCAGACCTCCCCTGTCCAGTAGAAGGAAACCTTATGTTTGGATCAACTCACAGGCCTCAGCGTGTAAACTGCTCCATGGCCTCTTGATGCCACCACTCCATTGGTCGGTCATCATAGACACAAACTCCAGTCTAAGCAAACATCTGACATGCACCCTTATCCCGGTGCTGGATGTCTTGAATAAACCACTGCACATTGGAACTGCCTTCCACTTGGCACTGAATTGAACCATAGCTTGTGTTTACAATTCCATCCTCACCTGACTGGTCCCTAAGCCCTCTTGATAGGGAAATCTGGGGCCACAACGCAGCATTCTGCCTTCCCCATCGAATGAAGAAATGCCTGGTGAGTCTGCCCTGAAAACCCACATGAGGATCAATCAGGTCGGCCCTCGAGTCAACACCGATTTATAGGCTGCCATGGCCACTAGTGCCGTGTCTGACAGAGCCTGAGCTCGACTGAGTTTCAGCCACTAAAGAGCAGGCCCCATATCTAGCATTTGGGATTGCCATGGCCAAAGTATGTCATCTCTACCCATCCTTGATATTCAGGCACCTGTCCCCAGACCTTGGCAGGGATCCCTGCCAATTAGGGAACTTGAAGCACAATAGAGAACTCTTCTTTCCCCATGGCAATAAACCTGGCTTTTGGGATGGGTGTTCTACCCTCAAAGGGGGAGCCAGTTACAACATCAATGACACCACACACACTCCTGAGGACTACCCTTGGCACAAACAGGCATTGTGACCCTCACCCTGAGCATGCTTTCAAAAAATCCCTCTCAGATTCACCACAATGATCCCTCATTTCAGGCCTGGTATGCCTGTAGGTTCAAATCATAAAACTTGGTGGGATTTTCGAGGTGCCCAGACCCAGAGACCATCTCTGGAATTTTTGTTTTGGTGCACCCTTCAGATGGAAAACAGCACTCATCCCTTCCCCAAAAATGTCACCAAATTATGAGGAGCCACCAGGATCCATAGAGAGGCAATGTCTCCCATGGACCCATGAGAACACACCTTCATTCCGAGGCCATCCTGGACACACAATCCGGAGAGAAAAGCCTGTGCTACTGCCTTCCATTCACCCTAATTACAGTTCCAGATGAGCTGCTCTCAAGGTATATGCATTGGGCCTGTGATCACCTCGCCACTCACCCTAATTCGAATTTGTGTTTGCAGACTTATCTACCAAAACCATGGCACACATGCCCTCCAGGATGGGGTCTCTGGATCCACACTGCAGGACTGTCCCTGCCATCCACAAGGAAACTGTTTCCATCACAGTTGCCCAAACTGTCTAGATTAGGAGAAACCTACAAGGCCTCTGGGCCTACCCCAATTTCGGCGGCCGCTCTGAACACAAATGCACAGTCTGAAATACCCTGATCTCCTACATCCAGGAACACAGCCAAGTCAATGGTCCTGAGTCAGAATAATGAACCTAACATGCCCCTAGGACGTCATTGGAACCATTGATTCGGCTTTCAGACATGTGTCCTCAGAGGCCTGTTCTAGAATGCGACTTATGATACAACATGTGGTGGCTGGGCCACACAACAGAACATCTCCTGTCCCCAGAAGGAAACCGTGCCCTACAATCTGTGCAAAATCCCAGAGTAGTAGATTCCTGCACAACTACTAAGCCACCAGCACATTCTAAGATCTACCTGGTAACAAACCAGCTGTGTGGCCCATCTGCAAGAGATTCCATGTCAAATCAAGGACTTGGTACTTTGCTACAGAGACACCAGAATAAAGCTGCCATGTTCTTCAGTTGCAATGGTCAATGAAGTTGAACATTCCAGGCATCCATGCGGTAGAGCTCTGCTACCCAAACTTTCCACATGGGGGACCCTGGAGCAAATAAACCACACTCCACCTGTCCAGTAGAACAAAACCTTGCTATTTGGAGCAGCTCATGAGTCTCAACGTGAAAATCCCTCCATGGCTTCTTGACGCCACCCCTACATTTGTCAGTCATCATAGACACAAACTCCAGTGTGAGCAAATATCCGACGTCCTCCCTTACTAAGGTGCTGGATATCTCGAAAAAGCTGCTGGACACAGGAACTGCCTTCCGCTTGGCAGTGAATTGAACTGTAGCTTGTGTTTACAATTCCTTCCTCACCCGACTGGTCCCCAAGCCTTCTTGATAGCGAATTATGGAGACACAACACAGCATTCTGCCTTCCCGATAGAAACAAGTGCCTGGTGAGTCTGGCCAGAAACCCCACATGAGGATCAATCTGCTCGGCCCTATATCGGAGGGACCCTGATTTATAGGTTGCCCTGGCCACTAGTGCTGTGTCTGACAGAGCCTGAGCCCAGACCTAGTGTCAGTCACCAGAGTTTGAGCCCCACATCTAGTATTTGGGAATGCCATGGCTCAAGTATTTCATCTCTACCCATCCTTGGTATTCAGGCACCTGTCCCCAGACCTTTGCTGGAATCCCTGATAATGGGGCATCCTGAAGCACAATAGAGAACTCCTCCTTCTTCATATCAGGAAACTTGGCTGTTAGGATGGGTGTTCAACCCTGAAAGGGGGAGTCATTTACAAGTCCAGTGAGACCACACAAACGCCTCAGGGATGCCCTGGAGGCAAACAGGCCTTGTGACCCTCAGCCTGAGCATGCTTTCAAACAATCCTTCTCTGTTGCACCACCATGAACCCGAATTGCAGGCCTAATATGCCCTAAGCCCAAATCCTAGCACTTGTTGTGATGTCCCAGATGCCATGAACCAGAGCCCGTCTCTGGAATCCCTGTTTTGGGGCACCCATAAGGTGGAAAACATCACTCTCCCCTTCCCCGAAAAAGCCACCAAACTATGGAGAGCCACCAGGATCCATAGAGAGGAAAAGACTCCCATGGACCCATGAGACCACACCTGCATTCCAAGGCCATCCTGGACACACAATCCAGAGAGAAAAGCCTGTGCTACTGCCTTCCAGTCTCCCTAATTATAGTTCATGACGAGCTTCCCTCCAGGTCTACGCATTGGGCCTGTGATCACCTCGCCACTCACCCTAATTTGTATTTGTGTTTGCAGACTTCTCTCCCAAAACCATGGCTCTCATGCCCACCAGAATGTGATCTCTGGAGCCACACCACAGAACTCTGGCTGCCAACCCCAAGGACACTGTGCATATCAGATTTGCCCAAACCTTCCAGATTAGGAGAAACCTGTGTGGCCCCTGAGCCCACACCAATATTGCCGGCCACTCGGGATGGAAATGTGCAGTCTGAAACACCCTTATCACCTACATCCAGGGAAATAGCCAAGTCAATGATCGTGAGATAGACGATTGAACCTAAAATGCCCCTAGGCTCTCAATGGAACCCCATTAGGTTTTCAGGCATCTGTCCTCAGGGGCCTGTTCTAAAATACCAATCTATGACACATCATGTTTTCTCTGAGCCACACGACAGAACATCCCCTGTCCCCAAAAGAATACCATGCTCTTCGACCTGTGCCAAACCCTCAGGGTAGGAGAATCCTGCATGGCACCTTAGCAACCAGCACATTCTAAGTTCTCCCTGGTAACAAACAAGCATTGTTACCCATCTGCAAGAGATCCCATGTTAACTCAAGGCCTTGGCACTTTGTCCCAGAGCCACCAGAACGAATCTGCCATGTTCCTCAGCTGCAATTGTCAATGGAGGTGTGCTTTCCTGGCATCCATGCCGGAGAGCTCTTCTTCACAAACTTTCCACATGGGGAAACCTAGAGTAAACAAACCAGACTTCAACTACTCTGTACAAAGAAATGTTACTTTTTGCAGCAGTTCACAGGCCTCAGCATGTGAACTCCTCCATGGCCTCTTTATACCACCCCTCCACTTGTCGGTCATCATAGACAAAAACTCTAGTGTGAGCAAGCATCTGACATCCACCCTTATTCCAGTGCTGGATGTCTCGAGTAAACTGCTACAAATTGGAACTGCCTTCTGCTTGGCACTGAATTGAACCATAGCTTTTGTTTACAATTCCACCCAAAACTGACTGGTCCCCAAGCTCTCGTGATTGGGAAATCTGGAGCCACAACACAGCATTCTGCCTTCCCTATTGAATGAACAAATGCCTGGGAATCTTCCCAAGAAACTCCACATGAGGATCAATCTGCTCCGCCCTCGAATATACTCTGATATAAAGGCTGCCATGGCCACTAGCGCTGTGTCTGACAGAGCCTGAGCCCCGACCGAGTTTTAGGCCTCATATCTAGCATTTGGGATTGCTATGGCCCAAGTACGTCATCTCCACCCATCCTTGGTATTCAGGCACCTATCTCGAGACCTTGCTGGAAACCCTGCCAATGGGGCAACCTGAAGCACAGAGGAACCTGACGGAAGAGAACTCATCCTTCCTCATGGCAGGACATTTGGCTGTTGGGTTGGGTGTCCAACTCTCTAAGAGGGAGCCAGATATATGACCAATGAGACCACTCCCACTCCTGAGGGCCGCCATGGGAGCAAACAGGCATTGTGAGACTCAGCCTGAGCAAGCTTTCAAACAATCCCTCTCAGTTGCACCATCATGATCCCGCATTGCAGGCCTCATACACCCCTAGGTGCAAATCCTAACCCTTGGTGGGAAGTCCCAGATGCCCAGAAAAAGAGCCTGTATCTGGAATCCCTGTTTTTGGGCACCCATAAGATGGAAAACAACACTCTTCCCTTCCCCAAAAAAGCCACCAAACTATGAGCTGCACAGATCCATAGAGAGGAAAAGTTTCCCATGGAACCATGAGACTATACCTGCATTCCGAGGCCATCCTGGACACACAATATAGAGAGAAAAGCCTGTGCTACTGCCTTCCAGTCACCCTAATTACAACTCCTGACAAGCTGCACTCCAGATCTACTCATTGGGCCTGTGATCACCTTTCCACTAACCATAACCCACATTTGTGTTTGCAGACTTCTCTCCCAAAACCATGGCTCATATGCCCTCCAGAACAGGGTCTCTGGATCCACAACACATGACTAGGCCTGCCATCCCCAAGGAAACTGTGCCCGTCAAACCTGCCCAAACCTTCCAGTTTAGGAAAAACACGCAAGAGCCCTGAGCCCGACCCAATATTGTCGGCAGCACTGGACACAAATGCCAGTCTGAAACGCCCTGATCACCTACATCCAAGCAGACAGCCATTTCAATGTTCCTGGGTCAGAAGATTGTACCTGACATGCTCCTAGGACGTCATTGGAACACTAGATTAGGTTTTCAGGCATCTGTCCTCAGGGTCCTGTTCTGAAATACCAACTTAGGATACAACATGTGGTCCCTGAGCCACACAATAGAATATCTCCTGTCCCCAGTAGGAAACCATGCCCTTCGACCTGTGCCAAACCCTCAAGATTGGAGAATCCTGCACAGCACCTTAGACACCAGCACAAACTCTAGTTTGTGCGTTGACCCATACCACAAGCTTTCCATCTGCTGGACAGTCGAGTCCTGTTGAATGGCTCCAGGATGTCCCATACGGAAAGACTGGAGAGCAGGATTCGAAGGATGGATGCCTGTACAGCATACCTCACATTCCCATTGGCTCTTTGTGACAAGACATGTTTGAACTACTGGCTCTGGGGCGAGCTAACTAGGGGGCTGAATTAAAATGGACTCTCCTGAGGATGGGTCATAATGTGGGTTTGTGTGCATGGAGACCTTGGAATATGTTGGCAGCTCAGGGGCCATGAAGTATTCGCCTAACCGAAGGGTGTAATATTGCTCCAATTAAAAAGAGATCCCTATGTGGAGATGAGACAGGTTCTCTTTGGTGCCTCAGAAAAGCCCCAGATACTGGTCTTCAAACCAGTTCTCTGAGTAGAGACACCTGGAAACCAAAGCTAGGGTTCAGATTAGAGCCTAGATGCCTGTCCGTTTCAATCTTCTGTCTCTGGGGACACTGTCTGAGTATCTAAGTGGAGATAGTTGCTCAGCTGGTGTCAGAGTGCCCCTCTTAGTCCATGGCCGAGGCATGGCCTTGGAGACCTTATTGGATTTTCCTAATCTCTAGGGTTGTGGCCAATGGATTGGGTACAGTTTTCTTGGAGAGGACTGGCACAGTCCTTCAGTGTGTCTCCATAGGCCCTAGCCTGGAGGGTGTGTGGGTCCGGGCTGTGGGCACAGAAGTCTGAAAACACAAACTCGGCTTGGGTGCGGAGCCGAGAGCATGGCAGGATGGACCCACAGACCGTGAGAGGAGATCCTCAGCTTATGAAAGAAGGGCAAATGGGAGGCAGTCACGCAAGCTTTTGTCTTTGGATGTTTTGTCTCCCATAGCCGTGGAATGTAGGGGTGAACTCAGGGGCTATGGAAGAGTCTCCCTCTCTGAGGAGTTGGTCCAGCTCTTAAGATTTTGGGGACATTTTGTGGGAAGGGTGGAGTCCTGCTGTCTGGCTCAGGTGTTCTTCCAGGAGAGGGACTCCAGATCACAGTCCTGGGTTCGAGCAAATGGAATACTCGAGCTCTTGTGAAAATTGGGATCATAGGGGCTTGGCAAGCCCCATATGCGGGCTCTTGGTCCAGGGCCTGAGAGACCTTACTTCGACATGGGGCCCATGCTGATGGTCCCAATGCGAGTTTGTACCCAAGGAGGCACTCAAGTTTAGGCTTGGCCTCAGGGGCCATGAAGGTTTCTCCTACACTGAAGGTATGACTCCATGCCAACAGCAAGCTTTCCAGCCATGGGGAAGGAGAAGATCTGATTTGTGCTTCAGTTACCCACGTTTGCCAGGATTTGATATAATATCTAGGGTCAGATGTCTGAAAACCCAGGTTGGGAAGAGATGACAGCATAAGGCCATGGCCTGTCTGATGTGCTTAGTGTGCAGCCAGCTGTTTCCTTGTCTGTCGGGACGTCAGGCTGTGTCAGACAGAGCATTACTGACCAGGGTAGCTTTTCCAGTTAGGGTGCGGTCGAGGCCAGAGCAGGTTGGTTCTCATTTGTGGTTTCTGGAGAGCCCCATAGGGCAACGTTTTTCTTCTGGTGGGCAGGCAGAAAACTGTGTTGTGGTTCTGGAATTCCCAGTCTGGAGGGCTTGTTTGCCAGGTTTGTGAAGAGGGTAGTCTGAAAACACAAGCTAGTGTTAGGTTTTGGGCCGAGGGCATGGCAGGCCCACTCTGCAGAGACTGAATCAAGATCTCCTGCATCTGAGGTCAGGGCGAGTATCAGACGTTGCCTCAGGTTGGAGTTTGTGTCCATTATGGCCCCTTCCTGAAGGGGGTGGGGGCGTCATGAGGCCAGGGAGGTTTCCCAACGCTGGGAGTTATGAGCTGCCCCAAACATCAAGGTTTCCTCTGTAGGACAGTCGAGTACTATGAGATGGTTCTAGGATGACCCCTACAGAAAGACTCGAGAGAAGGGGTCTAAGCATGAATGTCTGCAAATGCCACCTCACATTCCCACTGGCTGCTTGGGGCAAGGCAGGCTCAATCTGCAGGCTCTTGGGCGGGTTTCTCAGAGGGCTGAGTTGAAATGGACTCTCCTGAGGATGAGTCATACTGTGGGTTGGTGGCCATGGAGACCTTGGAATGTGGCGGTGGCTCAGGGACTCTGCAGGTTTCTCCAAACCGAAGGGTTTGACACAGCTCCAACAATGAAGCTTCCCATGTGGAGACGATAGTTGTTCTGTTTGGTGTCTCAGGAAAGCCCCAGATGCTGGTCTTCAAACCCAGGCCTCTGAGGAGTGACACCTGGAAACCAAAGCAAGAGTTCAGATTAGGGCCCAGGGGCCTGTCTGGTTCAATCTACTGTCTCTGCCGACATCTGTCTGTGTTTCTGCATGGAGGTAGTTGCTCAGCTAGTGTCAGGATGCCTTTGTCCAGAGAGGCTTATAGTAGTGGGATGTCCTTGGGGGCCTTGAGGTTTCTCCTATTCTGTGGGGTTATGGGCAATGGAATGGGCATAGTCTCCTTGGAGAGAGCAGGACAGTCCTGTGGTGTGGCTCCAGAGGCCCCAGCCTGGCGGCTGTGTGGGCCAGGGCTGTGGGGACAGACATCCAAAAACACAAACTCGGCTGAGGTTTGGGGCTGAGGTTATGGCAGGAGTGATCTACAGTCCGTGAGGTGAGCTCATTGTGATTAGAAAGTAAGGCGAGTGAGAGGCGGTCGTTCAAGCTTATGTCTCTGGATGTTGTATTCATGATGGTCATTTAATGTAAGCATGGTCTCATGGGCCATGGAAGTCTCCCTCTCTGGTGATTTGTCCGGCTCCCAAGAGATTGGGGTCATTTTGTGGGAAGGGAGGAGTCCTGTTTTCTGCCTCATGTGTTCCCACAATAGAGGGATTCTAGAGCAGAGCACTGGGTACATACAACTGGAATACCCACCCTCTGGTTAGGCCTGGGGTCCTATGGGCATGGCAAGCCCATATGCAGATTCTTGGTCCAGCCACTGAGAGACGTTACTTGAATAGTGGACTCATGCTGAGGGTCACAATGTGTGTTTGTGCCCAAGGTGGTCCCCAATATTGGGCGGGACTTCATTGAGCTTGCAGGTTTCTCCTACACTGAACCTTGGACATGCCAACCTCAGAGTTTCTTGCCATGGGGAAGGAGGAGTTTTGATTTCTGCATCACGTTCACCTCTAGGCACTAATTGGAGATAAGGTCTAGGTTCTGAAGCCTGAAAACCGAGGTTTGGAAGAGATGACGACCTAAGGCCATGGCGGGTCCGATGTGTTCAGTTTGGGGCCAGCTTTCTAGGTGTCGTTCAGGAGGTCTGCACTCAGGCTGTGCCAGACAGGGCATTCGTGCCCAGATACGCTGTATAATTGGGGTACAGTTGAGTGGCATGCAGAAGATAATTATTTGGGGTTTCTCCGTAGCCCCATAGGGCAAAGTCTTTCTTCTGGAGGGCAGGCAGAGTGCTGCATTCTGGCTCCGGAACTGCCAAACTGGAGGCCTTGCGGCCAGGAATGCAAGGATGTAAGTCTGAGAACTGAAGCTTTGCTTTGGTTTCAGGGCGAGGACATGGCAGGCACACTCTGCAGAGCTAAATTGAGATTTCATGCATCTGAGGTCAGGGCGAGGTTCATATGTTGGCTCAGGTTGGAGTTTCTGTCCATGATGGCCCCTTCATGAAGGGAGGTCATCACACCGCCATTGGTGTTTTCCCATGATGGCAGTAGTGAAATGCTCCAAACCACAAGGATTTTCTGCGGGTCAGTTGAAACCTGTTGGATGGCTCCAGGGCATCCCATATGGAACAATTGCAGAGCAGGGTTCTAAGGATGGATGCCTGGGCATCCGGCCTTGCATTCCAATTGTCTCCTAGCGAAATGGCACGTTTGATTGCTGCCTATGATGTAGCAGCCGAGGGGGCTGAGTTGAAATGCATTCTCCTGAGGTTCGGTCATAATGTGGGATTGTGTCCATGGAGACCTTGGAATGGGGCAGTGGCACCAGGGCTCTGAAGGATGCTCCTAACCAGAGGTTTAGACACAGCTCCAAGAAGCATTTTTCCCATGGGGAAACAAGATTTGTTCTCATTGGTGCTTCAGTAACCCCCAATATGCTGGTATTGGAAACCAGAACTCTGAGGAGAGATGCCTGGAAACCAAGGCAATGGATCTGATTAGGGCCTGGGGCCTGTCTGGTTTAATCTTGTTCTCTCGGTTCATCTGTCTATGGGATTGAGTGGAGGTAGTTCCTCAGCTGGTGTCAGATTGCCCCTATTTGTCCTGGGCAGTCTACACTATTGGGATGGCCACTTTGACTTTGGAGGTTTCTCCTAATTTGCAAGTTTGTGGCCAATGAAATGGGCAGAATTCCTTTGGGGAGGGAAGGCACAATCCTGAGGTGTGGCTCTAGGGGCTCAAGCATGGAGGGTGTGTGGGTCAGAGCTGTGGGGACAGAAGTCTGAAAACAGAAACTCGTCTTAGGTTTGGGGACATAGGTATGGGAGGCCCGATCTACAGACCTTGAGCAGAACTCTTCAGGATATGAACAAAGAGTGAGTGTGAGGCACTTGCTCAGGCTTTTGACTCTGGATTTTGTGTCACTGATGGCCGTGGAATGTAGGGGCATCCTCATGGACCATGGGTGAGAGTTCCTCTATGGGGATTTATATGATCCCAATATTTTGGGGTCATTCCGTGGGATGGGAGGAGTCCATTCTGTTTTTTTTTTGTTTTGTTTTGTTTTTTTTTTACCTCAGGTGTGCCACTAAAGAGGGATTCCAGAGCAGAACCCTGGGAAGGGGCGACTGGACAACCCGAACTCTGTATAAGATTGGGGGCCTAAGGGCATGGCAATCCCCATATGGGGTACCTTGGTCCAGCCACTGAGAGGTCTTACTTGAGTACAGTGCTCACACTGAGGGTCACAATGCATGTTTGTGCCCAATGTAGGCATCAAGCATGGGCGGGGACTCATGGGCCATGCTTGATTCTCCTACACTGAACTTTGGACAACATACGAACCACAAGGTTTCTTTCCATGGGGAAGGAGGAATTCTGATTTCTGCATCATGTTCACGCCTGGGCAGTGACTGGAGATAAGATCTAAGTTCTGAATCCAGAAAATCGAGGTTGGGATGAGATGATAACCTAAGGTCATGGAGGGTCCGATGTGCTCAGTGTGCGGTCAGCTTTCTGGGTGTTGTTCAGGAGGTATGGATTCAGGCTGTGTCAGACAGTGCATTAGTGCCCAGGTTAGAATGTATAATTTGGGTACAGTTGAGTTCCATGTAGGTTCATCCTCATTTATTGTGTCAGGGAAGCTCACTGGGGCAACATTTTTCTTCTGGTGGGCAGGCAGAGTGCAGCATTGTGGGTCCAGAATTGCCAAACTTGAGGGCGTCGGGACCAGGAGTGTGAGGACGTAAGTCTGAGATCATAAGCTAGACTTAAGTTTCAGGGCGAGGGCACGGCAGGCACCCTCTGCAGATCCGAATCAAAATCTCATTCATCTGAAGTCAGGACGAGGATCAGACTTAGGCGCAGGTTGGAGTTTCTGTCCATGATGGCCCCTTCATCAAAGGGGTGGAATCTCGAGGCCATGGAGGTTTTCCCACGTTGGGAGTTGTGGGATGCTCCAAACTGCAAGGATTCCTTCTGCGGGAAAATTGAGACCTGTTGGATGGCTCCAGGACATCCCATATGGAATGACTCCAGAGCCGGGTTCTAAGGATGGATGCCTGAGCAGACTGCCTCTTACACCAATTGTCTCCCTGCCACAAGACAGGTACGATCTGATGGCTATGCAGGAGCAATCGTGGGAGCTGAGTTGAAATGGACTCTCCTGAAGATGGGTCTTAATGTGTGTTTGTGTCCATGAGGACGTTGGAATGGGGTGGTGGCCCCAGGGCTCTAAAGATTCTAACCGGAGATTTTGAAACAACTCGAAAGAGCAAGTTTTCCATGTGGAGACAAGATTTGTTCTAATTGGTGCCTCAGGAAACCCACATATGCTGGTATTAGAACCAGGCCTCTGAGGAGAGATACATAGAAACCACAGCAATGCATCCAATTAGGTCCTAGGAGCCTCTCTGGTTCAATCTTCTTCTCTGTCGACATCTGTCTATTTTATGAAATGGAGGTAGTTGCTCAGCTGGTGTCAGACCGCTCCTGTTTGTCCGGGCGGCCTACACTATAGGGATGGCCTCGGGGACTTTGGAGGTTTCTCCTAAATTGTATGATTATGGACAATGGAATGGGCAGAATTCCTGTGGTGTGGGCAGGCACAGACCTGATGTGTGGCTCCAAGGGCCCAGCCTTGAGGGTGTGTGGGCAAGGACTGTGGGGACAGATGTCTGAAAACACAAACTCAGCTTAGGTTTTGGGACGTAGGTATGGCAGGTTGATTTACAGACTATGAGGAGAACTTTTTGGGATATGAATAAAGGGTGAAAGTGTGACACTTGTCAGGCTTTTGCCCCTGGATTTTGTGTCAATGATGGCTGTGGAATGTCGAGGAGTCCTCATGGGCCATGGAAGAGTCTTTCTCTCTGTGGATTTGGCCAGATCCCAATTGTTTTGGGTTAATCTGTGGGATTCAGTTTTGTTAACTAAGGTGTCCCACCAAAAGAGGGATTCCAGAGCAGAGCCCTGGACAACAAGAAATCTAACTAAAAATACTGGCCTAGGGGCATGGCAAGCCCAATATGCCTTCTAATGGTCCAGCCACTGAGAGGCCTTCATTGAGGACAGAACTCATGCTGAGGGTCACAATGCGTGTTTATGCCCTTGTGGTACTCAAGCATGGGTGGGGACTCATGGTGCATGCTTGTTTCTCCTACACTGAATGATAGTCAACATGTCAACCACATGAGTTCTTGCCATGGGGAAGTATTAATTCTGATTTCTGCATGTCATTCACCCCTGGGCAGTGATTGGAGATAAGGTCTAGGTTGTGAAGTCTGAAAACCGAGGTTGGGAAGAGATGACGACCTAAGACCATGTCGGGTCCGATATGCTCAGCGTGGAGCCAGCTGTCTGGGTGTTGGTCGGGAGGTGCAAGCTTGGGCTGTGTCAGACAGGGCATTAGTGCCCAGGGTAGATTGTATAATTGGGGTACAACTGAGTGCCGTGCAGGTTGATCTTTATTTGGCATTTCTGGGTAGCCCCAAGGGCAATGTTTTTCTTCTGGAGAACAGGCAGAGTGCTGCATTGTGGCTCCGGAATTTCCAAAGTGGATGCCTTGTGGACGGGGAGTGTGAGAACGGAAGTCTGAGAACACATGTTAGGCGTAGGTTCTGGGCGAGGGCACGGCAGGCACCCTCTGCAGATCTGAATCGGGATATCATGAATCTGAAGTCAGGGCAAGGTTCAAACCTAGGCTTAGGTTTGAATTTCTGTCCATTCTGGCCACTTTATGAAGGGGACAGCATCTCCAGTCCATGGAGGTTTACCCACAATGGGAGTTGTGAGATGCTCCAAACAACAAGGATTCCTTCTGATCAACAATTGAGAACTTTTGTATCACTCCAGTACATACCATACAGAATGACACCAGAGCAGGGATCTTAGGATGGATGCATGGGAAGCCCTCCTCACATTGCAGTTGTCTCCTAGCAAATAGACAGGTTTGATATGCTGGCTCTGTCAGAGCAACCAAAGGGGCTGAGTTGAAATGGACTCTCCTGAGGATGGATGCTAATGTGGGTTTGTGTCCATGGAGACCTTGGAATGGGGCGTTGGTGCATGGGCCCTGAAGGATTCTCCTAACCGGAGGTTTTGAGACATCTCCAAAGGACAAGTTTCCCATGTGGAGACGAGATTTGTTCTGATTGGTGCCTCAGGAAACCCCCATATACTGTTATTGGAATATAGGCCTCTGAAGAGAAATAACTGGAAACCAAAGCAATGGCTCCATTTAGAGCCTAGGGGCCTGTCCGGTTGAATCTTCTTCTCTGTGTACATCCATCTAAGGTATTAGTGGAGTTACATGCTCAGCTGGTGTCAGATGGCCCTTGTTTGTCCCAGGCGGCCTACACTATTGTGAAGGCCTTGGGGACTTTGGAGGTTTCTCCTAATTTTATGATTATGGACAATGGAATGGGCAGAATTCCCGTGGAGAGGGAAGGCACAGTTTTGATGTGGCTCCAGGGGCCCCAGCCTGCAGGGTGTGTGCACCAGGACTGTGGAGACAGAAGTCTAAAACACAAACTCAGTTTAGGTTTAGGGACGTAGGTATGGCAGGCCCGATCTACAGACCGTGAGGAGAATTCTTCCAGATATGAAGAAAGAGAGATTGTGAGGCACTTGTTCAGGCTTTTGTTTCTGGATTTTGTGTCAACGATGGGCGTGGAATGTCCGGGAGGCCTCATGGGCCATGGACGAGTCTTCCGCTCTGTGGATTTGGCCCGATTCCAATTGTTTTGGGTCAAACTGTGGGATGGGAGGAGTCCTTTCAGTTTTGTTACCTCAGGTGTCCCACCAAAAGAGGGATTCCAAAGCCGAGCCCTGGGGAGGGGAGACTGGAGAACCAGAAATCTGGTTAAAAATTGGGGCCTAGGGGCATGACAAGCCCAATATGCTGTCTTTTGGTCCAGCCACTGAGAGGCCTTACTTGAGAACTGGGCTCACGTTGAGGGTCAGAATGCATGTTTGTGAACGACTTGGTCCTCAAGCATCTGCAGGGCCTCATGGGCCACACTGGTTTCAACTACATTTTATGTTGGACAACATGCCAACCACAAGGTTTCTTGCCATGGGGAAGGAGTTCTGATTCCTGCATCATGTTCAACCCTGGGTGGTGACTGGAGATAAGGTTTAGGTTCTGAAGCCTGAAAACCGAGGTTGGAAAGAGATGATGACCTAAGGCCATGGCGGGTCTGTTGTGCTCAGTGTGTGGCTAGCTGGGTGGGTGCGAGCCAGGAGGTTCAGTCTCAGGCTGTGCCAGAAAGGGCAGTAGTGCCCAGGGCAGCCTGTATAATTGGGGTCCAGTCAAGTGGCATGCAGGTTGATCCTCATTTGGGGAATCTGGGTAGCCCCAGAGGGCAAAGTTTTTCTTCCGGAAAGCAGGCAGAGTGCTGCCTTGTAGTTCTGGAATTGCCAAACTGGAGGGCTTGTGGGCCAGGAATGTGAGGATGGAAGTTGAGAACACAAACTAGACTTACGTTTCTGGGCAAGGTCACGGCAGGTACACTCTGCAGAGCTGAATCAAGATGTCCTGCATCTGAAGTCAGGGCGAGGATCAGACGATCGCTCAGGTTGGAGCTTCTGTCCCTGATGGCCCCTTCATGAAGCACAGGGTGCGGGATCACGAGGCCATGGAGGTTTGCCCACGATGGGATTTGTGAGATGCTCCAAACAGTAAAGATTCTTCTGCGGGACTATTGAGACCTGTTGGTTGGCTCCAGGACTTCCCATACAGCATAATTCTGAGAATGGTTCTAAGTATGGATGTCTGGGAAGCCTGCCTCTCATTCCAATCATCTCCTAGCGACAAGACGGGTTAGATCTGCTGGATCAGGGGGAGCAACTGAGGGGGCTGAGTTGAAATGGACTCTCCTGTGGATGGGTGCTAATGTGGGTGTGTCTCCATGGAGACCTTGGAATGAGGCGCTGGCACCGGGAACCTGAAATGTCCTTCTAACCAGAGGCTTTGATAGAGCTCCAACATGCAAGTTTCCTATGTGTAGACGAGATTTGTTCTGATGGGTGCCTCAAGAGAAGCCCTCAGCTGGTATTGGAAACCAGGCTTTTGAGGAGTCATGCCTGTAAACCAAAGCTATGGATCCCATTATGGCCTGGGGTCCTGTCTGGTCAATCTTCTTCTCTGGGGACATCCATCTATGGTATGAGTGGAGGTAGATGCTCAGCTGGTGTCAGACGGCCCTTTTTTGTCCCAGACAACCTACACCATTGGTATGGCCTCAGGGAATTTGGAGATTTCTCCTAATTTGTACGGTTTTGGATAATGGAATGGGATGAATTCCCATGGATTGGTTAGGCACAGTCTTAATGTGTGGTTCCAGGGGCCCAGCCTGGAGGGTGTGTGGCCCAGGACTTTGAGGACAGAACTCAAAAAACACAAACTCAGCTTAGGTTTGGGAACGTAGGTATGGCACGGCCGAACTACAAATCATGAGAAGAACTCTTCAGGATATGAAGAAAGAGCGAGTCTGAGGCGCTTAGTTAGGCTTTTGTCTCTGGATTATGTATCAGCAATGGCCGTGGAATGTCGGAGAGGCCTCATGGGCCATGGACGAATCTTCCTCTCTGTGGATTTGGCCCTATCCCAATTCTTTTTCGTGAATCTGTGGGATGGGAGGACTCCTTTAAGGTTTGTTACCTGAGGTGTCCCACCAAAAGAGGAATTCCAAAGCAGAGCCCTGGGCAAGAGTGAAGGGACAACCCGAAATATGGTTAAAAATTAGGGTCTAGGGGCATGGCAAGCCCAATATGCTGTTTCTTCATGCAGCCACTGAGAGGCCTTGCCTGAGGACCGGGCTCAGGCTGAGGGTCACAATGTGTGTTTGAGACCAATGTGGCCCTCAAGCATGGGCTGGGTCTCATGTGCCACACTGGTTTCAACTACACTGAACGTTGGACAACATGCCAACCACGAGGTTTCTTGCCAAGGGAACGAGTTCGGATTTCTGCAACATTTTCAAACCTGGGCAGTGATTGGAGATAAGGTCAAGGTTCTGAAGCCTGAAAACCGAGGTTGGGTAGAGATGATGACCTAAGGCCATGGCGGGTGCAATGTGCTCAGTGTGCGGCCAGCTGTCTGGGTGGGGCCAGGAGTTCCAGGCTCAGGCTGTGTCAGAATGGGCAACTGTGCCCACTTCAGCCTATATATTTGGTGTACAGCCAAATGGCGTGCAGGTTGATCCTCATTTGGGGTTTCTGGGTAGCCCCAGAGGGCAATGTTCTTCTTCCAGGGAGCAGGCAGAGTGCCGCATTGCACTTCTGGATTGCCAAACTGGAGGGCTTGTGGGCCAGTAGTCTGAGGACTGAAGTCTGAGAACACAAGCTAGGCTTAGTTTTTATGCGTGAGGACATGGCAGGCACAATCTACAGACCTGAATCGAGATCTCGTGCATCTGAAGTCAGGGTGAGGATCAGACGATCTTCAGGTTGGACTTTCTGTCCCTGATGGCCCCTTCATGAAGGGGGGGAATCAAGAGGCCATGGGGGTTTTCGCACGATGGGAGTTGTGAGAAGCTCCAAACTACAAAGATTCTTCTCCAGGACAATTGAGACCTGTTAGTTGGCGCCAGGCCAAGGATTCCAAGCATGGTTCTGAGGATGGATGGCTGGGTACCCCACCTGGCATTCCAATTTTCTCCTAGCTACAAGAAAGGTTAGATCTGCTGGATCTGGGGGAGCAACTGAGGAGGCTGAGTTGAAATTGACTCTCCTGTGGATGTGTCCTAATATATTTTTGTGTCTATGGAGACCTTGGAATGAAGCGGTGGCACTGGGTCCCTGATGGGTTCTTCTAAACAGAGACTTTGACACAGCTCCACCGTGCAAGTTTCCCATATGTAGATGAGATTTGTTCTGATGGGTGAGTCAAGAAACAGCCATATGCTGGTATTGAAATCCAGGCCTCTGAGGAGACATGCCTGGAAACCATAGCAATGGATCCGATTAGTGCCTAGTGGTCTGTTCATTCCTTTTTTCCTCTGGGGACATCAGTCTATGGGTCTGAGTGCGGGTAGGTGCTCTGATGTGCTCAGATTGCTCCTGTTTGTCCTGGGAAGCCACCACTATTGGGATGGCCTCAGGAACTTTGGAGGTTTATCCTATTAGTAGGATTGTGGCCATTGGAATGGGTACACACAATTCCCTTGGAGAGGGCAAGTACAGTCCTCAGGTTTGGCTCCAAGGGCCTGAGCCTTTGGGGTGTGTAGGCCAGGGCTGTTTGGACAGTTGTCTGAAAACACAACTTCGGCTTATGTTTCGGGTCATAGGTATGGCAGGACTGATCTACAGAACATGAGAAGAACTCTTCGGGATATGAAAAAAGGGCGAGTGTGAGGCTCTTGCTCAAGTTTATCTCTGGATATCGTGTGACTCATGGTCGTGAAATTTCCGGGTGACTTCATGGGAAATGGACGAGTCTTACTCTTTAGAAGGTTGGCCTCATCCAAAGAGTTTGGTGTGTTTATGCCCTCGTCGCACTTGAGAATGGGCTGGGCCTCAGGGTGAATGCTGGTTTCTCCTACACTGAACGTTGGACAACATGCCAACCACAAGGTTTCTTGCCATGGGTAAGGAGGAGTTCTGATTTCTACATACCATCACCCCTGGGCAGTGATTGGAGAAAAGGTAGGTTCTGAAGCCTGAAAACTGAGGTATGGAAGAGATGATGTCCGAGGGCCATGGCTGGACTGTTGTGCTCAGTGTGTGGTCAGCTGTCTGTGTGTTAGTCAGGAGGACCGGGCTCAGGTGTGTCAGACCGTGCATTAGTGCACAGCTTAGAGTATATAATTTACGTACAGTCAAGTGGAGTGTAGGTTTATCCTCATATGATGTGCCTGGGCAGCTCATTAGGCAATATTTTTTTTCTAGAGGGCAGGCAGAGTGCTGCAGAGTAGGTTCGGAATTGCCAAACTTGAGGTCTTCTGGGCCAGGAGTTTGAGGACGGAAGTCTGAGAACACAAGCTAGACTTGGGTTTCAGGTCGAGGGCACGGCAGGTACCTCGGCAGATCTGAACCAATATCTCATGCATCTGAATTCAGGGCGAGGATCAGACATTGGCTCTGGTTGGAGTTTCTGTACATGACGGCCCATTCATGAAGGGAGTGGAATCTCTAGGCCATGGAGGTTTCCCCACGTTGGGAGTTGTGAGATGGCCCTTCAAAGATTCTTCTGCGGGACAATTGAGACCTGTTGGACAGCTCCAGGACATCACATATGGAATGACTCGAGAGCACCATTCGAGGATGAATGCCTGGGAAGCCCGCCTCGCATTCCAATTTTCTTCTAGCAACAAGACAGTATAGATCTGATGGCTCAGCAGGTGTTACCGGGGTGGCTGAGTTGAAATGGACTTTCCGGAGGATGGGTCCTAATGTTTGTTTGTGTCCCTGAGGGCCTTGGAATGGGGCGGTGGCACCGGCACCCTGAAGTATTCTCCTAAGCCTTTGACATAGCTCCCATGCACAAGTTTCCTTGTGGAGACGAAATTTGTTCTGATGGGTGCCTCAGGAGAAGCCCTATGCTGGTATTGGAATCCAGGCTTTTGAGGAGACATGCCTGTAAACCAAAGCTATGGATCCCATTATGTCCTAGGGTCCTGCCTGGTTCAATCTTCTTCTCTGGGGACATCCATCTATGGTATGAGTGGAGGTAGATGCTCAGCTGGTGTCAGACGGCCCTTGTTTGTCCGGGACAACCTACACCATTGGGATGGCCTCAGGGACTATGGAGGGTTCTCCTAATTTGAACGGTTTGAGACAATGGCATGGGCAGAATTCCCATGGATTGGGTAGGCACAGTACTAATGTGTGGCTCCAGGGGCTCAGTCTGGAGGGTATGTGGCCCAGGAATTTGAGGACAGAAAACAAAAAACACAAACTCATCTTAGGTTTGGGAACGTAGGTATGGCAAGCCCGACCTACAAACCAGGAGAAGAACTCTTCAGGATGTGAAGAAAGAGCGAGTCTGAGGCGCTTGCTCAGGCTTTTGTCTCTGGATTTTGTATCAGCGATGGCCGAGGAATGTCGGGGAGGCCTCCTGGGCCATGGACGAATCTTAATCTCTGTGGATCTGGTCCGATCACAATTCTTTTTCGTGAATCTGTGGGATGGGAGGACTCCTTTCAGGTTTGTTACCTGAGGTGTCCCACCAAAAGAGGAATTCCAAAGCAGAGCCCTGGGCAAGAGTGAAGGGACAAACCGAACTATGGTTAAAAATTGGGGTCTAGGGGCATGGCAAGCCCAATATGCTGTTTCTTCATGCAGCCACTGAGAGGCCTTGCCTGAGGACCGGGCTCAGGCTGAGGGTCACAATGTGTGTTTGAGACCAATGTGGCCCTCAAGCATGGGCTGGGTCTCATGTGCCACACTGGTTTCAACTACACTGAACGTTGGACACCATGCAAACCACGAGGTTTCTTGCCAAGGGAACGAGTTCTGATTTCTGCAACATTTTCAAAACTGGGCAGTGATTAGAGATAAGGTCTAGGTACTGAAGTCTGAAAACCGAGGTTGGGAAGAGATGACGAACTAAGGCCATGGCGGTTCCAATGTGCCTAGTGTGCGGCTAGCTGTCTGGCTGGGGCCAGGAGGTCCAGCTCAGGCTGTGTCAGAGAAGGCAATGATGCCCAGATCAGCATATATATTTGGTGTACAGCCAAATGGCGTGCAGGTTGATCTTTATTTGGGGTTTCTAGGTAGCCCCAGAGGGCAATGTTTCTCTTGGAGGGCCCACAGAGTGCTGCATTGTACTTCCGGATTGCCAAACTGGAGGGCTTGTGGGCCGGTAGTCTGAGGACGGAACTCTGAGAACACAAGCTAGGCTTAGGTTTTATGGTGAGGACATGGCAGGCACAATCTACAGACCTGAATCGAGATCTCTTGCACCTGAAGTCAGGTTGAGCATCAGACGATGCCTCAGGTTTGACTTTCTGTCCCTGATGGCCCCTTCATAAAGGGGGGGAATCACGAGGCCGTGGGGGTTTTCCCACCATGGGAGTTGTGAGAAGCTCCAAACTGCAAAGATTCTACTGTGGGACAATGTAGACCAGTTGGTTGGCTCCAGGCCAACGATTCTGAGCAGGGTTCTAAGGATGGATGGCTGGGTAGCCCACCTCGCATTCCAATATTCTCCTAGCTACAAGATAGGCTAGATCTGTTGGATCTCGGGGAGCAACCGAGGAGGCTGAGTTTAAATGGACTCTCCTGTGAATGGGTCCTAATATGTTTTTGTGTCTATGGAAACTGTGGCATTAAGCAGTGGCACTAGGGCCCTGAAGGCTTCTCCTAAACAGAGGTTTGACACAGCTCCACCATGCAAGTTTCCCATGTGTAGAGGAGATTTGTTCTGATGGGTGAGTCAAGAAACAGCCATATTCTGGTATTGAAATCCAGGCCTCTGAGGAGAGATGCCTGGAAACCAAAGCAATGAATCCGATTAGTCCCTAGGGGCCTGTTGGTTTCTTTTTACCTCGGGCGACATCTATCTATGGGTCAGAGTGCAGGTAGGTGCTCAGATGAACTCAGATTGCCCGTGTTTGTCCTTGGAAGCCAACACTATGGGATGGCATCAGGGAATTTAAAGCTTTATACTTTTAGTTGAGTTGTCACCATTGGAATGGGCTCACACAATTCCCTTGCGAGGGCAAGAACAGTCCTCAGGTTTGGCTTCAGGGGCCTGAGCCTATAGGGTGTGTAAGCCAGGGCTGTTTGGACAGTTGTCTGAAAACACAAACTCGACTTCTGTTTCGGGTCATAGGTAGGGCATGACTGATCTACAGACCATGAGGAGAACATTTTGGTATATGAAAAAAAAGCGATTGTGAGGCTATTGCTCATGTTTTTGTCTCTGCATATCATGTCACTCATGGTCGTGAAATTTCCGGGTGACTTCATGGGAAATGGACGAGTCTTACTCTCTGGGGATTTGGCCCCTTCCAAAGAGGTTGGGGTCATTCTGTGGGATGGAAGAAGTCGTTTTTTTTTGTTGTTGTTGCTTTGTTTTGTTTCATTTTTTAACCTCCGTTGTCCCACCAAATGAGGAATTCCAGAGTAGAGCTCTGGGGAGGGGTGACTGGACAACCAGAAATCTGGTTAAAAATTGGGGCCTAGGGCTATGTCAAGCCCATTATGACATCTAGTGATCCAGGCTCTGAGAGGACTTACTAGAGGACAGGACTCACCCTGAGGGTCACAATGCATATTTATGCCCTCGTCGCACTCAAAAATAGGCGGGCCTCAGGGTGAATGCTAGTTTCTCCTACAATGAACGTTGGACAACATGCCAACCACAAGGTTTCTTGCCATGTGTAAGGAGAAGTTCTGATTTCTGCATCACACTCACCCCTGGGCAGTGATTAGAGATAAAGTCTAGTTTCTGAGGCCTGAAAACTGAGGTAGGGAAGAGATGAGGACCTAAGGCCATGGCGAGTCTGATGTGCTCAGTGTGCGGTCAGCTGTCTGGGTGTTGGTCAGGAAGTCCGGGCTCAGGTTGTGTCAGACAGTGCATTAGTGCCCAGGTTAGACTATATAATTCGGGCAAAGTCGAGTACCGTGTAGGTTTATCTTCATATAAGGTGCCTTGGCAGCTCTTTAGGCAATATTTTTTTTCCAGAAAGCAGGCCATGTGCTGCATTGTGGGACCGGATTTACCAATCATGAGGGCTTTGAGGCCAGGAGAGTGAGGTCGGAATTCTGAGAACAAAAGCTATACTTGGGCTCAGGGCAAGGGCACGGCAGGTACCCCCTGCAGATCTGAACCAATATCTCATCCATTTCAAGTCAGGGAGAGAATTAGACTTTGGCTTAGGTTGGAGTTTCTGTGCCTGACGGCCCCTTCATGAAGGGAGCTGGAATCTCGTGTCCATGGAGTTTTTCCCACGTGGGAGTTGTGGGTTGCCCCCTTCAAGAATTCCTTCTGCGGGACAATTGAGACCTTTGGGCAGCTCCAGGACATCCCATATGGAATGACTCCAGAGCACCGTTCGAGGGAGGATGCCTGGGAAGCCAGCCTCGCATTCCAATTGTCTCCTAGCAACAAGCCAGTTTAGATCTGATGGCTCTGCAGGAGCAACCGGGGTGGCTGAGTTGAAATGGACTTTCCTGAGGATGGGTCCTAATGTGTGTTTGTGTCCATGGGGCCTTGGAATGGGGCCGTGGCACCAGGACCCTGAAGTATTCTCCTAAGCTTTTGACATAGCTCGATGCACATGTTTCCTTGTGGAGACGAGATTTGTTCTGATTGCTGCCTCAGGAAAACCCCTATGCTGGTATTGGAATCCAGGCTTTTGAGGAGACATGCCTGTAACCAAAGCAATGGATCCGATATGGCCAGGGTCCTGTCTGGTTCAATATTCTTCTCTGCAGACATCCATCTATGGTATGAGTGGAGGTTGATGCTCAGCTGCTATCAGACCGCGCTTGTTTGTCACGGGCGACCTGCACTATTGGGATGGCTTCAGGGATTTGGAGGGTTCTCCTAATTTTACGGTTTTGGACAATGGAATGGGCAGAGTTCCCATGGATTGGGTAGGCACAGTCCTTATGTGTGGCTCCAGGGACCGCAGCGTGGAGGGTGTGTGGCCCAGGACTTTGAGGACAGAAGTCTGAAAACATAAACTCAGCTTAGGTTTGGAGACGTAGGTATGGCAGGCCCGATCTATAAACCATGAGAAGAACTCTTCAGGATATGAAGAAAGAGCGAGTCTGAGGTGCTTGTTCAGTCTTTTGTCTCTAGATTCGGTATCCGTGATGGCCGTGGATTGTCTGGGAAACCTCATGGGACATTGACGAATCTTCCTCTCTGTGGAATTGGCCCGATCCTCCCCGAGGAATGTCGGGGAGGCCTCCTGGGCCATGGACGAATCTTAATCTCTGTGGATCTGGTCCGATCACAATTCTTTTTCGTCAATCTGTGGAATGGGAGGTCTCCTTTCAGGTTGGTTACCTTAGATGTCCCGCCAAAAGAGGAATTCCAAAGAAGAGCCCTGTGGAAAAGCGAAGGGACAACCCGAACTATGGGTAAAATTTGGGGCCTAGGGGCATGGCAAGCCTCATGGGCCACACTGGTTTCAACTACAATGAACATTGGAAAACATGCCAACCACATGGTTTCTAGCCACGGGGAAGGAGTTGTGATTTCTGCATCACTTACAAGCCTGGGCAGTGATTGGAGATAAGGTCTAGGTTCTGAAACTTGAGAATCGAGGTTGGGAAGAGATGACGACCTAAGGACATGGCTCGTCCGGCGTGCTCAGTGTTCGACCAGCTTTCTGGGTGGGGCCAGGAAGTCCAGGCTCAGGCTGTGTAGAAAGGGCAATAGTGCCCAGGTCAGCCTATATATTTGGGGTACAGTCGAATGGCGTGCAGGTTGATCCTCATTTGGAGTTTCTGGGTAGCCCCACAGGGCAATGTTTTTCTTCCTGAAGGGTGGAAGAGTGCTGCATTATAGTTCTGGTTTGCAAACTGGAGGCTTGTGGGCCAGTAGTCTGAAGACGGAAATCTGAGAACACAAGCTAGGCTTAGGTTTCTGGGTGAGGACAAGGCAGGAACAATCTACAGACCTGAATCGAGATCTCGTGCTTCTGAAGTCAGGGCGAGGATCAGAAGATCGCTCAGGTTGGTGTTTCTGTCCCTGATGGCCCCTTCATGAAGGGGCGGGGGGGTCAAGAGGCCATGGGGGTTTTCCCACGATGTTAGTTGTGAGAAGCTCCAAACTGCAAAGATTCTTGTGCAGGACAATTGAGACATGTTGGTTGGCTCCAGGCCAACGATTCTGAGCAGGGTTCTAAGGATGGATGCCTGGGTAGCCCACCTTGCATTCCAATTGTGTCCTAGCAACAAGACAGGTTATATCTGCTGGATCTGGGCGAGCAATCTGGATCTGAGTTGAAATGGATTCTTCTGTGGATGGATCCTAATATGTTTTTGTGTCTATGGAGACCTTGGAATGAAGCGGTGGCACTGGGGTCCTGAAGGGTTTTTTCAAACAGAGGCTTTGACACAGCTCCAACGTGCAAGTTTCCCATATGTAGATGAGATGTTTTCTGATGGGTGAGTCAAGAAACAGCCATACGCTGGTATTGAATTCCAAGCCTCTGAGGAGAGATGACTGGATACCACAACAATGAATCCGAATAGTGCATAGGGGCCTGTTCATACCTTTTTACCTCTGGGAACATCAGTCTATGCGTCTGAGTGCATGTCTGTGCTCAGATGGGCTCAGATTGCCCGAGTTTGTCCTGGGAAGCCACCACTATTGGGATGGCCTCAGGGAGTTTGCAGGTTTATCCTATTAGTAGGGTTGTGGCCATTGGAATGGGCACATACAATTCCCTTGGAGAGGGCAAGTACACTCCTCCGGTTTGGCTCCAGGGGCCTGAGCCTGTAGGGTGTGTAGGCAGAGCTGTTTGGACAGTCGTCTGAAAACACAAACGCGGCTTATGTTTCAGGTCATAGATATGGCAGGATTGATCTACAGACCATGAGGAGAACTCTTCGGGATATGAATAAGGGGCGAGTGTGAGGCTCGTGCTCAAGTTTTTGTCTCTGGATATCGTGTCACTCATGGTCGTGAAATTCCCTGGTGACTTCATGGGAAATGGACGAGTCTTACAATCTGGGGGTTTGGCCCCGTCCAAAGATTTTGGGGTCATTCTGTGGGATGGAAGAAGTCCGTTTTGTTGTTGTTGTTGATTTGCCATGTTTTGTTTTTTAACCTCAGGTGTCCTTCTGCGGGACAATTGAGACCTGTTGGGCAGCTTCAGGACTTCAGGGCACTGTTCGAGGATGGATGCCTGGGAAGCCGGCCTCGCATTCCAAATGTCTCCCAGCAACAAGACAGTTTAGATCTGATGGCTCTGCGGGAGCAACCGGGGTGGCTGACTTGATATGGACTTTCCTGAGGATGGGTCCTAATGTGTGTTTGTGTCCATGAGGGCCTTAAAAAGGGGCGGTGGCACCGGGACCCTGAAGTATTCTCCTAAGCTTTTGACATAGCTCGATGCACAAGGTTCCTTGTGGAGACGAGATTTGTTTTGATGGCTGCCTCAGGAAAACTTCTATGCTGGTATTGGAATCCAGGCTTTTGAGGAGACATGCCTGTAATCCAAAGCAATGTATCCGATTATGGCCTAGGGTCCAGTCTGGTTCAATCTTCTTCTCAGGGGACATCCATTTATGGTATGAGTGGAGGTAGGTGCTCAGCAGGTATCAGACCGCCCTTGTTTGTCCCGGGCGACCTGCACTATTGGATGGCCTCAGGGATTTGTAGGGTTCTCCAAATTTTACTGTTTTGGACAATGGCATCGGCAGAAATCCCATGGATTGGGTTGGCACAGTCCTAATGTGTGACTCCAGGGGCCCCAGCCTGGAGGGTGTGTGGCCCAGGACTTTGAGGACAGAAGTCTGAAAACACAAACTCAGCTTAGGTTTGGGGACGTAGGTATGGCAGGCCCGATCTATAAACCATGAGAAGAACTCTTCCGGATATGAAGAGAGAGCGAGTCTGAGGTGCTTGCTCAGGCTTTTGTCTCTGGATTTTGTATCAGAGATGGCCGTGGAATGTCGGGGAGGCCTCATGGGCCATGGACGAATTTTCCACTCTGTGGATTTGGCCCGATCCCAATTGTTTTTCATCAATCTGTGGAATGGGAGGACTCCTTTCAGGTTTGTTACCTCAGGTGTCCCGCCAAAAGAGTAATTCCAAAGAAGAGCCCTGGGGAAAAGTGAAGGGAGAACCCGAACTATGGGTAAAATTTGGGGCATAGGGGCATGGCAAGCCCAATATGCTGTCTATTCATCCAGCCACTGAAAGGCCTTACCTGAGGCCTGGGATCAGGCTGAGGGACACAATGTGTGTTTGTGACCAATGTGGCCCATATACATGGGCGGGGCCTCATGGGCCACACTGGTTTCAACTACACTGAACGTTGGAAAACATGCCAACCACTAGGTTTCTTGCCAAGGCGAAGGAGAAGTTCTGATTCTTCCATCACGTTCACTCCTGAACAGTGAGTGGAGATAAGGTCTAGGTTCTGAAGGTGAAAACTGAGGTTGGGTAGAGATGATGGCCTAAAGCCATTGTGGGTGTGATATGCTCTGTGTATGGCCAGCTGTCTGGGTGTTGGACTGGAGGTCTGCCCTCAGGCTGTTTCAGACAGGGCTTTAGTGCACAGGCTAGACTGTATAATTGGGGTATGGTCGAGTGGCATGCAAGTTGTTACTAATTTGGCGTTTCTGGTTAGCCCTATAGGGCAACATTTTTCTTCTGGAGGGCAGGCAGAGTGCTGCATTGTGTCTCCAGAATTGCCAAACTGGAGGGGTGTGGCCAGGATTGTGAGGAAGGAAGTCTGAAAACACAAGCTAGCACGAGTTTTGGGGCCAAGAGCATGGCAGGCCCACTCTGCAGAGGCTGAATCGAGATCTCCTGCAGGTGAGGTTCGGGCGATAATCAGATGTTGCCTCAAGTTGGTGTTTGTGTCCATGACGGCCCCTTCCTGAAGGGGGTGGGGGCGTCATGAGTCCAGGGAGGTTTCCCTACGCTGGGAGTTGTGAGCTGCTCCAAATTACAAAGTTTCCTTCTTCAGGACAGTCGAGTACTATTGGATGGTCCCTTGATGCCCCATACAGAAAGACTGGAGAGCAGGGGCCTAAGCATGGATGCCGAGAAACGCCAACTCACCTTCCCATTGCCTGGTCGAGACAAGGCACGCTCAATCTGCGGGCTCTTGGGTGAGCTACCCAGAAGGCTGAGTTTAAATGGACTCTCCTGAGGATGAGTCATAATGTGGGTTGGTGGCCATGGAGACCTTGGAATATGGCAGTAGCTAAGGGACTCTGCAGGATTCTCTAACCCGAAGGGCTTGACACAACTCCAACAAGGAAGCTTCCCATGTGGAGATGAGAGGTCTTCTGTCTGGTGCCTCAGGAAAGCCCCGTATGCTGGTCTTCGAACCCAGGCCTCTGAGGAGTGATACCTGGACACCAAAGCAAGAGTTCATAATAGGGCCTCGGGGCCTGTCTGGTTCAATCTTCTGTCTCTGCGGATATCTGTCTGTGTGTCTGCATGGAGGTAGTAGTTGCTCAGCTTGTGTCATAATGCCCCTATTTGTCCTGTGCGGCTTGTGGTAGTGGGATTTCCTTGGGGACCTTGAGGTTTCTACTATATTGTAGAGTTGTGGCCAATGGAATGGGCAGTTTCTTAGGAGAGAGCAGGCACAGTTCTGTGGTGTGGCTCCAGAGACCCCAGCCTGGAGGCTTTGTGGGCCATGGCTGTGCAGACAGACATCCAAAAACCCTAACTCAGCTCAGGTTTGGGGCCGAGGTTACGGCAGGCCTGATCTACAGTCCATGAGGGGAGCTCCTCTGGATATGAACGAAGGGTGAGAGGGAGGCAGTCGCTCAGGCTTTTGTCTCTGGATGTTTTGTCCACAATGGCCGATTAATGTAGGAGTTGCCTCACGGGTCGTAGAACTCTCCCTCTCTGGTAGTTTGTCCAGCCCCCAAGAGTTTGGGGTCATTCTGTGGGAAGGGAAGTGTCCTGTTTTCTGCTTCATGTGTCCCCCCAGTAGAGGGATTCTAGAGCATAGCAGTGGGTACTGACAACTGGAATACTCGCCCTCTGGTTAAGCCTGGGGGCCTATGGATATGACAAGCCCCATATGCATGATCTTGGTCCAGCCACTGAGAGGCGTTACTTTAATACGGGACTCACGCTGCAGGTCACAATGCATGTCTGTGCCCTAGGCGGCCCTCAAGCACTGGCGTGGCCTTTCGGACAATGCAGGTTTTCCCACATTGAACGTTGGACAACATGCCAACCACAAGGTTTCTGGCCATGGGGAAGGAGGAATTCTAATTTCTGCATCACGTTCACCCCTGGGCAGTGATTGGAGATAAGGTCTAGGTTCTGAAGCCTGAAAACCGAGGTTGGGAAGAGATGACGACCTATAGCCATAGCGGGTCCTATGTGTCCAGGTTGGGGCCAGCTGTCTGGGTGTCGTTTGGGATGTCTTGTCTCAGGCTGTGCCAGACAGGGCATTAGTATACAGGGTGGACTGTATAATTGCTTTACAATCGAGTGGCATGCATTAGAAAATCATTTGGGGTTTCTTATTAGCAGCATAGGGCAAAGTTTTTCTTCTGGAGGGCAGGCAGAGTGCTGCATTGTGGCTTCGGAATTCCCAAACTGGAGGGCTTGTGGGCCAGGAGAGTGAGGACAGAATTCTGAGAACACAAGCTAGGCTTAGGTTTCGGGGCAAGGACATGGCAGGCACACTCTGCAGAGCTGAATTCACATCTCATGCGTCTGAAGTCAGGTCGAGGTTCAGACTTTGGCTCAGGTTTGAGTTCCTGTCCATGTTGGCCCCATCAGGAAGGGGCGGCATTATGAGGCCATGGGGGTTTTCCCACTATTGGAGTTGTGAGATGCTCCAAACCGCAAGGATACCTTCTGTGGGACAATTAAGATTTGTTGGATGGCTCCAGGACGTCTTATAAGGTATTTTTCCAGAACAGGGTTCTAAGTATGGATGCCTGGACAGCCAGCCTCAGATTCCAATTGTCTCCTAGCAACAAGAAACGTTTGATCTGCTGGCTTGGGGTAGCAACAGAGGGGGCTGAGTTGAAATGGACTTTCCTGAGAATGGTCTTAATGTTGGTTTGAGTTCATGGAGACCTTGGTATGGGGTAGTGGCACCAGGGCCCTGAAGGATTCTCCTAACCAGAGGTTATGACAAAGCTCCGATGAGCAAGTTTCCATGGGGAGACGAGATTTGTTCTTATTGGTGCCTCAGGAAACCACCATATGCTGGTATTGGAAACGAGGCCTCTGAGGAGAGATGCCTGGAAACCAAAGCAATGGATCTGATTAGGGCCTAGAGGCCTGTCCGGTTCAATATTCTTCTCTGGGGACATCTGTTGTCTGAGTGGAGTTAGTTACTCAGCTGGTTTGAGATCACCCCTGTTTGTCATGGGCGGCCTACACTATTGGGATGGCCTCGGTGACTTTGGAGGTTTTTCCGAATTTAAAGGTTGTGGCCAATGGAATGGGAAGAATTCCCTTGAAAGGGAAGCACAGTCCTGAGGTGTGGCTTCAGGGACCCAAGTGTGGAGCGTGTGTGGTCCAGGGCTATTTGGACAAAAGTCTGAAAACACAAACTCCACTTAGGTTGGGGGATGTAGGTATGGCCGGCCCGATCTATAGACCGTGAGGAGACCTCTTCGGGATATGAACAAAGGGCGAATGTGATGTGCATGCTCATGTATTTTTTTTTTTTCTGGAAATGTGTCACCGATTGCCATGGAATGTCGGGGTGTCCTCATGGGCCATTGATGAAGCTCCCATTCTGGGGATTTGACCCGAACCCAAGAGTTTGGGGTCATTCTGTGGGAAGGGAGGAGGCCTGTCTGTTTTTTTTTTGTTTATTTTTTTTGTTTTTGTTTTTTGTGTTTTTACCTCAGGTGGACCACCAAAAGAGGGATTCCAGAGCAGAGTCATGGGTGGGGGCAACTGCACAACCATAGCTATGGTTAACATTGGGACCTAAGAACATGGCAAGCCCCATATGTGGGCTTTCGGTCCAGACACTGAGAGGCCTTCCTTGAGGATAGGTCTCACACTGAGTTTCACAATGTGTTTTTGTGCCCAAGGAGCCCCTCAAGTCAAGGCGTGGCCTAATGTACCATGCTGGTTTCTCCTACACTGAACGTTGCACAGTATGGGAACCACAAGTTTTCTGGCAATGGGGAAGATGGAGTTCTAATTTCTGCAACAATTTCACTCCTGGACTGTGATTGGATTTAAGGTCTAGGTTCTGAAGCCTGAAAACTGAGGTTGGGAAGAGATGAAGCCCTAAGGCCATGGTGTGTCTGATGTGCTCAGTGTTCGGCCAGCTGTTGAGTGTGGGTTAGGAGGTGCAGGCTCAGGCTGTGGCAGACAGGGAATTAGTGCCCAGGCTAGACTGTATCATTGGGGTGCAGTCGAGTTTCGTGCAGGATAGTACTCATTTGTGGTTACTGGGTAGCCCCAGAGGGCAAAGTTTTTCTTCTGGAGGGAAGACACAGTGCCACATAGTGGCTCCAGGATTCCCAAACTGGAAGGCTTGTGGGCCAGGAGTGTGTGGAAAAAATTCTGAGAACACAAGCCAGACTTAGATTTCGGGGTGAGGGGACGGCAGGCACCCTCTGCAGAGATGATTCGAGATCCCGTATACCTGAAGACAGAGCTAGGATCAGACGTTTTCTTAGGTCGGCGTTTCTGTCCATGACGGCCCATTCATGAAGGGGAGGGTGTCACGAGGACATGGAGGTTTTCCCACGATGGGAATTGTGAGATGCTCCAAACCACAATGATTCCTTCTGTGGGACAGTCGAGACATGTTGGATGGCTCCAGGACATCCCATAAGGAAGTTATCCAGAGCAGGGTTCTAAGGATGGATGCCTGGGCAGTCTACCTCCCATTCCAGGTGTCTCATAGTGTCAAGACAAGTTCGATCTGCTGGATCTAGCGGAGCAACCGAGGCGGGTGTTTTGAAATGGGTGAGTTGAGGATGTGTCATAATGTGCATTTGTGTCCATGTAGACCTTGGAATGGGGTGCTTGATCCGGGGCCTTGAGGGATGTTCATAACCGGAGGTTTTGATGGAGCTCTAAAGAGTATGTTTCCTATGTAGAGAAGAGAATTGTTTTGATGAGTGCCTAAGGAATCTCCCATATGCTGGTATTAGAAACCAGGCCTCTGAGGAGAGATGACTGGAATCAAAAGCAATGGATCTGATTAGTGCCTCAGTGCCCGTCCAGTTCTATCTTATTCTATGGGGATATCTGTCTCTGGGTCTGAGTGGAGGTGGTTTCATAACTTGTGAAAGATCATCCCTGTGTGTCCTGGGCAGCCAACACAATTCAGATGGCCTGGGGGAGTTTGGAGGATTCTCCTAATCTATAGGGTTGTGGCCAATTGAAATGGCAGAATTCCCCTGGAGAGGGAAGCCACAGTCCTGAGGTGTGGCTCCAGGGGCCCCAGCTTGGATGGTCTGTGGGCCAGGACTGTGGGGACAGAAATCTGAAAACACAAACTCAGCTTATGTTTGGGTATGTATGTATGAAGGCTCGATCAACAGACCGTGAGAATTTTCCGGGCTATGAACAAAGGGCGAGTATGTGGCGCTTGCTCAGGGTTTTTGTCTCTGGATTTTGTGTCAACGGTGGCCGTGGAATTTCGGGATGTCCTCAAGGGCCATGGACAATTCTTTCTCTGGTCATATGGCCTGATCCCAAGTGGTTGGGATCATTCTGTGGATTGGAAGAGTCCTTTCTGTATATATATATATATATATATATATATATATATATATATATATATATTTTTTTTTTTTTTTTACCTCAGGTGTCCCACCAAAGAGGGATTCCAGAGTAGAGCCCTGAGTAGGGGTGACTAGACATCTCGAACTCTGGTTACGATTGGGGGACTAGGGGCTTGGCAAGCCCCATATGTGGGCTGTTGTTCCAGTCACTAAGAGGCTTTGCATGAGGATAGGGCTCACGCTGAGGGTCTCAATGTGTGTTTGTGCAAATTGTGGCCTCAGGGATAGGTGGGGCCTCATAGTCCATGCTGCTTTCTCCTACAATGAACATTGGACAACATGCCAACCACTAGGTTTCTTGCCAAGGCGAAGGAGAATTTCTGATTCTTGCATCACGTTCACTCCTGAGCAGTGAGTGGAGATAAGGTCTATGTTCTGATGGTGAAAACTGAGGTTGGGTAGAGATGATGGCCTAAAACCATTGTGGGTGTGATATGCTCTGTGTACGGCCAGCTGTCTGGGTGTTGGACTGGAGGTCTGCCCTCAGGCTGTTTCAGACAGGGCTTTAGTGCACAGGCTAGACTGTATAATTGGGGTATGGTCGAGTGGCATGCAGGTTGTTACTCATTTGGCGTTTCCGGTTAGCCCTATAGGGCAACATTTTTCTTCTGGAGGGCAGGCAGAGTGCTGCATTGCGTCTCCAGTATTGTCAAACTGGAGGGGAGTGGCCAGGATTGTGAGGAAAGAAGTCTGAAAACACAAGGTAGCACGAGTTTTGGGGCCAAGAGCATGGCAGGCCCACTCTGCAGAGGCTGAATTGAGATCTCCTGCAGTTGAGGTCAGGGCGAGTATCAGATGTTGCCTCAAGCTGGAGTTTGTGTCCATGACGGCCCTTTCCTGAAGGGGGTGGGGGCGTCATGAGGCCAGGGAGGTTTCCCTACGGTGGGAGTTGTGAGCTGCTCCAATCTTCAAAGTTTCCTTCTTCAGGACAGTCGAGTACTATTGGATGGTTCCAGGATGCCCCATACAGAAAGACTCGAGAGCATGGGCCTAAGCATGGATGCCGAGATACGCCAACTCACCTTCCCATTGCCTGGTCGAGACAAGGCACGCTCAATCTGCGGGCTCTTGGGTGAGCTACCCAGAAGGCTGAGTTTAAATGGACTCTGCTGAGGATGAGTCATAATGTGGGTTGGTGGCCATGGAGACCTTGGAATGTGGCAGTAGCTAAGGGACTCTGCAGGATTCTCCAACCCGAAGGGCTTGACACAACTCCAACAAGGAAGCTTCCCATGTGGCGATGAGAGGTCTTCTGTCTGATGCCTCAGGAAAGCCCAGTATGCTGATCTTCGAACCCAGGCCTCTGAGGAGTGATACCTGGACACCAAAGCAAGAGTTCATAATAGGGCCTAGGGGCCTGTCTGGTTCAATCTTCTGTCTCTGCGGATATCTGTCTGTGTGTCTGCATGGAGGTAGTAGTTGCTCAGCTTGTGTCATAATGCCCCTATTTGTCCAGTGCGGCATGCGGTAGTGGGATGTCCTTGGGGACCTTGAGGTTTCTACTATTTTGTAGAGTTGTGGCCAATGGAATGGGCAGTTTCTTAGGAGAGAGCAGGCACAGTTCTGTGGTGTGGCTCCAGAGACCCCAGCCTGGAGGCTGTGTGGGCCATGGCTGTGCAGACAGACATCCAAAAACCCTAACTCAGCTCAGGTATGGGGCCGAGGTTACGGCAGGCCTGATCTACAGTCCATGAGGGGAGCTCCTCTGGATATGAAAGAAGGGTGAGAGGGAGGCAGTCGCTCAGGCTTTTGTCTCTGGATGTTTTGTCCACAATGGCCGTTTAATGTAGGAGTTGCCTCATGGGTGGTAGAAGTCTCCCTCTCTGGTAGTTTGTCCAACCCCCAAAGTTTGGGGTCATTCTGTGGGAAGGGAAGTGTCCTGTTTTCTGCTTCATGTGTCCCCCCAGTAGAGGGATTCAAGAGCATAGCAGTGGGTACTGACAACTGGAATACTCGCCCTCTGGTTAAGCCTGGGGGCCTATGGATATGACAAGCCCCATATGCATGATCTTGGTCCAGCCACTGAGAGGCGTTACTTTAATACGGGACTCACGCTGCAGGTCACAATGCATGTCTGTGCCCTAGGCGGCCCTCAAGCACTGGCGTGGCCTTCGGACAATGCAGGTTTTCCCACATTGAACGTTGGACAACATGCCAACCACAAGGTTTCTGGCCATGGGGAAGGAGGAATTCTAATTTCTGCATCACGTTCACCCCTGGGCAGTGATTGGAGATAAGGTCTAGGTTCTGAAGCCTGAAAACCGAGGTTGGGAAGAGATGACGACCTACAGCCAAAGCGGGTCCTATGTGTCCAGGTTGGGGCCAGCTGTCAGGGTGTCGTTTGGGATGTCTTGTCTCAGGCTGTGCCAGACAGGGCATTAGTATACAGGGTGGGCTGTATAATTGCTTTACAATCGAGTGGCATGCATTAGAAAATCATTTGGGGTTTCTTATTAGCAGCATAGGGCAAAGATTTTCTTCTGGAGGGCAGGCAGAGTGCTGCATTGTGGCTTCGGAATTCCCAAACTGGAGGGCTTGTGGGCCAGGAGAGTGAGGACGGAAGTCTGAGAACACAAGCTAGGCTTAGGTTTCGGGGCAAGGACATGGCAGGCACACTCTGCAGAGCTGAATTGAGATCTCATGCGTCTGAAGTCAGGTCGAGGTTCAGACTTTGGCTCAGGTTTGAGTTCCTGTCCATGTTGGCCCCTTCAGGAAGGGGGGGCATTATGAGGCCATGGGGGTTTTCCCACTTTTGGAGTTCTGAGATGCTCCAAACCGCAAGGATTCCTTCTGTGGGACAATTAAGATTTGTTGGATGGCTCCAGGACGTCTTATAAGGTATTTTTCCAGAACAGGGTTCTAAGTATGGATGCCTGGGCAGCCAGCCTCACATTCCAATTGTCTCCTAGCAACAAGAAACGTTTGATCTGCTGGCTTGGGGTAGCAACAGAGGGGGCTGAGTTGAAATGGACTTTCCTGAGGATGTTCTTAATGTTGGCTTGAGTCCATGGAGACCCTGAAATGGGGCAGTGGCACCAGGGCCCTGAAGGATTCTCCTAACCAGAGGTTATGACAAAGCTCCAATGAGCAAGTTTCCATGGGGAGACGAGATTTGTTCTTATTGGTGCCTCAGGAAACCACCATATGCTGGTATTGGAAACGAGGCCTCTGAGGAGAGATGCTTGGAAACCAAAGCAATGGATCTGATTAGGGCCTAGGGGCCTGTCCGGTTCAATATTCTTCTCTGGGGACATCTGTTGTCTGAGTGGAGGTAGTTGCTCAGCTGGTTTGAGATCACCCTGTTTGTCCTGGGCAGCCTACACTATTTGGATGGCCTCGGTGACTTTGGAGGTTTGTCCTAATTTGCAAGGTTGTGGCCAATGGAATGGGAAGAATTCCCTTGAAAGGGAAGCACAGTCCTGAGGTGTGGCTCCAGAGACCCAAGTGTGGAGCGTGTGTGGTCCAGGGCTATTTGGACAAAAGTCTGAAAACACAAACTCCACTTAGGTTGTGGGATGTAGGTATGGCCGGCCCGATCTATAGACCGTGAGGAGACCTCTTCGGGATATGAAAAAAGGGCGAATGTGATGTGCATGCTCATGCTTTTTTTTTTTTTTCTGGAAATGTGTCACCGATTGCCTTGGAATGTCGGGGTGTCCTCATGGGCCATCGATGAGGCTCCCATTCTGGGGATTTGACCCGATCCCAAGAGTTTGGGGTCATTCTGTGGGAAGGGAGGAGGCCTTTCTGGTTTTTTTTGTTAATTTTTTTTGTTTTTTGTTTTTTTGTTGTTGTTGTTTTTTTCCTCAGGTGGACCACCAAAAGAGGGATTCCAGAGCAGAGTCGTGTGTGGGGGCAACTGGACAACCAGACCTCTGGTTAACATTGAGACCTAAGAACATGGCAAGCCCCATATGTGGGCTCTTGGTCCAGACACTGCGAGGCCTTCCTTGAGGATAGGTCTCACACTGAGTTTCACAGTGTGTTTTTGTGCCCAAGGAGCCCTTCAAGTCAGGGCGTGGCCTAATGTACCTTGCTGGTTTCTCCTAAACTGAACGTTGCACAGTATGGGAACCACAAGTTTTCTGGCCATGGGGAAGATGGAGTTCTAATTTCTGCAACACTTTCACTCCTGGACTGTGATTGGATTTAAGGTCTAGGTTCTGAAGCCTGAAAACTGAGGTTGGGAAGAGATGAAGACCTAAGGCCATAGTGTGTCCGATGTGCTCAGTGTTCGGCCAGCTGTTGAGTGTGGGTTGGGAGGTGCAGGCTCAGGCTGTGGCAGACAGGGAATTAGTGCCCAGGCTAGACTGCATCATTGGGGTGCAGTCGAGTTTCGTGCAGGATGGTACTCATTTGTGGTTACTGGGTAGCCCCAGAGGGCAACGTTTTTCTTCTGGAGGGAAGACACAGTGCCACATAGTGACTCCAAAATTCCCAAACTGGAAGGCTTGTGGGCCAGGAGTGTGAGGAAAAAATTCTGAGAACACAAGCCAGACTTAGATTTCGGGGTGAGGGGACGGCAGGCACCCTCTGCAGAGATGATTCGAGATCCCGTATACCTGAAGACAGAGCTAGGATCAGACGTTTTCTTAGGTCGGAGTTTCTGTCCATGACGGCCCATTCATGAAGGGGAGGGTGTCACGAGGACATGGAGGTTTCCCCACGATGGGAAATGTGAGATGCTCCAAACCACAATGATTCCTTCTGTGGGACAGTCGAGACATGTTGGAAGGCTCCAGGACATCCCATAAGGAAGTTATCCAGAGCAGGGTTCTAAGGATGGATGCCTGGGCAGCCTGCCTCTCATTCCAGGTGTCTCATAGAGCCAAGGCAAGTTCGATCTGCTGGATCTAGGGGAGCAACCGAGGCGGGTGTTTTGAAATGGGTGAGTTGAGGATGTGTCATAATGTGCATTTGTGTCCATGTAGACCTTGGAATGGGGTGCTTGATCCGGGGCCTTGAGGGAGGTTCATAACCGGAGGTTTTGATGGAGCTCTAAAGAGTATATTTCCTATGTAGAGAAGAGAATTGTTTTGATGAGTGCCTAAGGAATCTCCCATATGCTAGTATTGGAAACCAGGCCTCTGAGGAGAGATGACTGGAATCAAAATCAATGGATCAGATTAGGGCCTCAGTGCCCGCCCAGTTCAATCTAATTCTATGGGGATATCTGTCTCTGGGTCTGAGTGGAGGTGGTTTCCTAACTTGTGAAAGATCATCCCTGTGTGTCCTGGGCAGCCAACACAATTCGGATGGCCTGGGGGAGTTTGGAGGATTCTCCTAATCTATAGGGTTGTGGCCAATGGAAATGGCAGAATTCCCCTGGAGAGGGAAGCCACAGTCCTGAGGTGTGGCTCCAGGGGCCCCAGCTTGGATGGTGTGTGGGCCATGCCTGTGGGGACAGAATTCTGAAAACACAAACTCAGCGTAGGTTTGGGGATGTATGTATGAAGGCTCGATCTACATACCGTGAGAATTTTCCGGGCTATGAACAAAGGGCGAGTATGTGGCGCTTGCTCAGGCTTTTGTCTCTGAATTTTGTGTCAACGGTGGCCGTGGAATTTCGGGATGTCCTCAAGGGCCATGTACAATTTTTTCTCTGGTGATATGGCCTGATCCCAAGTGGTTGGGATCATTCTGTGGATTGGAAGAGTCCTTTCTATATATATATATATATATATATATATATATATATATATATATATATATATATTTTTTTTTTTTACCTCAGGTGTCCCACCAAAGAGGGATTCCCGAGTAGAGCCCTGAGTAGGGGTGACTAGACATCTCGAACTCTTGTTGATATTGGGGGACTGGGGCTTGGCAAGCCCCATATGTGGACTGTTGTTCCAGTCACTAAGAGGCTTTGCATGAGGATAGGGCTCACGCTGTGGGTCTCAATGTGTGTTTGTGCAAATTGTGGCCCTCAGGGATAGATGGGGCCTCATAGTCCATGCTGCTTTCTCCTACAATGAACATTGGACAACATGCCAACCACTAGGTTTCTTGCCAAGGCGAAGGAGAAGTTCTGATTCTTGCATCACGTTCACTCCTGAGCAATGAGTGGAGATAAGGTCTAGGTTCTGAAGGTGAAAACTGAGGTTGGGTAAAGATGATGGCCTAAAGCCATTGTGGGTGTGATATGCTCTGTGTACGGCCAGCTGTCTGGGTGTTGGACTGGAGGTCTGCCCTCAGGCTGTGTCAGACAGGGCTTTAGTGCACAGGCTAGACTGTATAATTGGGGTATGGTCGAGTGGCATGCAGGTTGTTACTCATTTAGCGTTTCTGGTTAGCCCTATAGGGCAACATTTTTCTTCTGGAGGGCAGGCAGAGTGCTGCATTGTGTCTCCAGAATTGCCAAACTGGAGGGGTGTGGCCAGGATTGTGAGGAAGGAAGTCTGAAAACACAAGCTAGCACGAGTTTTGGGGCCAAGAGCATGGCAGGCCCACTCTGCAGAGGCTGAATCGAGATCTCCTGCAGTTGAGGTCCGGGCGAGTATCAGATGTTGCCTCAAGCTGGAGTTTGTGTCCATGACGGCCCCTTCCTGAAGGGGGTGGGGGCGTCATGAGGCCAGGGAGGTTTCCCTACGCTGGGAGTTGTGAGCTGCTCCAAACTTCAAAGTTTCCTTCTTCAGGACAGTCGAGTACGATTGGATGGTTCCAGGATGCCCCATACAGAAAGACTCGAGAGCAGGGGCCTAAGCATGGATGCCGAGAAACGCCAACTCACCTTCCCATTGCCTGGTCGAGACAAGGCACGCTCAATCTGCGGGCTCTTGGGTGAGCTACCCAGAAGGCTGAGTTTAAATGGACTCTGCTGAGGATGAGTCATAATGTGGGTTGGTGGCCATGGAGACCTTGGAATGTGGCAGTAGCTAAGGGACTCTGCAGGATTCTCCAACCCGAAGGGCTTGACACAACTCCAACAAGGAAGCTTCCCATGTGGAGATGAGAGGTCTTCTGTCTGGTGCCTCAGGAAAGCCCCGTATGCTGGTCTTCGAACCCAGGCCTCTGAGGAGTGATACCTGGACACCAAAGCAAGAGTTCATAATAGGGCCTAGGGGCCTGTCTGGTTCAATCTTCTGTCTCTGCGGATATCTGTCTGTGTGTCTGCATGGAGGTAGTAGTTGCTCAGCTTGTGTCATAATGCCCCTATTTGTCCATTGCGGCTTGCGGTAGTGGGATGTCCTTGGGGACCTTGCGGTTTCTACTATTTTGTAGAGTTGTGGCCAATGGAATGGGCAGTTTCTTAGGAGAGAGCAGGCACAGTTCTGTGGTGTGGCTCCAGAGACCCCAGCCTGGAGGCTGTGTGGGCCATGGCTGTGCAGACAGACATCCAAAAACCCTAACTCAGCTCAGGTTTGGGGCCGAGGTTACGGCAGGCCTGATCTACAGTCCAGGAGGGGAGCTCCTCTGGATATGAAAGAAGGGTGAGAGGGAGGCAGTCGCTCAGGCTTTTGTCTCTGGATGTTTTGTCCACAATGGCCGTTTAATGTAGGAGTTGCCTCATGGGTCGTAGAAGTCTCCCTCTCTGGTAGTATTTCCAGCCCCCAAGAGTTTGGGGTCATTCTGTGGGAAGGGAAGTGTCCTGTTTTCTGCTTCATGTGTCCCCCCAGTAGAGGGATTCAAGAGCATAGCAGTGGGTACTGACAACTGGAATACTCGCCCTCTGGTTAAGCCTGGGGGCCTATGGATATGACAAGCCCCATATGCAGGATCTTGGTCCAGCCACTGAGAGGCGTTACTTTAATACGGGACTCACGCTGCAGGTCACAATGCATGTCTGTGCCCTAGGCGGCCCTCAAGCACTGGCGTGGCCTTTCGGACAATGCAGGTTTTCCCACATTGAACGTTGGACAACATGCCAAACACATGGTTTCTGGCCATGGGGAAGGAGGAATTCTAATTTCTGCATCACGTTCACCCCTGGGCAGTGATTGGAGATAAGATCTAGATTCTGAAGCCTGAAAACCGAGGTTGGGAAGAGATGACGACCTACAGCCATAGCGGATCCTATGTGTCCAGGTTGGGGCCAGGTGTCTGGGTGTCGTTTGGGATGTCTTGTCTCAGGCTGTGCCAGACAGGGCATTAGTATACAGGGTGGGCTGTATAATTGCTTTACAATCGAGTGGCATGCATTAGAAAATCATTTGGGGTTTCTTATTAGCAGCATAGGGCAAAGTTTTTCTTCCGGAGGGCAGGCAGAGTGCTGCATTGTGGCTTCGGAATTCCCAAACTGGAGGGCTTGTGGGCCAGGAGAGTGAGGACGGAAGTCTGAGAACACAAGCTAGGCTTAAGTTTCGGGGCAAGGACATGGCAGGCACACTCTGCAGAGCTGAATTGAGATCTCATGCGTCTGAAGTCAGGTCGAGGTTCAGACTTTGGCTCAGGTTTGAGTTTCTGTCCATGTTGGCCCCATCAAGAATGGGGGGGCATTATGAGGCCATGGGGGTTTTCCCACTATTGGAGTTGTGAGATGCTCCAAACCGCAAGGATTCCTTCTGTGGGACAACTAAGATTTGTTGGATGGCTCCATGACGTCTTATAAGGTATTTTTCCAGAACAGGGTTCTAAGAATGGATGCCTGGGCAGCCAGCCTCACATTCCAATTGTCTCCTAGCAACAAGAAACGTTTGATCTGCTGGCTTGGGGTAGCAACAGAGTGGGTTGAGTTGATATGGACTTTCCTGAGGATGGTCTTAATGGTGGTTTGAGTCCATGGAGACCTTGGTATGGGGCAGTGGCACCAGGGCCCTGAAGGATTCTCCTAACCAGAGGTTATGACAAAGCTCCAATGAGCAAGTTTCCATGGGGAGACGAGATTTGTTCTTATTGGTGCCTCAGGAAACCACCATATGCTGGTATTGGAAACGAGGCCTGTGAGGAGAGATGCATGGAAACCAAAGCATTGGATCTGATTAGGGCCTAGGGGCCTGTCCGGTTCAATATTCTTCTCTTGGGACATCTGTTGTCTGAGTGGAGGTAGTTGCTCAGCTGGTTTGAGATCACCCCTGTTTGTCCTGGGCAGCCTACACTATTTGGATGGCCTCGGTGACTTTGGAGGTTTTTCCTAATTTGCAAGGTTGTGGCCAATGGAATGGGAAGAATTCCCTTGAAAGGGAAGCACAATCCTGAGGTTTGGCTCCAGGGACCCAAGTGTGGAGCGTGTGTGGTCCAGCGCTATTTGGACAAAAGTCTGAAAACACAAACTCCTCTTAGGTTGGGGGATGTAGGTATGGCCGGCCCCATCTATAGACCGTGAGGAGACCTCTTCGGGATATGAACAAAGGGCGAATGTGATGTGCATGCTCATGGTTTTTTTTTTTTTTTTTCTGGAAATGTGTCACCGATTGCCATGGAATGTCGCGGTGTCTTCATGGTCCATCGATGAGGCTCCCTTTCTGGGGATTTGACCCGATCCCAAGAGATTGGGGTCATTCTGTGGGAAGGGAGGAGGCCTTTTTTTTGTTTGTTTGTTTGTTTTGTTTTTTGTTTTTTGTTTTTTTAACCTCAGGTGGTCCACCAAAAGAGGGATTCCAGAGCAGAGTCGTGGGTGGGGGCAACTGCACAACCAGAACTGTGGTTAACATTGGGACCTAAGAACATGGCAAGCCCTATATGTGGGCTATTGGTCCAAACACTGAGAGGCCTTCCTTGAGGATAGGTCTCACACTGAGTTTCACAGTGTGTTTTTGTGCCCAAGGAGCCCTTCAAGTCAGGGCGTGGCCTAATGTACCTTGCTGGTTTCTCCTAAACTGAACGTTGCACAGTATGGGAACCACAAGTTTTCTGGCCATGGGGAAGATGGAGTTCTAATTTCTGCAACACTTTCACTCCTGGACTGTGATTGGATTTAAGGTCTAGGTTCTGAAGCCTGAAAACTGAGGTTGGGAAGAGATGAAGACCTAAGGCCATGGTGTGTCCGATGTGCTCAGTGTTCGGCCAGCTGTTGAGTGTGGGTTGGGTGGTGCAGGCTCAGGCTGTGGCAGACAGGGAATTAGTGCCCAGGCTAGACTGTATCATTGGGGTGCAGTCGAGTTTCGTGCAGGATGGTACTCATTTGTGGTTACTGGGTAGCCCCAGAGGGAAAAATTTTTCTTCTGGAGGGAAGACACAGTGCCACATAGTGGCTCCAGAATTCTCAAACTGGAAGGCTTGTGGGCCAGGAGTGTGAGGAAAAAATTCTGAGAACACAAGCCAGACTTAGATTTCGGGGTGAGGGGACGGCAGGCACCCTCTAGAGATGATTCAAGATCCCGTACACCTGAAGACAGAGCTAGGATCAGACGTTTTCTTAGGTCGGAGTTTCTGTCCATGATGGCCCCTTCATGAAGGGAGGGTGTCACGAGGACATGGAGGTTTGCCCACGATGGGAATTGTGAGATGCTCCAAACCACAATGATTCCTTCTGTGGGACAGTCGAGACCTGTTGGATGGCTCCAGGACATCCCATAAGGAAGTTATCCAGAGCAGTTTTCTAAGGATGGATGCCTGGGCAGCCTGCCTCCCATTCCAGGTGTCTCATAGAGCCAAGGCAAGTTCGATCTGCTGGATCTAGGGGAGCACCCGAGGCGGGTGTGTTGAAATGGGTGAGTTGAGGATGGGTCATAATGTGCATTTGCGTCCATGTAGACCTTGGAATGGGGTGCTTGATCCGGGGCCTTGAGGGACGTTCATAACCGGAGGTTTTGATGGAGCTCTAAAGAGTATGATTCCTATGTAGAGAAGAGAATTGTTTTGATGAGTGCCTAAGGAATCTCCCATATGCTGGTATTGGAAACCAGGCCTCTGAGGAGAGATGACTGGAATCAAAAGCAATGGATCTGATTAGGGCCTAAGTGCCCGTCCAGTTCAATCTTATTCTATGGGGATATCTGTCTCTGGGTCTGAGTGGAGGTGGTTTCCTAACTTGTGAAAGATCATCCCTGTGTGTCTTGGGCAGCCAACACAATTCGGATGGCCTGGGGAATTTGGAGGATTCTCCTATTCTATAGGGTTGTGGCCAATGGAAATGGCAGAATTCCCCTGGAGAGGGAAGCCACAGTCCTGATGTGTGGCTCCAGGGGCCCCAGCTTGGATGGTGTGTGGGCCATGCCTGTGGGGACAGAATTCTGAAAACACAAACTCAGCTTAGGTTTGTGGATGTATGTATGAAGGCTCGATCTACAGACCGTGAGAATTTTCCGGGCTATGAACAAAGGGCGAGTATGTGGCGCTTGCTCAGGCTTTTGTCTCTGGATTTTGTGTCAATGGTGGCCGTGGAATGTCGGGGTGTCCTCAAGGGCCATGGACAATTCTTTCTCTGGTGATTTCGCCTGATCCCAACTGGTTGGGATCATTCTGTGGATGGGAAGAGTCCTTCTGTATTTTTTTTTTTTTTACCTCAGGTGTCCCACCAAAGAGGGATTCCCGAGTAGAGCCCTGAGTAGGGGTGACTAGACATCTCGAACTCTGGTTGAGATTGGGGGACTAGGGGCTTGGCAAGCCCCATATGGGGGCTGTTGTTCCAGTCACTAAGAGGCTTTACATGAGGATAGGGCTCACGCTGAGGGTCACAATGTGTGTTTGTGCTCATTGTGGCCCTCAGTTATAGGTGGGGCCTCATAGTCCATGCTGCTTTCTCCTACAATGAACATTGGACAACATGCCAACCACTAGGTTTCTTGCCAAAGCGAAGGAGAAGTTCTGATTCTTGCATCACGTTCACTCCTGAGCAGTGAGTGGAGATAAGGTCTAGGTTCTGAAGGTGAAAACTGAGGTTGGGTAGAGATGATGGCCTAAAGCCATTGTTGGTGTGATATGCTCTGTGTTACGGCCAGCTGTCTGGGTGTTGGACTGGAGCTATGCCATCAGGCTGTGTCAGACAGGGTTTAGTGCACAGGCCAGACTGTATAACTTGGGTATGGTAGAGTGGCATGCAGGTTGTTACTCATTTGGCGTTTCTGGTTAGCCCTATAGGGCAACATTTTTCTTCTGGAGGGCAGGCAGAGTGCTGCATTGTGTCTCCAGAATTGCCAAACTGGAGGGGTGTGGCCAGGATTGTGAGGAAGGAAGTCTGAAAACACAAGCTAGCACGAGTTTTGGGGCCAAGAGCATGGCAGGCCCACTCTGCAGAGGCTGAATCGAGATCTCCTGCAGGTGAGGTTCGGGCGATAATCAGATGTTGCCTCAAGTTGGTGTTTGTGTCCATGACGGCCCCTTCCTGAAGGGGGTGGGGGCGTCATGAGGCCTGGGAGGTTTCCCTACGCTGGGAGTTGTGAGCTGCTCCAAACTTCAAAGTTTCCTTCTTCAGGACAGTCGAGTACTATTGGATGGTTCCAGGATGTCCCATACAGAGAGACTCGAGAGCAGGGCTATAAGCATGGATGCCAAGAAACGCCAACTCAACTTCCCATTGCCTCTTCGAGACAAGGCACGCTCAATCTGCGGGCTCTTGGGTGAGCTACCCAGAAGGCTGAGTTTAAATGGACTCTCCTGAGGATGAGTCATAATGTGGGTTAGTGGCCATGGAGACCTTGGAATGTGGCAGTAGCTAAGGGATTCTGCAGGATTCTCCAACCCGAAGGGCTTGACACAACAGGGAAGCTTCCCATGTGGAGATGAGAGGTTTTCTGTCTGGTGCCTCAGGAAAGCCCCAGGAAGCTTCCCATGTGGAGATGAGAGGTTTTCTGTCTGGTGCCTCAGGAAAGCCCCGTATGCTGGTCTTCGAACCCAGGCCTCTGAGGAGTGATACCTGGACACCAAAGCAAGAGTTCATAATAGAGCCTAGGGGCCTGTCTGGTTCAATCTTCTGTCTCTGCAGATATCTGTCTGTTAGTCTGCATGGAGGTAGTAGTTGCTCAGCTTGTGTCATAATGCCCCTATTTGTCCAGTGCGGCTTGCGGTAGTGGGATGTCCTTGGGGACCTTGAGGTTTCTACTATTTTGTAGAGTTGTGGCCAATGGAATGGGCAGTTTCTTAGGAGAGAGCAGGCACAGTTCTGTGGTGTGGCTCCAGAGACCCCAGCCTGGAGGCTGTGTGGGCCATGGCTGTGCAGACAGACATCCAAAAACCCTAACTCAGCTCAGGTATGGGGCCGAGGTTACGGCAGGCCTGATCTACAGTCCATGAGGGGAGCTCCTCTGGATATGAAAGAAGGGTGAGAGGGAGACAGTCGCTCAGGCTTTTGTCTCTGGATGTTTTGTCCACAATGGCCGTTTAATGTAGGAGTTGCCTCATGGGTCATAGAAGTCTCCCTCTCTGGTAGTATGTCCAGCCCCCAAGAGTTTGGGGTCATTCTGTGGGAAGGGAAGTGTCCTGTTTTCTGCTTCATGTGTCCCCCCAGTAGAGGGATTCTAGAGCATAGCAGTGGGTACTGACAACTGGAATACTCGCCCTCTGGTTAAGCCTGGGGGCCTATGGATATGACAAGCCCCATATGCAGGATCTTGGTCCAGCCACTGAGAGGCATTACTTTAATACAGGACTCACGCTGAAGGTCACAATGCATGTCTGTGCCCTAGGCGGCCCTCAAGCACTGGCGTGGCCTTTCGGACAATGCAGGTTTTCCCACATTGAACGTTGGACAACATGCCAACCACAAGGTTTCTGGCCATTGGGCAGGAGGAATTCTAATTTCTGCATCACGTTCACCCCTGGGCAGTGATTGGAGATAAGGTCTAGGTTCTGAAGCCTGAAAACCGAGGTTGGGAAGAAATGACGACCTACAGCCATAGCGGGTCCTATGTGTCCAGGTTGGGGCCAGCTGTCTGGGTGTCGTTTGGGATGTCTTGTCTCAGGCTGTGCCAGACAGGGCATTAGTATAAAGGGTGGGCTGTATAATTGCTTTACAATCGAGTGGCATGCATTAGAAAATCATTTGGGGTTTCTTATTAGCAGCATAGGGCAAAGTTTTTCTTCTGGAGGGCAGGCAGAGTGCTGCATTGTGGCTTCGGAATTCCCAAACTGGAGGGCTTGTGGGCCAGGAGAGTGAGGACGGAAGCTGAGAACACAAGCTAGGCTTAGGTTTCGGGGCAAGGATATGGCAGGCACACTCTGCAGAGCTGAATTGAGATCTCATGCGTCTGAAGTCAGGTCGAGTTTCAGACATTGGCTCAGGTTTGAGTTTCTGTCCATGTTGGCCCCTTCAGGAAGGGGGGGCATTATGAGGCGATGGGGGTTTTCCCACTATTGGAGTTGTGAGATGCTCCAAACCGCAAGGATTCCTTCTGTGGGACAATTAAGATTTGTTGGATGGCTCCAGGACGTCTTATAAGGTATTTTTCCAGAACAGGGTTCTAAGTATGGATGCCTGGGCAGCCAGCCTCACATTCCAATTGTCTCCTAGCAACAAGAAACGTTTGATTTGCTGGCTTGGGGTAGCAACAGAGGGGACTGAGTTGAAATGGACTTTCCTGAGGATGGTCTTAATGTTGGTTTGAGTCCATGGAGACCTTGGTATGGGGCAGTGGCACCAGGGCCTTGAAGGATTCTCCTAACCAGAGGTTATGACAAAGCTCCAATGAGCAAGTTTTCCATGGGGAGACGAGATTTGTTCTTATTGGTGCCTCAGGAAACCACCATATGCTGGTATTGGAAACGAGGCCTCTGAGGACAGATGCCTGGAAACCAAAGCAATGGATCTGATTAGGGCCTAGGGGCCTGTCCGTTCAATATTCTTCTCTGGGGACATCTGTTGTCTGAGTGGAGGTAGTTGCTTAGCTGGTTTGAGATCACCCCTGTTTGTCCTGGGCGGCCTACACTATTGGGATGGCCTCGGTGACTTTGGAGGTTTTTCCTCATTTGCAAGGTTGTGGCCAATGGAATGGGAAGAATTCCCTTGAAAGGGAAGCACAGTCCTGAGGTGTGGCTCCAGGGACCCAAGTGTGGAGCGTGTGTGGTCCAGGGCTATTTGGACAAAAGTCTGAAAACACAAACTCCACTTAGGTTGGGGGATGTAGGTATGGCCTGCCCGATCTATAGACCGTGAGGAGACCTCTTCGGGATATGAACAAAGGGCGAATGTGAGGTGCTTGTTCATGCTTTTTTTTTTTTTTTTTCTGGAAATGTGTCACCGATTGCCATGGAATGTCGGGGTGTCCTCATGGGCCATCGATGAGGCTCCCTTTCAGGGGATTTGACCCGATCCTAAAAGTTTGGGGTCATTCTGTGGGAAGGGAGGAGGCCTTTCTGTTTTTTTTTGTTTACTTTTTTTTTTTTTACCTCAGTTGGACCACCAAAAGAGGGATTCCAGAGCAGAGTCGTGGGTGGGGGCAAGTGGACAACCAGACCTCTGGTTAACATTGGGACCTAAGAACATGGCAAGCCCCATATGTGGGCTCTTGGTCCAGACACTGAAAGGCCTTCCTTGAGGATAGGTCTCACACTGAGTTTCACAATGTGGTTTTGTGCCCAAGGATCCCCTCAAGTCAGGGCGTGGCCTAAAGTACAATGCTGGTGCCTCCTACACTGAACGTTGCACAGTATGGGAACCACAAGTTTTCTGGCCATGGGGAAGATGGAGGTCTAATTTCTGCAACACTTTCACTCCTGGACTGTGATTGGATTTAAGGTCTAGGTTCTGAAGCCTGAAAACTGAGGTTGGGAAGAGATGAAGCCCTAAGGCCATGGTGTGTCTGATGTGCTCAGTGTTCGGCCAGCTGTTGAGTGTGGGTTGGGAGGTGCAGGCTCAGGCTGTGGCAGACAGGGAATAAGTGCCCAGGCTAGACTGTATCATTGGGGTGCAGTCGAGTTTCGTGCAGGATGGTACTCATTTGTGGTTACTGGGTAGCCCCAGAGGGCAAAGTTTTTCTTCTGGAGGGAAGACACAGTGCCACATAGTGGTTCCAGCTTTCCCAAACTGGAAGGCTTGTGGGCCAGGAGTGTGAGGAAAAAATTCTGAGAACACAAGCCAGACTTAGATTTCGGGGTGAGGGGACGGCAGGCACCCTCTGCAGAGATGATTCGAGATCCCGTATACCTGAAGACAGAGCTAGGATCAGACGTTGGCTTAGGTCGGAGTTTCTGTCCATGACGGCCCCTTCATGAAGGGGAGGGTGTCACGAGGACATGGAGGTTTTCCGACGATGGGAATTGTGAGATGCTCCAAACCACAATGATTTCTTCTGTGGGACAGTCGAGACCTGTTGGATGGCTCCAGGACATCCCATAAGGAAGTTATCCAGAGCAGGGTTCTAAGGATGGATGCCTGGGCAGCCTGCCTCCAATTCCAGGTGTCTCATAGAGCCAAGGCAAGTTCGATCTGCTGGAAATAGGGGAGCAACCGAGGCGGGTGTGTTGAAATGGGTGAGTTGAGGATTGGTCATAATGTGAATTTGTGTCCATGTAGACCTTGGAATGGGGTGCTTGATCCGGGGCCTTGAGGGATGTTCATAACCGGAGGTTTTGATGGAGCTCTAAAGAGTATGTTTCCTATGTAGAGAAGAGAATTGTTTTGATGAGTGCCTAAGGAATCTCCCATATGCTGGTATTGGAAACCAGGCCTCTGAGGAGAGATGACTGGAATCAAAAGCAATGGATCTGATTAGGGCCTAAGTGCCCTTCCAGTTCAATTTATTCGATGTGGATATCTGTCTCTGGGTCTGAGTGGAGTTGGTTTACTAACTTGTGAAAGATCATCCCTGTTTGTCCTGGGCAGCCAACACAATTCAGATAGCCTGGGGGAGTTTGGAGGATTCTCCTAATCTATAGGGTTGTGGCCAATGGAAATGGCAGAATTCCCCTGGAGAGGGAAGCCACAGTCCTGAGGTGTGGCTCCAGGGGCCCCAGCTTGGATTTTGTGTGGGCCAGGACTGTGGGGACAGAAGTCTGAAAACACAAACTCAGCTTAGGTTTGGGGATGTATGTATGAAGGCTCGATCTACAGACCGTGAGAATTTTCCGGGCTATGAACAAAGGGCGAGTACGTGGCGCTTGCTCAGGCTTTTGTCTCTGGATTTTGTGTCAATGGTGGCCGTGGAATGTCGCGGTGTCCTCAAGGGCCATGGACAATTCTTTCTCTGGTGATTTGGCCTGATCCCAAGTGGTTGGGATCATGCTGTGAATGGGAAGAGTACTTTCTGTATTTTTTTTTTTTTACCTCAGGTGTCCCACCAAAGAGGGATTCCCGAGTAGAGCCCTGAGTAGGGGTGACTAGACATCTCGAACTCTGGTTGAGATTGGGGGACTAGGGGCTTGGCAAGCCCCATATGTGGGCTGTTGTTCCAGTCACTAAGAGGCTTTACATGAGGATAGGGCTCACGCTGAGGGTCACAATGTGTGTTTGTGCACATTGTGGCCCTCTGGGATAGGTGGGGCCTCATAGTCCATGCTGCTTTCTCCTACAATGAACATTGGACAACATGCCAACCACTAGGTTTCTTGCCAAGGCGAAGGAGAAGTTCTGATTCTTGCATCCCGTTCACTCCTGAGCAGTGAGTGGAGATAAGGTCTAGGTTCTGAAGGTGAAAACTGAGTTTGGGTAGAGATGATGGCCTAAAGCCATTGTGGGTGTGATATGCTCTGTGTATGGCCAGCTGTCTGGGTGTTGAACTGGAGGTCTGCCCTCAGGCTGTGTCAGACAGGGCTTTAGTGCACAGGCTAGACTGTATAATTGGGGTATGGTCGAGTGGCATGCAGGTTGTTACTCATTTGGCGTTTCTGGTTAGCCCTATAGGGCAACATTTTTCTTCTGGAGGGCAGGCAGAGTGCTGCATTGTGTCTCCAGAATTGCCTAACTGGAGGGGTGTGGCCAGGATTGTGAGGAAGGAAGTCTGAAAACACAAGCTAGCACGAGTTTTGGGGCCAAGAGCATGGCAGGCCCACTCTGCAGAGGCTGAATCGAGATCTCCTGAAGGTGAGGTCAGGGCGATTATCAGATGTTGCCTCAAGCTGGAATTTGTGTCCATGACGGCCCCTTCCTGAAGGGGGTGGGGGCGTCATGAAGCCAGGGAGATTTCCCTACGCTGGGAGTTGTGAGCTGCTCCATACTTCAAAGTTTCCTTCTTCAGGACAGTCAAGTACTATTGGATGGTTCCAGGATGCCCCATACAGAAAGACTCGAGAGCAGGGCCCTAAGCATGGATGCCGAGAAACGCCAACTCACCTTCCCATTGCCTGGTCGAGACAAGGCAAGCTCAATCTGCGGGCTCTTGGGTGAACTACCCAGAAGGCTGAGTTTAAATGGACTCTCCTGAGGATGAGTCATAATGTGGGTTGGTGGCCATGGAGACCTTGGAATGTGGCAGTAGCTAAGGGACTCTGCAGGATTCTCCAACCCGAAGGGCTTGACACAACTCCAACAAGGAAGCTTCCCATGTGGAGATGAGAGGTCTTCTGTCTGGTGCCTCAGGAAAGCCCCGTATGCTGGTCTTCGAACCCAGGCCTCTGAGGAGTGATACCTGGACACCAAAGCAAGAGTTCATAATAGGGCCTAGGGGCCTGTCTGGTTCAATCTTCTGTCTCTGCGGATATCTGTCTGTGTGTCTGCATGGAGGTAGTAGTTGCTCAGCTTGTGTCATAATGCCCCTATTTGTCCAGTGCGGCTTGCGGTAGTGGGATGTCCTTGGGGACCTTGAGGTTTCTACTATTTTGTAGAGTTGTGGCCAATGGAATGGGCAGTTTCTTAAGAGAGAGCAGGCACAGTTCTGTGGTGTGGCTCCAGAGACCCCAGCCTGGAGGCTGTGTGGGCCATGGCTGTGCAGACAGACATCCAAAAACCCTAACTCAGCTCAGGTTTGGGGCCGAGGTTACGGCAGGCCTGATCTACAGTCCAGGAGGGGAGCTCCTCTGGATATGAAAGAAGGGTGAGAGGGAGGCAGTCGCTCAGGCTTTTGTCTCTGGATGTTTTGTCCACAATGGCCGTTTAATGTAGGAGTTGCCTCATGGGTCGTAGAAGTCTCCCTCTCTGGTAGTATGTCCAGCCCCCAAGAGTTTGGGGTCATTCTGTGGGAAGGGAAGTGTCCTGTTTTCTGCTTCATGTGTCCCCCCAGTAGAGGGATTCTAGAGCATAGCAGTGGGTACTGACAACTGGAATACTCGCCCTCTGGTTAAGCCTGGGGGCCTATGGATATGACAAGCCCCATATGCAGGATCTTGGTTCAGCCACTGAGAGGCGTTACTTTAATACGGGACTCACGCTGCAGGTCACAATGCATGTCTGTGCCCTAGGCGGCCCTCAAGCACTGGCGTGGCCTTTCGGACAATGCAGGTTTTCCCACATTGAACGTTGGACAACATGCCAACCACAAGGTTTTTGGCCATGGGGAAGGAGGAATTCTAATTTCTGCATCACGTTCACCCCTGGGCAGTGATTGGAGATAAGGTCTAGGTTCTGAAGCCTGAAAACCGAGGTTGGGAAGAGATGACGACCTACAGCCATAGCGGGTCCTATTGTCCAGGTTGGGGCCAGCTGTCTGGGTGTCGTTTGGGATGTCTTGTCTCAGGCTGTGCCAGACAGGGCATTAGTATACAGGGTGGGCTGTATAATTGCTTTACAATCGAGTGGCATGCATTAGAAAATCATTTGGGGTTTCTTATTAGCAGCATAGGGCAAAGTTTTTCTTCTGGAGGGCAGGCAGAGTGCTGCATTGTGGCTTCGGAATTACCAAACTGGAGGGCTTGTGGGCCAAGAGAGTGAGGACGGAAGTCTGAGAACACAAGCTAGGCTTAGGTTTCGGGGCAAGGATATGGCAGGCACACTCTGCAGAGCTGAATTGAGATCTCATGCGTCTGAAGTCAGGTCGAGGTTCAGACATTGGCTCAGGTTTGAGTTTCTGTCCATGTTGGCCCCTTCAGGAAGGGGAGGCATTATGAGGCGATGGGGGTTTTGTGAGATGCTCCAAACGGCAAGGATTCCTTCTGTGGGACAATTAAGATATGTTGGATGGCTCCAGGACGTCTTATAAGGTATTTTTCCAGAACAGGGTTCTAAGTATGGATGCCTGGGCAGCCAGCCTCACATTCCAATTGTCTCCTAGCAACAAGAAACGTTTGATCTGCTGGCTTGGGGTAGCAACAGAGGGGACTGAGTTGAAATGGACTTTCCTGAGGATGGTCTTAATGTTGGTTTGAGTCCATGGAGACCTTGGTATGGGGCAGTGGCACCAGGGCCCTGAAGGATTCTCCTAACCAGAGGTTATGACAAAGCTCCAATGAGCAAGTTTTCCATGGGGAGACGAGATTTGTTCTTATTGGTGCCTCAGGAAACCACCATATGCTGGTATTGGAAACGAGGCCTCTGAGGACAGATGCCTGGAAACCAAAGCAATGGATCTGATTAGGGCCTAGGGGCCTGTCCGTTCAATATTCTTCTCTGGGGACATCTGTTGTCTGAGTGGAGGTAGTTGCTTAGCTGGTTTGAGATCACCCCTGTTTGTCCTGGGCGGCCTACACTATTGGGATGGCCTCGGTGACTTTGGAGGTTTTTCCTCATTTGCAAGGTTGTGGCCAATGGAATGGGAAGAATTCCCTTGAAAGGGAAGCACAGTCCTGAGGTGTGGCTCCAGGGACCCAAGTGTGGAGCGTGTGTGGTCCAGGGCTATTTGGACAAAAGTCTGAAAACACAAACTCCACTTAGGTTGGGGGATGTAGGTATGGCCGGCCCGATCTATAGACCGTGAGGAGACCTCTTCGGGATATGAACAAAGGGCGAATGTGAGGTGCTTGTTCATGCTTTTTTTTTTTTTTTCTGGAAATGTGTCACCGATTGCCATGGAATGTCGGGGTGTCCTCATGGGCCATCGATGAGGCTCCCTTTCTGGGGATTTGACCCGATCCCAAGAGATTGGGTCATTCTGTGGGAAAGGAGGAGGCCTTTCTGTTTTTTTTTTTTTATTTTTTTTTATTTTTTATTTTTTTTTTTTAACCTCATGTGGACCACCAAAAGAGGGATTCCAGAGCAGAGTCGTGGGTGGGGGCAAGTGGACAACCAGAACTCTGGTTAACATTGGGACCTAAGAACATGGCAAGCCCCATATGTGGGCTTTTGGTCCAGACACTGAAAGGCCTTCCTTGAGGATAGGTCTCACACTGAGTTTTACAATGTGGTTTTGTGCCCAAGGATCCCCTCAAGTCAGGGCGTGGCCTAAAGTACAATGCTGGTGCCTCCTACACTGAACGTTGCACAGTATGGGAACCACAAGTTTTCTGGCCATGGGGAAGATGGAGGTCTAATTTCTGCAACACTTTCACTCCTGGACTGTGATTGGATTTAAGGTCTAGGTTCTGAAGCCTGAAAACTGAGGTTGGGAAGAGATGAAGCCCTAAGGCCATGGTGTGTCTGATGTGCTCAGTGTTCGGCCAGCTGTTGAGTGTGGGTTGGGAGGTGCAGGCTCAGGCTGTGGCAGACAGGGAATAAGTGCCCAGGCTAGACTGTATCATTGGGGTGCAGTCGAGTTTCGTGCAGGATGGTACTCATTTGTGGTTACTGGGTAGCCCCAGAGGGCAAAGTTTTTCTTCTGGAGGGAAGACACAGTGCCACATAGTGGTTCCAGCATTCCCAAACTGGAAGGCTTGTGGGCCAGGAGTGTGAGGAAAAAATTCTGAGAACACAAGCCAGACTTAGATTTCGGGGTGAGGGGACGGCAGGCACCCTCTGCAGAGATGATTCGAGATCCCGTATACCTGAAGACAGAGCTAGGATCAGACGTTGGCTTAGGTCGGAGTTTCTGTCCATGACGGCCCCTTCATGAAGGGGAGGGTGTCACGAGGACATGGAGGTTTTCCGACGATGGGAATTGTGAGATGCTCCAAACCACAATGATTTCTTCTGTGGGACAGTCGAGACCTGTTGGATGGCTCCAGGACATCCCATAAGGAAGTTATCCAGAGCAGGGTTCTAAGGATGGATGCCTGGGCAGCCTGCCTCCCATTCCAGGTGTCTCATAGAGCCAAGGCAAGTTCGATATGCTGGAAATAGGGGAGCAACCGAGGCGGGTGTGTTGAAATGGGTGAGTTGAGGATTGGTCATAATGTGAATTTGTGTCCATGTAGACCTTGGAATGGGGTGCTTGATCCGGGGCCTTGAGGGATGTTCATAACCGGAGGTTTTGATGGAGCTCTAAAGAGTATGTTTCCTATGTAGAGAAGAGAATTGTTTTGATGAGTGCCTAAGGAATCTCCCATATGCTGGTATTGGAAACCAGGCCTCTGAGGAGAGATGACTGGAATCAAAAGCAATGGATCTGATTAGGGCCTAAGTGCCCTTCCAGTTCAATCTTATTCTATGGGGATATCTTTCTCTGGGTCTGAGTGGAGTTGGTTTCCTCACTTGTGAAAGATCATCCCTGTTTGTCCTGGGCAGCCAACACAATTCAGATGGCCTGGGGGAGTTTGGAGGATTCTCCTAATCTATAGGGTTGTGGCCAATGGAAATGGCAGAATTCCCCTGGAGAGGGAAGCCACAGTCCTGAGGTGTGGCTCCAGGGGCCCCAGCTTGGATTTTGTGTGGGCCAGGACTGTGGGGACAGAAGTCTGAAAACACAAACTCAGCTTAGGTTTGGGGATGTATGTATGAAGGCTCGATCTACAGACCGTGAGAATTTTCCGGGCTATGAACAAAGGGCGAGTATGTGGCGCTTGCTCAGGCTTTTGTCTCTGGATTTTGTGTCAATGGTGGCCGTGGAATGTCGGGGTGTCCTCAAGTGCCATGGACAATTCTTTCTCTGGTGATTTGGCCTGATCCCAAGTGGTTGGGATCATGCTGTGAATGGGAAGAGTCCATTCTGTATTTTTTTTTTTTTTTTACCTCAGGTGTCCCACCAAAGAGGAATTCCCGAGTAGAGCCCTGAGTAGGGGTGACTAGACATCTCGAACTCTGGTTGAGATTGGGGGACTAGGGGCTTGGCAAGCCCCATATGTGGGCTGTTGTTCCAGTCACTAAGAGGCTTTACATGAGGATAGCGCTCACGCTGAGGGTCACAATGTGTGTTTGTGCACATTGTGGCCCTCTGGGATAGGTGGGGCCTCATAGTCCATGCTGCTTTCTCCTACAATGAACATTGGACAACATGCCAACCACTAGGTTTCTTGCCAAGGCGAAGGAGAAGTTCTGATTCTTGCATCCCGTTCACTCCTGAGCAGTGAGTGGAGATAAGGTCTAGGTTCTGAAGGTGAAAACTGAGTTTGGGTAGAGATGATGGCCTAAAGCCATTGTGGGTGTGATATGCTCTGTGTATGGCCAGCTGTCTGGGTGTTGGACTGGAGGTCTGCCCTCAGGCTGTGTCAGACAGGGCTTTAGTGCACAGGCTAGACTGTATAATTGGGGTATGGTCGAGTGGCATGCAGGTTGTTACTCATTTGGCGTTTCTGGTTAGCCCTATAGGGCAACATTTTTCTTCTGGAGGGCAGGCAGAGTGCTGCATTGTGTCTCCAGAATTGCCAAACTGGAGGGGTGTGGCCAAGATTGTGAGGAAGGAAGTCTGAAAACACAAGCTAGCACGAGTTTTGGGGCCAAGAGCATGGCAGGCCCACTCTGCAGAGGCTGAAATGAGATCTCCTGCAGGTGAGGTCAGGGCGATTATCAGATGTTGCCTCAAGCTGGAGTTTGTGTCCATGACGGCCCCTTCCTGAAGGGGGTGGCGGCGTCATGAGGCCTGGGAGGTTTCCCTACGCTGGGAGTTGTGAGCTGCTCCATACTTCAAAGTTTCCTTCTTCAGGACAGTCGAGTACTATTGGATGGTTCCAGGATGCCCCATACAGAAAGACTCGAGAGCAGGGCCCTAAGCATGGATGCCGAGAAACGCCAACTCACCTTCCCATTGCCTGGTCGAGACAAGGCACGCTCAGCCTGCAGGCTCTTGGGTGAGCTACCCAGAAGGCTGAGTTTAAATGGACTCTCCTGAGGATGAGTCATAATGTGGGTTGGTGGCCATGGAGACCTTGGAATGTGGCAGTAGCTAAGGGACTCTGCAGGATTCTCCAACCCGAAGGGCTTGACACAACTCCAACAAGGAAGCTTCCCATGTGGAGATGAGAGGTCTTCTGTCTGGTGCCTCAGGAAAGCCCCGTATGCTGGTCTTCGAACCCAGGCCTCTGAGGAGTGATACCTGGACACCAAAGCAAGAGTTCATAATAGGGCCTAGGGGCCTGTCTGGTTCAATCTTCTGTCTCTGCGGATATCTGTCTGTGTGTCTGCATGGAGGTAGTAGTTGCTCAGCTTGTGTCATAATGCCCCTATTTGTCCAGTGCGGCTTGCGGTAGTGGGATGTCCTTGGGGACCTTGAGGTTTCTACTATTTTGTAGAGTTGTGGCCAATGGAATGGGCAGTTTCTTAAGAGAGAGCAGGCACAGTTCTGTGGTGTGGCTCCAGAGACCCCAGCCTGGAGGCTGTGTGGGCCATGGCTCTGCAGACAGACATCCAAAAACCCTAACTCAGCTCAGGTTTGGGGCCGAGGTTACGGCAGGCCTGATCTACAGTCCAGGAGGGGAGCTCCTCTGGATATGAAAGAAGGGTGAGAGGGAGGCACTCGCTCAGGCTTTTGTCGCTGGATGTTTTGTCCACAATGGCCGTTTAATGTAGGAGTTGCCTCATGGGTCGTAGAAGTCTCCCTCTCTGGTAGTATTTCCAGCCCCCAAGAGTTTGGGGTCATTCTGTGGGAAGGGAAGTGTCCTGTTTTCTGCTTCATGTGTCCCCCCAGTAGAGGGATTCTAGAGCATAGCAGTGGGTACTGACAACTGGAATACTCGCCCTCTGGTTAAGCCTGGGGGCCTATGGATATGACAAGCCCCATATGCAGGATGTTGGTCCAGCCACTGAGAGGCATTACTTTAATACGGGACTCACGCTGCAGGTCACAATGCATGTCTGTGCCCTAGGCGGCCCTCAAGCACTGGCGTGGCCTTTCGGACAATGCAGGTTTTCCCACATTGAACGTTGGACAACATGCCAACCACAAGGTTTCTGGCCATGGGGAAGGAGGAATTCTAATTTCTGCATCTCGTTCACCCCTGGGCAGTGATTGGAGATAAGGTCTAGGTTCTGAAGCCTGAAAACCGAGGTTGGGAAGAGATGACGACCTACAGCCATAGCGGGTCCTATGTGTCCAGGTTGGGGCCAGCTGTCTGGGTGTCGTTTGGGATGTCTTGTCTCAGGCTGTGCCAGACAGGGCATTAGTATACAGGGTGGGCTGTATAATTGCTTTACAATCGAGTGGCATGCATTAGAAAATCATTTGGGGTTTCTTATTAGCAGCATAGGGCAAAGTTTTTCTTCTGGAGGGCAGGCAGAGTGCTGCATTGTGGCTTCGGAATTCCCAAACTGGAGGGCTTGTGGGCCAGGAGAGTGAGGACGGAAGTCTGAGAACACAAGCTAGGCTTAGGTTTCGGGGCAAGGACATGGCAGGCACACTCTGCAGAGCTGAATTGAGATCTCATGCATCTGAAGTCAGGTCGAGGTTCAGACTTGGCTCAGGTTTGAATTTCTGTCCATGTTGGCCCCTTCAGGAAGGGGGGGCATTATGAGGCCATGGGGGTTTTCCCACTATTGGAGTTGTGAGATGCTCCAAACCGCAAGGATTCCTTCTGTGGGACAATTAAGATTTGTTGGATGGCTCCAGGACGTCTTATAAGGTATTTTTCCAGAACAGGGTTCTAAGTATGGATGCCTGGGCAGCCAGCCTCACATTCCAATTGTCTCCTAGCAACAAGAAACGTTTGATCTGCTGGCTTGGGGTAGCAACAGAGGGGGCTGAGTTGAAATGGACTTTCCTGAGAATGGTCTTAATGTTGGTTTGAGTCCATGGAGATCTTGGTATGGGGCAGTGGCACCAGGGCCCTGAAGGATTCTCCTAACCAGAGTTTATGACAAAGCTCCAATGAGCAAGTTTCCATGGGGAGACGAGATTTGTTCTTATTGGTGCCTCAGGAAACCACCATATGCTGGTATTGGAAACGAGGCCTCTGAGGACAGATGCCTGGAAACCAAAGCATTGGATCTGATTAGGGCCTTGGGGCCTGTCCGGTTCAATATTCTTCTCTGGGGACATCTGTTGTCTGAGTGGAGGTAGTTGCTCAGCTGGTTTGAGATCACCCCTGTTTGTCCTGGGCGGCCTACACTATTGGGATGGCCTCGGTGACTTTGGAGGTTTTTCCTAATTTGCAAGGTTGTGGCCAATGGAATGGGAAGAATTCCCTTGAAAGGGAAGCACAGTCCTGAGGTGTGGCTCCAGGGACCCAAGTGTGGAGCGTGTGTGGTCCAGGGCTATTTGGACAAATGTCTGAAAACACAAACTCCACTTAGGTTGGGGGATGTAGGTATGGCCGGCCCGAACTATAGACCGTGAGGGGACCTCTTCGGGATATGAACATAGGCGAATGTGAGGTGCTTGCTAATGCTTTTTTTTTTTTTTTCTGGAAATGTGTCACCGATTGCCATGGAATGTCGGGGTGTCCTCATGGGCCATCGATGAGGCTCCCTTTCTGGGGATTTGACCCGATCCCAAGAGATTGGGGTCATTCTGTGGAAAGGGAGGAGGCCTTTCTGGTTTTTTTTTGTTTATTTTTTTTTCTTTTGTTTTGTATTGTTTTGTTTTTTTTAACCTTGGTGGACCACCAAAAGAGGGATTCCAGAGCAGAGTCGTGGGTGGGGGCAACTGGACAACCAGACCTCTGGTTAACATTGGGACCTAAGAACATGGCAAGCCCCATATGTGGGCTCTTGTTCCAGACACTGAGAGGCCTTCCTTGAGGATAGGTCTCACACTGAGTTTCACAATGTGTTTTTGTGCCCAAGGAGCCCTTCAAGTCAGGGCGTGGCCTAATGTACCTTGCTGGTTTCTCCTAAACTGAACGTTGCACAGTATGGGAACCTCAAGTTTTCTGGCAATGGGGAAGATGGAGTTCTAATTTCTGCAACACTTTCACTCCTGGACTGTGATTGAATTTAAGGTCTAGGTTCTGAAGCCTGAAAACTGAGGTTGGGAAGAGATGAAGTCCTAAGGCCATGGTGTGTCCGATGTGCTCAGTGTTCGGCCAGCTGTTGAGTGTGGGTTGGGAGGTGCAGGCTCAGGCTGTGGCAGACAGGGAATTAGTGCCCAGGCTAGACTGTATCATTGGGGTGCAGTCGAGTTTCGTGCAGCATGTTACTCATTTGTGGTTACTGGGTAGCCCCAGAGGGAAACGTTTTTCTTCTGGACGGAAGACACAGTGCCATAGTGGCTCCAGAATTCTCAAACTGGAAGGCTTGTGGGCCAGGAGTGTGAGGAAAAAATTCTGAGAACACAAGCCAGACTTAGATTTCGGTGTGAGGGGACGGCAGGCACCCTCTAGAGATGATTCAAGATCCCGTACACCTGAAGACAGAGCTAGGATCAGACGTTTTCTTAGGTCGGAGTTTCTGTCCATGATGGCCCCTTCATGAAGGGAGGGTGTCACGAGGACATGGAGGTTTGCCCACGATGGGAATTGTGAGATGCTCCAAACCACAATGATTCCTTCTGTGGGACAGTCGAGACCTGTTGGATGGCTCCAGGACATCCCATAAGGAAGTTGTCCAGAGCAGTTTTCTAAGGATGGATGCCTGGGCAGCCTGCCTCCCATTCCAGGTGTCTCATAGAGCCAAGGCAAGTTCGATCTGCTGGATCTAGGGGAGCACCCGAGGCGGGTGTGTTGAAATGGGTGAGTGTATGATGGGTCATAATGTGCATTTGCGTCCATGTAGACCTTGGAATGGGGTGCTTGATCCGGGGCCTTGAGGGATGTTCATAACCGGAGGTTTTGATGGAGCTCTAAAGAGTATGATTCCTATGTAGAGAAGAGAATTGTTTTGATGAGTGCCTAAGGAATCTCCCATATGCTGGTATTGGAAACCAGGCCTCTGAGGAGAGATGACTGGAATCAAAAGCAATGGATCTGATTAGGGCCTAAGTGCCCGTCCAGTTCAATCTTATTCTATGGGGATATCTGTCTCTGGGTCTGAGTGGAGGTGGTTTCCTAACTTGTGAAAGATCATCCCTGTGTGTCTTGGGCAGCCAACACAATTCGGATGGCCTGGGGGAGTTTGGAGGATTCTCCTAATCTATAGGGTTGTGGCCAATGGAAATGGCAGAATTCCCCTGGAGAGGGAAGCCACAGTCCTGAGGTGTGTCTCCAGGGGCCCCAGCTTGGATGGTGTGTGGGCCAGGACTGTGGGGACAGAAGTCTGAAAACACAAACTCAGCTTAGGTTTGGGGATGTATGTATGAAGGCTCGATCTACAGACCGTGAGAATTTTCCGGGCTATGAACAAAGGGCGAGTATGTGGCGCTTGCTCAGGCTTTTGTCTCTGGATTTTGTGTCAATGGTGGCCGTGGAATGTCGGGGTGTCCTCAAGTGCCATGGACAATTCTTTCTCTGGTGATTTGGCCTGATCCCAACTGGTTGGGATCATTCTGTGGATGGGAAGAGTCCTTTCTGTATTTTTTTTTTTTTACCTCAGGTGTCCCACCAAAGAGGGATTCCCGAGTAGAGCCCTGAGTAGGGGTGACTAGACATCTCGAACTCTGGTTGAGATTGGGGGACTAGGGGCTTGGCAAGCCCCATATGGGGGCTGTTGTTTCAGTCACTAAGAGGCTTTACATGAGGATAGGGCTCACGCTGAGGGTCACAATGTGTGTTTGTGCACATTGAGGCCCTCAGGGATAGGTGGGGCCTCATAGTCCATGCTGCTTTCTCCTACAATGAACATTGGACAACATGCCAACCACTAGGTTTCTTGCCAAGGCGAAGGAGAAGTTCTGATTCTTGCATCACGTTCACTCCTGAGCAGTGAGTGGAGATAAGGTCTAGGTTCTGAAGGTGAAAACTGAGGTTGGGTAGAGATGATGGCCTAAAGCCATTGGGGGTGTGATATGCTCTGTGTTACGGCCAACTGTCTGGGTGTTGGACTGGAGGTCTGCCATCAGGCTGTGTCAGACAGGGTTTAGTGCACAGGCTAGACTGTATAACTGGGGTATGGTAGAGTGGCATGCAGGTTGTTACTCATTTGGCGTTTCTGGTTAGCCCTATAGGGCAACATTTTTCTTCTGGAGGGCAGGCAGAGTGCTGCATTGTGTCTCCAGAATTGCCAAACTGGAGGGGTGTGGCCAGGATTGTGAGGAAGGAAGTCTGAAAACACAAGCTAGCACGAGTTTTGGGGCCAAGAGCATGGCAGGCCCACTCTGCAGAGGCTGAATCGAGATCTCCTGCAGGTGAGGTTCGGGCGATAATCAGATGTTGCCTCAAGTTGGTGTTTGTGTCCATGACGGCCCCTTCCTGAAGGGGGTGGGGGCGTCATGAGGCCAGGGAGGTTTCCCTACGCTGGGAGTTGTGAGCTGCTCCATACTTCAAAGTTTCCTTCTTCAGGACAGTCGAGTACTATTGGATGGTTCCAGGATGCCCCATACAGAGAGACTCGAGAGCAGGGCCCTAAGCATGGATGCCAAGAAATGCCAACTCACCTTCCCTTTGCGTTTTCGAGACAAGGCACGCTCAATCTTCGCGCTCTTGGGTGAGCTACCGAGAAGGCTGAGTTTAAATGGACTCTCCTGAGGATGAGTCATAATGTGGGTTGGTGGCCATGGAGACCTTGGAATGTGGCAGTAGCTAAGGGACTCTGCAGAATTCTCCAACCCGAAGGGCTTGACACAACTCCAACAAGGAAGCTTCCCATGTGGAGATGAGAGGTCTTCTGTCTGGTGCCTCAGGAAAGCCCCGTATGCTGGTCTTCGAACCCAGGCCTCTGAGGAGTGATACCTGGACACCAAAGCAAGAGTTCATAATAGGGCCTAGGGGCCTGTCTGGTTCAATCTTCTGTCTCTGCGGATATCTGTCTGTGTGTCTGCATGGAGGTAGTAGTTGCTCAGCTTGTGTAATAATGCCCCTATTTGTCCAGTGCGGCTTGCGGTAGTGGGATGTCCTTGGGGACCTTGAGGTTTCTACTATTTTGTAGAGTTGTGGCCAATGGAATGGGCAGTTTCTTAAGAGAGAGCAGGCACAGTTCTGTGGTGTGGCTCCAGAGACCCCAGCCTGGAGGCTGTGTGGGCCATGGCTGTGCAGACAGACATCCAAAAACCCTAACTCAGCTCAGGTTTGGGGCCGAGGTTATGGCAGGCCTGATCTACAGTCCATGAGGGGAGCTCCTCTGGATATGAAAGAAGGGTGAGAGGGAGGCAGTCGCTCAGGCTTTTGTCGCTGCATGTTTTGTCCACAATGGCCGTTTAATGTAGGAGTTGCCTCATGGGTCGTAGAAGTCTCCCTCTCTGGTAGTATTTCCAGCCCCCAAGAGTTTGGGGTCATTCTGTGGGAAGGGAAGTGTCCTGTTTTCTGCTTCATGTGTCCCCCCAGTAGAGGGATTCTAGAGCATAGCAGTGGGTACTGACAACTGGAATACTCGCCCTCTGGTTAAGCCTGGGGGCCTATGGATATGACAAGCCCCATATGCAGGATCTTGGTCCAGCCACTGAGAGGCGTTACTTTAATACGGGACTCACGCTGCAGGTCACAATGCATGTCTGTGCCCTAGGCGGCCCTCAAGCACTGGCGTGGCCTTTCGGACAATGCAGGTTTTCCCACATTGAACGTTGGACAACATGCCAACCACAAGGTTTCTGGCCATGGGGAAGGAGGAATTCTAATTTCTGCATCACGTTCACCCCTGGGCAGTGATTGGAGATAAGGTCTAGGTTCTGAAGCCTGAAAACCGAGGTTGGGAAGAGATGACGACCTACAGCCATAGCGGGTCCTATGTGTCCAGGTTGGGGCCAGCTGTCTGGGTGTCGTTTGGGTTGTCTTGTCTCAGGCTGTGCCAGACAGGGCATTAGTATACAGGGTGGGCTGTATAATTGCTTTACAATCGAGTGGCATGCATTAGAAAATCATTTGGGGTTTCTTATTAGCAGCATAGGGCAAAGTTTTTCTTCTGGAGGGCAGGCAGAGTGCTGCATTGTGGCTTCGGAATTCCCAAACTGGAGGGCTTGTGGGCCAGGAGAGTGAGGACGGAAGTCTGAGAACACAAGCTAGGCTTAGGTTTCGGGGCAAGGATATGGCAGGCACACTCTGCAGAGCTGAATTGAGATCTCATGCGTCTGAAGTCAGGTCGAGTTTCAGACATTGGCTCAGGTTTGAGTTTCTGTCCATGTTGGCCCTTCAGGAAGGGGGGGCATTATGAGGCGATGGGGGTTTTCCCACTATTGGAGTTGTGAGATGCTCCAAACCGCAAGGATTCCTTCTGTGGGACAATTAAGATTTGTTGGATGGCTCCAGGACGTCTTATAAGGTATTTTTCCAGAACAGGGTTCTAAGTATGGATGCCTGGGCAGCCAGCCTCAGATTCCAATTGTCTCCTACCAACAAGAAACGTTTGATCTGTTGGCTTGGGGTAGCAACAGAGGGGACTGAGTAGAAATGGACTTTCCTGAGGATGGTCTTAATGTTGGTTTGAGTCCATGGAGACCATGGTATGGGGCAGTGGCACCAGGGCCCTGAAGGATTCTCCTAACCAGAGGTTATGACAAAGCTCCAATGAGCAAGTTTTCCATGGGGAGACGAGATTTGTTCTTATTGGTGCCTCAGGAAACCACCATATGCTGGTATTGGAAACGAGGCCTCTGAGGACAGATGCCTGGAAACCAAAGCAATGGATCTGATTAGGGCCTAGGGTCCTGTCCGTTCAATATTCTTCTCTGGGGACGTCTGTTGTCTGAGTGGAGGTAGTTGCTTAGCTGGTTTGAGATCACCCCTGTTTGTCCTGGGCGGCCTACACTATTGGGATGGCCTCGGTGACTTTGGAGGTTTTTCCTCATTTGCAAGGTTGTGGCCAATGGAATGGGAAGAATTCCCTTGAAAGGGAAGCACAGTCCTGAGGTGTGGCTCCAGGGACCCAAGTGTGGAGCGTGTGTGGTCCAGGGCTATTTGGACAAAAGTCTGAAAACACAAACTCCACTTAGGTTGGGGGATGTAGGTATGGCCGGCCCGATCTATAGACCGTGAGGAGACCTCTTCGGGATATGAACAAAGGGCGAATGTGAGGTGCTTGTTCATGCTTTTTTTTTTTTTTTTCTGGAAATGTGTCACCGATTGCCATGGAATGTCGGGGTGTCCTCATGGGCCATCGATGAGGCTCCCTTTCTGGGGATTTGACCCGATCCTAAAAGTTTGGGGTCATTCTGTGGGAAGGGAGGAGGCCTTTCTGTTTTTTTTGTTTACTTTTTTTTTTGTTTTTTTTTTTGTTTTTTTTTTTTTACCTCAGTTGGACCACCAAAAGAGGGATTCCAGAGCAGAGTCGTGGGTGGGGGCAAGTGGACAACCAGACCTCTGGTTAACATTGGGACCTAAGAACATGGCAAGCCCCATATGTGGGCTCTTGGTCCAGACACTGAAAGGCCTTCCTTGAGGATAGGTCTCACACTGAGTTTCACAATGTGGTTTTGTGCCCAAGGATCCCCTCAAGTCAGGGCGTGGCCTAAAGTACAATGCTGGTGCCTCCTACACTGAATGTTGCACAGTATGGGAACCACAAGTTTTCTGGCCATGGGGAAGATGGAGTTCTAATTTCTGCAACACTTTCACTCCTGGACTGTGATTGGATTTAAGGTCTAGGTTCTGAAGCCTGAAAACTGAGGTTGGGAAGAGATGAAGCCCTAAGGCCATGGTGTGTCTGATGTGCTCAGTGTTCGGCCAGCTGTTGAGTGTGGGTTGGGAGGTGCAGGCTCAGGCTGTGGCAGACAGGGAATAAGTGCCCAGGCCAGACTGTATCATTGGGGTGCAGTCGAGTTTCGTGCAGGATGGTACTCATTTGTGGTTACTGGGTAGCCCCAGAGGGCAACGTTTTTCTTCTGGAGGGAAGACACAGTGCCACATAGTGGTTCCAGCATTCCCAAACTGGAAGGCTTGTGGGCCAGGAGTGTGAGGAAAAAATTCTGAGAACACAAGCCAGACTTAGATTTCGGGGTGAGGGGACGGCAGGCACCCTCTGCAGAGATGATTCGAGATCCCGTATACCTGAAGACAGAGCTAGGATCAGACGTTGGCTTAGGTCGGAGTTTCTGTCCATGACGGCCCCTTCATGAAGGGGAGGGTGTCACGAGGACATGGAGGTTTTCCGACGATGGAATTGTGAGATGCTCCAAACCACAATGATTTCTTCTGTGGGACAGTCGAGACCTGTTGGATGGCTCCAGGACATCCCATAAGGAAGTTATCCAGAGCAGGGTTCTAAGGATGGATGCCTGGGCAGCCTGCCTCCCATTCCAGGTGTCTCATAGAGCCAAGGCAAGTTCGATCTGCTGGAAATAGGGGAGCAACCGAGGCGGGTGTGTTGAAATGGGTGAGTTGAGGATTGGTCATAATGTGAATTTGTGTCCATGTAGACCTTGGAATGGGGTGCTTGATCCGGGGCCTTGAGGGATGTTCATAACCGGAGGTTTTGATGGAGCTCTAAAGAGTATGTTTCCTATGTAGAGAAGAGAATTGTTTTGATGAGTGCCTAAGGAATCTCCCATATGCTGGTATTGGAAACCAGGCCTCTGAGGAGAGATGACTGGAATCAAAAGCAATGGATCTGATTAGGGCCTAAGTGCCCTTCCAGTTCAATTTATTCGATGTGGATATCTGTCTCTGTGTCTGAGTGGAGTTGGTTTCCTAACTTGTGAAAGATCATCCCTGTTTGTCCTGGGCAGCCCACACAATTCAGATGGCCTGGGGGAGTTTGGAGGATTCTCCTAATCTATAGGGTTGTGGCCAATGGAAATGGCAGAATTCCCCTGGAGAGGGAAGCCACAGTCCTGAGGTGTGGCTCCAGGGGCCCCAGCTTGGATTTTGTGTGGGCCAGGACTGTGGGGACAGAAGTCTGAAAACACAAACTCAGCTTAGGTTTGGGGATGTATGTATGAAGGCTCGATCTACAGACCGTGAGAATTTTCCGGGCTATGAACAAAGGGCGAGTATGTGGCGCTTGCTCAGGCTTTTGTCTCTGGATTTTGTGTCAATGGTGGCCGTGGAATGTCGGGGTGTCCTCAGGGGCCATGGACAATTCTTTCTCTGGTGATTTGGCCTGATCCCAATTAGTTGGGATCATGCTGTGAATGCGAAGAGTCCTTTCTGTATTTTTTTTTTTTTTACCTCAGGTGTCCCACCAAAGAGGGATACCCGAGTAGAGCCCTGAGTAGGGGTGACTAGACATCTCGAACTCTGGTTGAGATTGGGGACTAGGGGCTTGGCAAGCCCCATATGTGGGCTGTTGTTCCAGTCACTAAGAGGCTTTACATGAGGATAGGGCTCACGCTGAGGGTCACAATGTGTGTTTGTGCACATTGTGGCCCTCTGGGATAGGTGGGGCCTCATAGTCCATGCTGCTTTCTCCTACAATGAACATTGGACAACATGCCAACCACTAGGTTTCTTGCCAAGGCGAAGGAGAAGTTCTGATTCTTGCATCCCGTTCACTCCTGAGCAGTGAGTGGAGATAAGGTTTAGGTTCTGAAGGTGAAAATTGAGGTTGGGTAGAGATGATGGCCTAAAGCCATTGTGGGTTTGATATGCTCAGTGTACGGCCAACTGTCTGGGTGTTGGACTGGAGGTCTGCCCTCAGGCTGTGTCAGACAGGGCTTTAGTGCACAGGCTAGACTGTATAATTGGGGTATGGTCGAGTGGCATGCAGGTTGTTACTCATTTGGCGTTTCTGGTTAGCCCTATAGGGCAACATTTTTCTTCTGGAGGGCAGGCAGAGTGCTGCATTGTGTCTCCAGAATTTCCAAACTGTAAGGGTGTGGCCAGGATTCTGAGGACGGAAGTCTGAGAACACATGTTAGGCTTAGGTTTCAGGGCGAGGGCCCAGCAGGCACACTCTCAAGTGCTGAATCGAGATCTCATGCTTCTGAATTTAGGGCGAGGATCAGACTTTGGCTTAGGATTGAGTTTCTGTCCGTGATGTCCCATTTATGAAGGTGTGGGGCATCATGAGGAAATGGAGGTTTTCTCACAGTGTTATTGTGTGATGATTCAAACCACAAGGATTCATTCTGCGAGACAGTCAAGACAGGTTGGTTGGATTCAAGACGTCCCATAAAGAGGTTCTCCAGAGCAGGGTTCTAAGGATGGATGCCTGGGAAGCCCGCCTCCCATTCTAACTGTCTCCTAGTGCCAAGGAAGGTTTGATCTGCTGGCTCTGGGTGAGCAGCCGAGGGGGCTGATTTGAAATGGACTCTCTTGAGAATGGATCATAATGTAAGTTTGTGTCCTTGGAGACCTTGGGATTGGGCCATGGTGCCAGCGCCCTGAAGGATCCTCCTAACCTGAGGTATTGACACAGCTCCAAAGAGCAAGTTTCCCATGTGGAGATGAGATCTGTTCTGATTGTTTCCTTAGGAAACCCCCATATTCTGATATTGGAAACCAGGTCTCTGAGGAGAGATACCTAGAAACCAAAGCAATGCATCAGAAGTTTGCTCAGGTTGGAGTTTCTGTCCATGATGGCCCCTTTATAAAGGGGAGCATCTCATGAGGCCATGTAGGTTTTCCCACGATAGGAGTTGTGAGATGCTCCAATCTGCAAGGATTCCTTCTATGGAACAGTCAAGACCTGTTGGAAGGCGCCAGGACATCCCATATGGAACGGCGCCAGAGCAGGATTCCAAGGATGGATGCCTAGAGAGTCTGCTTTGCATTCCAGTTGTCTCCTAGCGACAAGGCAGGTTTGATATTCTGCCTCTGGGGGAGTAATCGACGGGGCTGAGTTGAAATGTACTCTCCTGCCGAATGGTCATAATGTGGGTATGTGTCCATGGAGACCTTGGAATAGGACGGTTGCTCCGGCTACCTGAAGGTTTCTCCTAACTGGAGGCTTTTACAGAGCTCCAAAGGATAAGTTTCCCATGTGAAGACAAGATTTGTTCTGATTGGTATCTCTGGAATCCCCCATATGCTGGTATTGGAAAACAGGCCTCTGAGGAGAGATGCTTAGAAAAAAAAGCAATGGAACCAATTACATTCTAGGGGCCAGTCCAGTTTAATCTTCTTCTCTTGGGTTATCTGTCTATGGGTGAGTTGACGTCGTTGCTCAGCTTGTGAGAGATCGCCCCTCTTTGCCCTGGGTGGCCTACACTATTGGAATGGCCTCTGGGAGTTTGGAGGTTTCTCCTTATCTGTAGGGTTGTGGCCAATGGAATGGGAAGAATTTCCTTGGAGAGGGCAGGCACAGTCCTGAGGTGTGGCTCCAGGGGCCTCAGTCTGGAGGGTGTGTGGGACAGGGATGTCAGGATAGAAGTCTGAAAACACAAACTCGGCTTAGGTTTGGGGACGTAGGTATGGCAGGCCCAATCTACAGACTATGAGGAGAATTTTTTGGGCTATGACCTAAGGGTGAGTGTGAACGCTTGCTGAAGCTTATGTCTCTGGATTTTGTGTCAATAGTGGCCGTGGAATGTCGGGCTGGCCTCATGGGCCATGGACGAGTCTTTCTCTCTGGACCCCAATCACTTGGGATGGCCCAATCCCAAGTGATTGGGGTCATTCTGTGAGTGGGAGGAGACCTTTCTGTGTTTATTTACCTCAAATGTCCCACCAAAGAGGGATTCCAGAGCAGAGCCCTGAGTAGGGGTGACTAGATGTCTCTACCTCTGGTTAAGATTGGGTGACTTGGGGCATGGCAGGCCCCATATGCGGGCTCATGGTCCAGCCACTGAGAGGCTTTACTTGAGGACAGGGCTCAAACTGAGGGTCCCAATGTGTGTTTGAGCCCACCGCAGCTCTTAAGCATAGGCAGGGCCTCAGGGACCCTACACTACCCTCAGGGGCCCTACTACTACCCCTGTAGGCCCTACAGGGGTCCTACACTGAACGTTGGACAAGATGCCAACCACAAGATTCTGGCGAGAGGGAAGGAGGAGTTCTGATTTCTGCATCACGTTCACCCATGGGAAGTGAGTAGAGATAAGGTCTAGGATTCTGTAGCCTGAAAACCGAAGTTGGAAAGAGATGGCGACCTAAGGCCATGGCGGTTCTGATGTTCTCAGTGTACTGCAAGCTGTCTGCGTGTCGGTTAGGAATTCAGGCCTCAGGTTCTGTCAGACAGGGCATTAGTGCACAGGCTAGACTATATAATTGGTGTACAGTTGAGTGACGTGCAGGTTTATCCTCATTTGAGGTTTCTGGGTAGACCCATAGGGCAATATTTTTCTTCTAGAGGGCAGGCAGAGTGCAGCACTGTGTCATCGGAAATACCAAAATAGAGGGTGTGTGGTCCAGGAGAGTGAGGACAGAAGTCGGAGAACACTAGCTACGCTTAGGTTTTGGGGTGAGGGCACAGCAGGTACACTCTGAAGAGCTGAATCAAGATCTCGTGCATCTGAAGTCAAGGCGAAGATCAGCTGTTGGCTCAGGTTGGAGTTTCTTTCCATGATCTGCCTTCATGAAGATTGGGGGCATCATGTGACCTTGGAAGCTTTCCATGATATGAGTTGTTAGGTGGTCCATGCACAAGGACTCCTGTGGGACAGTCGAGACCTGTTGGATGGCTCAAGGATGTCCCATAAGGAACGACGCAAGAGCAGGGTTCTAAGGATGGATGCCTGAAGAGCCCAACTCGCATTTCAATTGTCTCCTAGCGACAAGGCAGGTTCAATCTGCTGGCTCTGGAGTAGCAACCGAGGGGGTTTAGTTGAAATGGACTCTCCTGAGGATGGGTCATAATTTGGGATTGTGTCCATGGAGATATTCAAATGGGGCAGTGGCTCCAGTGACCTGAAGTTTTCTCCTAACTGGAGGTTATGACACAGCTCCATAGAGCAAGATTCCCATGTGGAGACGAGATTTTTTCTGATAGGTAGCTCTGGAAACCCCCTTAAGCTGGTATTGGAATCCAGGCCTCTGAGGAGAGATGCCTGAAAACAAAAGCAATGGATCCAATTAGGGCCTAGGTGCCTGTCTTGTTCAATATTCTTTTCTATGGATATCTGTCTAAGGTTCTGATTGGAGGTAGTGGCTCAGCTTGTGCCAGAGGGTCCCTGTATGTCCAGGACATCCTACACTATTGGGATGGCCTCAGAGATTTTGGATGATTCTCCTAATCTGTCAGGTTGTGCCAAATGAATGAGCAGAATTCCCTTGGAGAGGGCAGGCACAGTCCTGAGGTGTGGCTCCATGGGGCCCAGCCTTTAGAATGTGTGGGTGAGGACAATGGAGACAGAAGTCTGAAAACACAAACTCGGCTTAGGTTTGGGGACATAGGTATGGCAGGCCCGATCTACAGACCTTGAGAATTTTGGGGGCTCTGAACAAAGGGAAAGTGTGTGGCGCTTTTTCAGGTTTTTGTCTCCGGATTTTGTGTCAATGGTGGCCGTGGAATGTCAGGCTGGCCTCATCGACCATGGACGAGTATTTCTCTCTGTGGATTTGGCCAGATTCCAATTGTTTGGGGTCATTCTTTGGATGGTAGGAGTCCTTACTTTTTTTTTTTCTTTATCTTGGTTTTTTTTTTTTTTTTTTCCTTATGTGTGCCACCAAAGAGGGATTCCAGAAAAGAACTCTGAATAAGGTTGACTAGACTTCACAAGCTCTGGCTAGGATTGGGGGAGTAGGGGCATGGCAAGTCCCATATGCAGGCTCTTGGTCCAGCCCCGCAGAGGCTTTACTTGAGGCCATGGTTCATGCTTAGGGTCCTAATGTGTGTTTGTGCCCATCGCAGCCCTTAAGCGTGTCTGAGGCCTCATGGGCCATGCTGGGTTCTCATATACTGAACGTTGGACAACATGCCAACCACAAGGTTTCTGGTCATGGGGAAGGTGAAGTTCTGATTTCTGCATCACGTACATCACTTAGTTGTGAGTGGAGATAATGTCTAGGTTCTGAAGGCTGAAGACCAAGGTTGGGAAGAGATGATGACCTAAGGCCATGGCATGTTCGATGTGTTCAGTGTGAGGCCAGGTGTCTGGGTGTCGGTCACGAGGTCTGGGGTCAGGCTGTTTCAGACAGGGCATTAGTGCCCAGGCTAGACTGTATAATTGGGGTACAGTCTAGAGAATTGCAGGTTGATCCTCATTTGATATTTCTGGGTAGACCCCTAGGGCAAAGTCTCTCTTCTGGAGGGCAGGCAGAGTGCTGCATTTTGTCTCCAGAATTCCCAAAGTGGAAGGTTTGTGGGCCAGGAGTGTGAGGATGGAAGTCTGAGAATGCGAGCTGGCTTAGGTTTTGGCGGGAGGGCAAGGCAGGCACACTCTGCAGAGCTGAATTGAGATCTCATGCATCTGAGGTCAGGGCGAGGATCAGACGGGAGTTTCTGTCCATGATGTCCTCTACCTGAAGGTGGAGGCATCACGAGGCCATGGAGGTTTTCCCACGGTGCGAGTGTGTGATGCTGCAAACCACAAGGATTCCTTCTGCAGGACAGTTGAGACCTGTTGAATGGATCAAGGACACCCCATTAGGAATTTCTCCAGAGCAGAGTTCTAACATGGATACCTGGGCAACGAACTCGCATTCCAATTGTCTCCTAGTGACAAAGCAGGTTTGATCTGCTGGCACTGGGTGAGCAACCGCCAGGTTTGTGTTGAAATGGACTCTCCTGAGGATGGGTCATAATGTGGGATTTTGTCCATTGAGACATTGGAATGGGGCGGTGGCTCCAGTGACGTGAAATTTTCTCCTAACTGGAGGTTTTGACACAGTTCCATATAGCATGATTCCCATGTGGCATGCGATTTGTTCTGATTGGTAGCTCCAGAAACCCCCATGTGCTCGTATTGGAATCCAGGCCTCTGAGGAGAGATACATGAAAACAAAAGCAATGAATTCGTTTAGGGCCTAGGTGCCTGTCCTGTTCAATCTTCTTTTCTATGGATATCTATCTACAGGTCTGATTGGAGGTAGTGGCTCAGCTTGTGGCAGATGGTCCCTGTTTGTCCCGGACATCCTACAATATTGGGGTGGCCTCGGGGACTTCGGATGTTTCTCCTAATCTGTCAGGTTGTGCCAAAGGAATGAGCAGAATTCCCATGGAGAGGGCAGGCACAGTCCTGAGGTGTGGCTCCATGGGGCCAAGCCTTGAGGGTGTGTGGGCCAGGACAATGGAGACAGAAGTCTGAAAACACAAACTTGGCTTAGGTTTGGGGACATAGGTATGGCAGGCCCGATCTACAGACCGTGAGAATTTTTCAGGCTTTGAACAAAGGGCGAGTGTGTGGCGCTTTTTCAGGCTTTTGTCTCCGGATTTTGTGTCAATGGTGGCCGTGGAATGTCAGGATGGCCTCATCAGCCATGGACGAGTATTTCTCTCTGTGAATTTGGCCCAATTCCAAGTGTTTGCGGTCATTCTTTGGACGGTAGGAGTCCTTTCTCTATTTTTTTTTAACCTCATGTGTCCCACCAAGGAGGGATTCTAGAGAAGAGATCTGAGTAGGGGTGACTAGACTTCTCAAGCACTGGTTAAGGTTTGGGGAGTAGGGTCATGGTAATCTCCATATGTGGGCTCTTGGTCCAGCCCCGGAGAGGCTTTACTTGAGGCCAGGGTTCATGCTTAGGGTCCTAATGTGTGTTTGTGCCCATCGCAGCCCTCAAGCATGTCTGAGGCCTCATGGGCCATGCTGGTTTCTCCTACACTGCACGTTGGACAACATGCCAACCACAGGGTTTCTGGTCATGGGGAAGGAGGAGTTCTGATTTCTGCATCACGTACATGGCATGGCAGTGAGTAGAGATAAGGTCTAGATTCTGAAGCCTGAAAACCGAGGTTGGTAAGAGATGACGACCTAAGGCCATGGTGGGTCCGATGCACTTAGTGTGCGGCCAGATGTCTGTGTCCATCATGAGGTCTGGGCTCAGGCTGTGTCAGGCAGGGCATTAGTACCCAGGCTAGACTGTATAATTGGGGTACAGTCGAGTGATGAGAAGGTTGGTCCTCATTTGGGGTTTCTGGTTGGCCCCATAGGGCAAAGATTTTCTTCTGGAGGGCAGGCAGAGTGCTGCATTCTGGCTCCAGAAATGCCAACTTCAGGGCTTGTGGGCCAGGTGTTTTTGGACAGAAGTCTGAGAACACAAGTTCAGCTTAGAATTCGCAGCGGTGACATGGCAGGCACACTCTACAGACCTGAAATGAGATCTCGTGCATCTGAAGTCAGGGCGAGGATCAGATGTTGGCTTAGGTTGGAGTTTCTGTACATGATGTCCCCTTCATGAAGGTGGGGGGGCATCAGGAAACCATGGAAGATTTCCAACTTTGTGAGTGTGTGATGCTCCAAACCACAAGGATTCCGTCAGCGGGACAGTCACGACCTTTTGGATGGATCAAGGACGTCCCATAAGAAATGCTCCAAAGCACAGTTCTAATGATGGATGCCTGGGCAGTCCAACTTGCATTCCAGTTGTGTCCTAGTGAAAAGGAGGATTCGATCTGCTGTCACTGGGGGAACAACCGAGGGGGCTGAATTGAAATGGACTCTCATGAGGATCAGTCATGATGTGGATTTGTGTCCATGGATCCCTTGGAATGGGGCAGTGGCTCTGTTGCCCTGAAGAATTCTCCTAACCTGAGGTTTTGATGCAGCTCCAAAGAGCAAGTTTCCCATATAGAGACGAGATTTGTTCTGAAACCCCCACAACCTGGTATTGGAAACCAAGCATCTGGGGAACAATGCCTGGAATCCAAAGCAATGGATCTGATTACGGTCTAGGGGCCTGTCCTTTTCAATATTCTCCTCTGAGTGTCTCTGTCTAAGATTCAGAATGGAGGTCACTGCTCAGCTTGTGTCAGATCACCCATGTTTGTTGGGGGAGGCCAACACTATTGGGCTCGTCTTGGGAATTGGAGGTTTCTCCTAATCTGTAAGGTTGTGGCAAATGAAACGGGCAGAGTTCCCTTGGAGAGCACTGGCACAGTCCTTAGGTGTAACACCACCTTTCTGGGTGTCATCCAGGAGGTCCAGGCTCAGGCTGTGTCAGACAGGGCATTAGTGCCAAGCTTAGACTGTATAATTGGAGTAAAGTTGAGTGGCATGCAGGTTGATCCTCATTTGGCATTTCTGGGTAGCCCCAGGGGCAACGTTTTTCTTCTGGAGGGAAGGAAGAGTGCTGCATTGTGGCGACGGAATTCTCACACTGGAGGGCTTGTGGGCCAGAATTGTGAGGAAGGAAGTGAGAGAACACAAGCTAGGCTTAGGTTTTGGGTCAAGATCATGGCAGGCACACTCTGTAGAGCTAAATCTAAATCTCATGCATCTGAAGTCAGGGCGAGGATCAGACGTAGGCTCAGGTTGAAGTTTCTGTTCAGGATGGCCCCTTCATGATGGTGGGGGGCATCATGGGGCTATGGAGACTTTCCCACGATTGGCATTGTAAGTTGCTCCTATCGGCAAGGATTCCTTCTATGGGACAGTCGAGACCGGTCAGATTGCTCCAGGACGTCCCATGCGGAACCACGGCAGTGCAGGGTTCTAAGGATGGATTCCTGGAGTGCCCGCCTCACATTCCTATTGTCTCCTAGTGACAAGGCAGGTTCGATCTGCTTCTTTTGGGGAGCAACCAAAGGGGATGTGTTGAAATGGACTCGCCTGCGGATGGGTCATAATGCGGGTTTGTGTCCATGGAGACCTTGGAATGGGGTGTTGGCTGCTGGGACCTGAAGGTTTCCCTTAACTGGAGGTTGTGACACAGCTCCAAAATGCATGTTTCCCATGTGGAAATGAGATTTGTTCAGACTGGTACCTCTTGAAGAACACATATGCTGGTATTGGAAACCAGGCCTCTGAGGAGAGATGCCTGGAATCAAAAGCAATGGATCTGATTAGGGCCTAGGTGCCTGTCCGGTTCAATCTTCTTCTCTGGGGTTATCTGTCTATGGATCTGAGTTGAGGTAGTTGCTCATCTTGGGACAGATCACCCTGTTTGCCCTGAGTGGCCAACACTATTGGGAAGGCCTCAGGGACGTTGGAGTGTTCTCCTAATCTTTAGGGTTGTGGCCAATGGAATGGGCAGAATTTGCTTGGAGAAGGCAGGCACAGTCCTGAGGCATGGCTCCAGGGGCCCCAGCCTGGAGGGTGTGTGGGCCAGGACAGTGGGGACAGAAACCTGAAAACCCAAACTCAGCTTAGATTTGGGGACGTAGGTATGACATGCCTGATCTATAGACCGTGAGAAGAATTTATCAGGCTATGAACAAAGGGCAAGTGTGAGGCATATCTCCAGGCTTTTGTCTCTAGATTTTGTGTCAATGGTGGCCATGGAATGACGGGATGGCCTCTTTGGCCATGGATGATTCTTTCTCTTTTAAGATTTGGTCAGATCCCACGTTTTGGGGCTCATTCAGGGGATGGAGGAGACACTTCAATATTTTTTTTTCCTCAGGGGTTCCAGAGCAGAGACCTGAATAGGGGTGATTAGAACTCTCAACCTCTCATTAATATTGGGGGACTAGGGATGGCAATGCGGGTTCTTGGTCCAGACCCTGAGAGGCTTTACTTGAGGACAGGGCTCACACTGAGGGTCCCAATGTGTTTGTGCCCATTGCGGTTTTTCAAGCATGGGCGGGGACTCATGGGCTACACTGGATTCTCCTACACCGAACGTTGGAAAACATGCCAACCACAAGGTTTCTTGCCTTGAGGAAGAAGGAGTTTCATTTCTGCATCACGTTCACCCCTGGGTAGTGAGTATATATAAGGTCTAGGTTCTGAAGCCTGAAAACCAAGGTTGAAAAGAGATGATGACCTAAAGCCATGGCGGGTCTGATGTGCTCAGTGTACAGCCAGCTGTCTGGGTGTCGGTTGAAAATTCAGACCTCAGGCTGTGCAAGACAGGGCATTAACGCCGAAGCGAAACTGTATAATTGGGGTAGAGTCAAGTGGCATGCAGGTTGATCCTCATTTGGTGTTTCTGGTTAGCCCCATAGGACAACGTTTCCCTTCTGGAGGGCAGTCAGAGTGCTGCATTGTGTCTCTCCAGAATTCTTTAACTGGAGGGCTGGTGGGCTCGGAGTGTGAGGACGAAGTCTGAGAACAATAGCTAGGTTTTGCTTCGGGGCGGGGTTTCGGCAGGCACACTCTGCAGAGTTGAATCAAGATTTCGTGCATCTGAAATCAGGGCGAGGATTAGACGTTGGCTCAGGTTGGAGTTTCTGTCCAAGATGGCTCTTTCATGAAGGGGACAGTGCACCTCGAGGCCACAGAGCTTTTCCCATGATGGGAGTTGTGAGGTGCTCCAAAGCGCAAAGATTCCTTCTGCAGGACAGCTGTGACCTGTTGGATGGCTCCAGGAGGTCCCATATGGAATTACTTCAGAGTAGTTTTCTACAGATGGATGCCTAGCCAGCTCGCCTCACATTCCAATTGTCTCCTAGTGACAAGATAGGTTCGATCTGCTGGCTCTAGGGGAGCACCCAAGGGCACTGAGTTGAAATAGACTCTCCTGCAGATGGGTCCTAATGTGGGATTGTGTCCATGGATACCTTGGAATGAGGTGGTGGCACCGGGGCCCTGAAGGATTTTCCTAGCCAGAGGTTTTGACACATCTTGAAAGAGTACGTTTCCCATGTGGAGAAGACATTTGTTCTGACTGATGCCTCAGGAAACCCCCATATGGTGGTATTGAAAACCAGGCCTCTGAGGTTCTGACATAGCTCCTCGAGCAAGTCTCCAATGTGCAGACAAGACTTGCTCTGAAGGAGCCTATGGAAACCCCATAGGCTGGTATTGGAAACCAGGCCTCTGAGAAGATATGCCTGGAAACGAAAGCAATGGATCTGATTAGGGCCTAGGGGCCTGTCCAGTTCAATGTTCTTCTCTGGGTACATCTGTCTCCGAGTCTGTGTGGAGCTAGTTGCTCAGCTAGTGTCAGATCACCCCTGTTTGTTCCAAGCAGCCTACAATATTGGGATGGTCCCAGGGACATTGGAGATTTCTCCTGATTTATATGGTTGTGGCCAATGGAATATGAAGAATTCCCTTTGAGAGGGCAGGAACAATCCTGATGTGTGGTTCCAGGGGCCCTAGCATGGAGGGTGTGTGTTTTCACACAACTGTCCAAACAGCCATGGCCTACACAACCTACAGGCTCAGGCCCCTGGAGCCAAACCTGAGGACTGTACTTGCCCTCTCCAAGGGAATTGTGTGTGCCCATTCCAATGGCCACAACCCTTCTAATAGGATAAACCTCCAAAGTCCCTGATCCATCTCAATAGTGGTGGCTTTCCAGGAAAAACAGGGGCAATCTGAGCCCAACTGAGCACCTACCTGCACTCAGACCCATAGACAGATGTCCCCAGAGGTAAAAAGGAAAGAACAGGCCCCTAGGCACTAATCAGATCCATTGCTTTGGTTTCCAGGCATCTCTCCTCAGTGGCCTGGATTTCAAAAGCAGCATATAGCTGTTTCTTGACTCACCCATCAGAAAACATCTCATCTACACATGGGAAACTTGCACGTTGGAGCTGTGTCAAAGCCTCTGTTTAGGAGAACCCTTTAGGGCCCCAATGCCACCGCTTCATTCCAAGGTCTCCATAGACACAAAAGCACATTCGGACCCATCCCCAGGGGTGTCCATTTCAACTCAGCGTCCACGGTTGCTCCCCACAGATCCAGGAGATCTAACGTGTCTTGTTGCTAGGAGACAATTGGAATGCGAGGTGGGATACCCAGCCATCCATCCTTAGAACCCTGCTCAGAATCATTGGCCTGGAGCCAAACAACAGGTCTCAATTGTCCTGCAGAAGACTCTCTGCATTTTGGACCTTCTCACAACTCCCCTCGTGGGAAAACACCCATGGCCTCGTGATGCCTCCCCCAATCATGAAGGGGTTATCAGGGACAGAAACTCCAACCTGAGCGATAGTCTGATCCTCGCCCTGACTTCAGATGCACGAGATCTCGATTCAGGTCTGTAGATTGTGCCTGCCATGGCCTCACCCAGAAAGCTAAGCCTAGCTTGTGTTCTCAGACGTTTGTCGTCAGACTACTGGCCCACAAGCCCTCCAGTTTGGCAATCCAGAACTACAATGCAGCACTCTGCCGGCCCTCCAGAAGAAAAACATTGTCCTCTGAGGCTACCCAGTAACCCCAAATGAGGATCAACCTGCACCGACCTTGTCTGTACCCCAAATACTTAGGCTGACCAGCGCACTAATGCCCTTTCTGACACAGCCTGAGCCTGGAACCCGTGGACCCTCCCAGACAGCTGACCGCACACTGAGCACATCGAGCCGCCATGGCCTTAGGTCGTCATCTCTTCCCAACATCGGTTTTCAGGTTTCAGAACCTAGACCTTATCTCCAATCACTGCCCAGGGTTGAAGGTGATGCAGAAATCAGAACTCCTTCCCCCCATGGCAAAAAACCTTGTGGTTGGCATGTTGTCCAACGTTCAGTGTAGTTGAAACCAGTGTGGCCCATGAGGCCCCGCCCATCTCGGGGCCACATTGGTCACAAACACACTTTGTGACGCTCAGGCTGAGCCCAGTCCTCAAGTAAGGTCACTCAGTGCCTGGATGAAGAGATAGCATATTGGGCTTGCCATGCCCCTAGGCCCCAATTTTTTACCATAGTTCGGGTTGTCCCTTCAGTCTTCCCCACGGCTTGGCTTTGGAATTCCTCTTTTGGTGGGACACCTGAGGTAACAAAACTGAAATGAGTCCTCCCATCCCACAGATTGACGAAAAGCAATTGGGAATAGGGCCAAATCCTCAGAGAGGAAGATTCGTCCATGGCCCATGAGGCCTCCCCGACATTCCACGGCCTTTGCTGATACAAAATCCAGAGACAAAAGCCTGAGCAAGCACCTCAGACTCGCACTTTCTTCGTATCCTGAAGAGTTCTTCTCATGGTTTGTAGATCAGGCCTGCCATACCTACGTCCCCAAAACTAAGCTGAGTTTGTGTTTTCAGACTTCTGTCCTCAAAGTCTTGGGCCACACACCCTCCAGGCTGGGCCCCTGGAGCCACACATTAGGACTGTGCCTACCAATCCATGGGAATTCTGCCCATTCCATGGTCCAAAATCGTACAAATTAGGAGAAACCTCCAAAGTCCCTGAGGCCATCCCAATATATTTGGTCGCCCTGAACAAACAAGGGCTGTCTAACGCCAGCTGATAATCGACCTCCACTCATACCATAGATGGATGTCCCCAGAGAAGAAGATTGAACCAGACAGGACCCTAGGCCATAATAGGATCCATTCCTTTGGGTTACAGGCATGTGTCCTCAAAAGCCAGATTCCAATACGAGCATAGGGGTTTTCCTGAGGCACCCATCAGAACTCATCTCGTCTCCACAAGGAAACCTGTGCATGGGAGCCATGTCCAAAGCTTAGGAGAGTACTTCAGGGTCCCGGTGCCACCGCCCAATTCCAAGGCCCTCATGGACACAAAAACACATTAGGACCCATCCTCAGGAAAGTCCCTTTCAACTCCGCCACCCCGGTTGCTCCCGCAGAGCCATCAGATCTAAACTGTCTTGTTGCTAGGAGACAATTGGAATGCGAGGCGGGCTTCCCAGGCATCCATCCGTGAACGGTGCTCTGGAGTCATTCCATATGGGATGTCCTGGAGCTGTCCAACAGGTCTCAATTGTCCCGCAGAAGGAATCTTTGAAGGGGGCATCCCACAACTCCCAACGTGGGAAAACCTCAATGGCCTCGAGATTCCGCACCCTTCATGAAGCGGCCGTCATGCTCAGAAACTCCGACTTGAGCCAACGTCTGATCCTCGCCCTGACTTCAGATGCATGAGATATTGGTTCAGATCTGCAATGGGTACCTGCCGTGCCCTCGCCCTGAAACCCAAGTCTAGCTTGTCTTCTCAGACTTCCGTCCTCACACTCCTGGCCCTGAAGCCCTCAAGTTTGGCAATTCCGGACCCACAATGCAGCACTCTGCCTGCCCTCTAGAAAAAAAATTATTGCCTCAACCTGCCCAGGCACCTTAAATGCGGGTAAACCTACGCAGCACTCGACTTTACCCAAATTATATAGTCTAACCTGGGCACTAATGCACTGTCGAACACAACCTGAGCCCGGACCTCCTGACCAACACCCAGAAAGCTGACCGCACACTGAGCACATAAAACCCGCCATGGCCTTAGGTCATCATCTCTTCCCTACCTCAGTTTTCAGGCTTCAGAACCGAGACCTTATCTCCAATCACTGCCCAGGGGTGAGTGTGATGCAGAAGTCAGAACTCCTCCTTTCCCATGGCAAGAACCTTTGTGGTTGGCAGGTTGTCCAACGTTCAGTGTAGGAGAAACCAGCATTCACTCTGAGGCCCCGCCCATTCTTGAGTGCGATGAGGGCATACACACGCATTGTGACCCTCAGCATGAGTCCTGTCCTCTAGTAAGTCCTCTCAGTGGCTGGACCATTAGATGTCATAATGGGCTTGACATGTCCCTAAGGCCCCAATTTTTAACCAGATTTCTGATTGTCCAGTCGCCCCTCACCAGGGCTCTACTCTGGAATCCATCATTTGGTGGGACACCTAGGTTAAAAAAGAAAACAACAACAACAACAACAACAAAAAAAACGGACTTCTTCCAGCCCACAGAATGACCCCAAACTTTTTGGACGGGGCCAAACCACCAGAGAGTAAGACTCGTCCATTTCCCATGAAGTCAACCAGAAATTGCACGACCATGAGTGACACGATATCCAGAGACAAAAACTTGCGCAGGAGCCTCACACTCGCCCTTCTTTCAAATCCCGAAGAGTTCTCCTCATGGTCTGTAGATCAGTCCTGCCATACCTATGACCCGAAACATAAGCCGAGTTTGTGTTTTCAGACAACTGTCCAAACAGCCCTGGCCTACACAACCTAAAGGCTCAGGCCCCTGGAGCCAAACCTGAGGACTGTACTTGCCCTCTCCAAGGGAATTGTGTGTGCCCATTCCAATGGCCACAACCCTTCTAATAGGATAAACCTCCAAAGTCCCTGATCCATCTCAATAGTGGTGGCTTCCCAGAAAAGACAGGGGCAATCTGAGACCAACTGAGCACCTACCTGCACTCAGACCCATAGACAGATGTCCCCAGAGGTAAAAAGGAAGGAACAGGCCCCTAGGCACTAATCAGATCCATTGCTTTGGTTTCCAGGCATCTCTCCTCAGTGGCCTGGATTTCAAAAGCAGCATATAGCTGTTTCTTGACTCACCCATCAGAAAACATCTCATCTACACATGGGAAACTTGCACGTTGGAGCTGTGTCAAAGCCTCTGTTTAGGAGAACCCTTTAGGGCCCCAGTGCCACCGCTTCATTCCAAGGTCTCCATAGACAAAAAAGCACGTTAGGATCCATCCCCAGGGGTGTCCATTTCAACTCAGCGTCCTCGGTTGCTCCCCACAGATCCAGGAGATCTAACCTGTCTTGTTGCTAGGAGACAATTGGAATGCAAGGTGGGATACCCAGCCATCCATCCTTAGAACCCTGCTCAGAATCATTGGCCTGTAGCCAAACAACAGGTCTCAATTGTCCTGCAGAAGACTCTCTGCAGTTTGGACCTTCTCACAACTCCCCTCGTGGGAAAACACCCATGGCCTCGTGATGCCTCCCCCAATCATGAAGGGGTTATCAGGGACAGAAACTCCAACCTGAGAGATAGTCTGATCCTCGCCCTGACTTCAGATGCACGAGATCTCGATTCAGGTCTGTAGATTGTGCCTGCCATGGCCTCACCCAGAAACCTAAGCCTAGCTTGTGTTCTCAGACTTTTGTCGTCAGACTACTGGCCAACAAGCACTCCAGTTTGGCAATCCAGAACTACAATGCAGCACTCTGCCGGCCCTCCAGAAGAAAAATATTGTCCTCTTGGGCTACCCAGTAACCCCAAATGAGGATCAACCTGCACCGACCTTGGCTGTACCCCAAATACATAGGCTGACCAGGGAACTAATGCCCTTTCTGACACAGCCTGAGCCTGGACCCCTGGACCCGCCCAGACAGCTGGCCGCACACTGAGCACATCGAGCCGCCATGGCCTTAGGTTGTCATCTCTTCCCAACCTCGGTTTTCAGGTTTCAGAACCTAGACCTTATCTCCAATCACTGCCCAGGTTTGAAGGTGATGCAGAAATCAGAACTCCTTCCCCATGGCAAGAAACCTTGTGGTTGGCATATTGTCCAACGTTCAGTGTAGTTGAAACCAGTGTGGCCCATGAGGCCCCGCCCATGCTCGCGGGCCACATTGGTCACAAACACACATTGTGACGCTCAGGCTGAGCCCAGTCCTCAAGTAAGGCCACTCAGTGGCTGGATGAAGAGATAGCATATTGGGCTTGCCATGCCCCTAGGCCCCAATTTTTAACCATAGTTCGGGTTGTCCCTTCAGTCTTCCCCACGGCTTGGCTTTGGAATACCTCTTTTGGTGGGACACCTGAGGTAACCAAACTGAAATGAGTCCTCCCATCCCACAGATTGACGAAAGCAATTGGGAATCGGGCCAAATCCTCAGAGAGGAAGATTCGTCCATGGCCCATGAGGCCTCCCCGACATTCCACGGCCTTCGCTGATACAAAATCCAGAGACAAAAGCCTGAGCACACGCCTAAGACTCGCACTTTCTTCATATCCTGAAGAGTTCTTTTCATGGTTTGTCGATCGGGCCTGCCATACCTACGTCCCCAAACCTAAGCTGAGTTTGTGTTTTCAGACTTCTGTCCTCAAAGTCTTGGGCCCCACACCCTCCAGGCTTGGCCCCTGGAGCCACACATTAGGACTGTGCCTACCAATCCATGGGAATTCTGCCCATTCCATGGTCCAAAATCGTACAAATTAGGTGAAACCTCCAAAGTCCCTGAGGCCATCCCAATAGGGTAGGTCGCCCGGAACAAACAAGGGCTGTCTGACACCAGCTGATAATCGACCTCCACTCATACCATAGATGGATGTCCCCAGAGAAGAAGATGGAACCAGACAGGATCCTAGGCCATAATAGGATCCATTGCTGTGGGTTACAGGCATGTGTCGTCAAAAGCCTGATTCCAATACGAGCATAGGGGTTTTCCTGAGGCACCCATCAGAACTCATCTCGTCTCCACAAGGAAACCTGTGCATGGGAGCCATGTCCAAAGCTTAGGAGAGTACTTCAGGATCCCGGTTCCACCGCCCCATTCCAAGGCCCTCATGGACACAAAAACACATTAGGACACATCCTCAGGAATGTCCATTTCAACTCAGCCACCCCGGTTGCTCCAGCAGAGGCATCAGATCTAAACTGTCTTGTTGCTAGGAGACAATTGGAATGCGAGGCGGGCTTCCCAGGCATCCATCCGCGAACGGTGCTCTGGAGTCATTCCATATGGGATGTCCTGGAGCTGTCCAACAGGTCACAATTGTCCCGCAGAAGGAACCCTTGAAGGGGGCATCCCACAACTCCCAACGTGGGAAAACCTCAATGGTCTCGAGAATCCGCTCCCTTCATGAAGCGACCGTCTTGCACAGAAACTCCAACCTGAGCCAACGTCTGATCCTCGCCCTGACTTCAGATGCATGAGATATTGGTTCAGATCTGCAGGGGTACCTGCCGTGCCCTTGCCCTGAAACCCAAGTCTAGCTTTTCTTCTCAGACTTCCGTCCTCACACTCCTGGCCCCGAAGCCCTCAAGTTTGGCAATTCCGGACCCACAATGCAGCACTCTGCCTGCCCTCTAGAAAAAAAATTATTAACTCATGAGCTGCCCAGGCACCTTAAATGAGGGTAAACCTACACAGCACTCGACTTTACCCAAATTATATAGTCTAACCTGGGCACTAATGCACTGTCGAACACAACCTGAGCCCGGACTTCCTGACCAACACTCAGAAAGCTGACCGCACACTGAGCACATAAAACCCGCCATGGCCTTAGGTCATCATCTCTTCCCTACCTCAGTTTTCAGGCTTCAGAACCGAGACCTTATCTCCAATCACTGCCCAGGGGTGAGTTTGATGCAGAAATCAGAACTCCTCCTTACCCATGGCAAGAACCCTTGTGGTTGGCACGTTGTCCAACGTTCAGTGTAGGAGAAATCAGAATTCACCCTGAGGCCCCGCCCATTCTTGAGTGCGACGAGGGCATACACACGCATTGTGACCCTCAGCATGAGTCCTGTGTTCTAGTAAGTCCTCTCAGTGGCTGGATCATTAGATGTCATAATGGGCTTGACATGTCCCTAGGCCCCAATTTTTAACCAGATTTCTGATAGTCCAGTCGCCCCTCCCCAGGGCTCTACTCTGGAATCCATCATTTGGTGGGACACCTGAGGTTAAAAAAGAAAACAACAACAACAACAACAACAAAAAACGGACTTCTTCCAGCCCAAAGAATGACCCCAAACTCTTTGGACTGGGCCAAACCACTAGAGAGTAAGACTCGTCCATTTCCCATGAAGTCACCCAGAAATAGCACGACCATGAGTGACACGATATCCAGAGACAAAAACTTGAGCAGGAGCCTCACACTCGCCCTTCTTTCAAATCCCAAAGAGTTCTCCTCATGGTCTGTAGATCAGTCCTGCCATACCTATGACCCGAAACATAAGCCGAGTTTGTGTTTTCAGACAACTGTCCAAACAGCCCTGGCCTACACAACCTACAGGCTCAGGCCCCTGGAGCCAAACCTGAGGACTGTACTTGCCCTCTCCAAGGGAATTGTGTGTGCCCATTCCAATGGCCACAACCCTTCTCATAGGATAAACCTCCAAAGTCCCGGATCCATCTCAATAGTGGTGGCTTCCCAGGAAAAACAGGGGCGATCTGAGCTCAACTGAGCACCTACCTGCACTCAGACCCATAGACAGATGTCCCCAGAGGTAAAAAGGAAAGAACGGGCTTCTAGGTACTAATCAGATCCATTGCTTTGGTTTCCAGGCATCTCTCCTCAGTGGCCTGGATTTCAAAAGCAGCATATAGCTGTTTCTTGACTCACCCATCAGAAAGCAACTCATATACACATGGGAAACTTGCACGTTGGAGCTGTGTCAAAGCCTTTGTTTAGGAGAACCCTTTAGGGCCCCAGTGCCACCGCTTCATTCCAAGGTCTCCATAGACACAAAAGCACGTTAGGACCCATCCCCAGGGGTGTCCATTTCAACTCAGCGTCCTCGGTTGCTCCCCACAGATCCAGGAGATCTAACCTGTCTGGTTGCTAGGAGACAATTGGAATGCTAGGTGGGCTACTCAGCCATCCATCCTTAGAACCCTGCTCAGAATCATTGGCCTGGAGCCAAACAACAGGTCTCAATTGTCCTGCAGAAGACTCTCTGCAGTTTGGACCTTCTCACAACTCCCCTCGTGGGAAAACACCCATGGCCTCGTGATGCCCCCCCCCCATTCATGAAGGGGCCATCAGGGACAGAAAGTCCAACATTAGCGATCGTCTGATCCTCGCCCTGACTTCAGATGCACGAGATCTCTATTCAGGTCTGTAGATTGTGCCTGCCATGGCCTCACCCAGAAAGCTAAGCCTAGCTTGTGTTCTCAGACGTTTGTCGTCAGACTACTGGCCCACAAGCCCTCCAGTTTGGCAATCCAGAACTACAATGCAGCACTCTGCCGGCCCTCCAGAAGAAAAACATTGTCCTCTGGGGCTACCCAGTAACCCCAAATGAGGATCAACCTCCACCGACCTTGGCTGTAATTCAAATAGGTAGGCTGACCAGGGCACTAATGCCCTTTCTGACACAGCCAGAGCCTTGACCCCCTGGACCCTTCCAGACAGCTGGCCGCACATTGAGCACATCGAGCCGCCATGGCCTTAGGTCGTCATCTCTTCCCAACCACGGTTTTCAGGTTTCAGAACCTAGACCTTATCTCCAATCACTGCTCAGGGTTGAAGGTGATGCAGAAATCAGAACTCCTTCCCCATGGCAAGAAACCTTGTGGTTGGCATGTTGTCCAACGTTCAGTGTAGTTGAAACCAGTGTGGCCCATGAGGCCCCGCCCATGCTCGCGGGCCACATTGGTCACAAACACACATTGTGACACTCAGGCTGAGCCCAGTCCTCAAGTAAGGCCACTCAGTGGCTGGATGAAGAGAGAGAATATTGGGCTTGCCATGCCCCTAGGCCCCAATTATTAACCATAGTTCGGGTTGTCCCTTCAGTATTCCCCACGGCTTGGCTTTGGAATTCCTCTTTTGGTGGGACACCTGAGGTAACAAAACTGATAGAAGACTTCCCATCCCACAGATTGACGAAAAGCAATTGGGAATCGGGCCAAATCCTCAGAGAGGAAGATTCGTCCATGGCCCATGAGGCTTCCCCGACATTCCACGGCCATCGCTGATACAAAATCCAGAGACAAAAGCCTGAGCAAGCGCCTAAGACTCGCACTTTCTTCATAGCCTGAAGAGTTCTTTTCATGGTTTGTAGATCGGGCCTGCCATACCTACGTCCCCAAACCTAAGCTGAGTTTGTGTTTTCAGACTTCTGTCCTCAAAGTCTTGGGCCACACACCCTCCAGGCTGGGCTCCTGGAGCCACACATTAGGACTGTGCCTACCAATCCATGGGAATTCTGCCCATTCCATGGTCCAAAATCGTACAAATTAGGAGAAACCTCCAAAGTCCCTGAGGCCATCCCAATAGTGTAGGTCGCCCGGAACAAACAAGGGCTGTCTGACACCAGCTGATATCGACCTCCACTCATACCATAGATGGATGTCCACAGAAACGAAGATTGAACCAGACAGGACCCTTAGCCATAATAGGATCCATTGCTTTGGGTTCAGGCATGTGTCCTCAAAAGCCAGATTCCAATACGAGCATAGGGGTTTTCCTGAGGCACCCATCAGAACTCATCTCGTCTCCACAAGGAAACCTGTGCATGGGAGCCATGTCCAAATCTTAGGAGAGTACTTCAGGGTCCCGGTGCCACCGCCCCATTCCAAGGCCCTCATGGACACAAAAACACATTAGGACCCATCCTCAGGAAAGTCCATTTCAACTCAGCCACCCCTGTTGCTCCCGCAGAGCCATCAGATCTAAACTGTCTTGTTGCTAGGAGACAATTGGAATGCGAGGCGGGCTTCCCAGGCATCCATCCGAGAACGGTGCTCTGGAGTCATTCCATATGGGATGTCCTGGAGCTGTCCAACAGGTCTCAATTGTCCCGTAGAAGGAAACCTTGAAGGGGGCATCCCACAACTCCCAACGTGGAAAAACCTCAATGGCCTCGAGATTCCGATCCCTTCATGAAGCGGCCGTCATGCACAGAAACTCCAACCTGAGCCAACGTCTGATCCTCGCCCTGACTTCAGATGCATGAGATATTGGTTCAGATCTGCAGGGGGTACCTGCCGTGCCCTTGTCCTGAAACCCAAGTCTAGCTTTTCTTCTCAGACTTCCGTCCTCACACTCCTGGCCCCGAAGCCCTCATGTTTGGCTATTCCGGACCCACAATGCAGCACTCTGCCTGCCCTCTAGAAAAAAAATTATTGCCTTATGACCTGCCCAGGCACCTTAAATGTGGGTAAACCTACACAGCACTCGACTTTACGCAAATTATATAGCCTAACCTGGGCACTAATGCACTGTCGAACACAACCTGAGCCCGGACTTCCTGACCAACACCCAGAAAGCTGACCGCACACTGAGCACATAAAACCCGCCATGGCCTTAGGTCATCATCTCTTCCCTACCTCAGTTTTCAGGCTTCAGAACCGAGACCTTATCTCCAATCACTGCCCAGGGGTGAGTGTGATGCAGAAATCAGAACTCCTCCTTACCCATGGCAAGAACCCTTGTGGTTGGCACGTTGTCCAACGTTCAGTGTAGGAGAAATCAGAATTCACCCTGAGGCCCCGCCCATTCTTGAGTGCGACGAGGGCATACACACGCATTGTGACCCTCAGCATGAGTCCTGTCCTCTAGTAAGTCCTCTCAGTGGCTGGACCATTAGATGTCATAATGGGCTTGACATGTCCCTAGGCCCCAATTTTTAACCAGATTTCTGATAGTCCAGTCGCCCCTCCCCAGGGCTCTACTCTGGAATCCATCATTTGGTGGGACACCTGAGGTTAAAAAAGAAAACAACAACAACAACAACAACAAAAAACGGACTTCTTCCAGCCCAAAGAATGACCCCAAACTCTTTGGACTGGGCCAAACCACTAGAGAGTAAGACTCGTCCATTTCCCATGAAGTCACCCAGAAATAGCACGACCATGAGTGACACGATATCCAGAGACAAAAACTTGAGCAGGAGCCTCACACTCGCCCTTCTTTCAAATCCCAAAGAGTTCTCCTCATGGTCTGTAGATCAGTCCTGCCATACCTATGACCCGAAACATAAGCCGAGTTTGTGTTTTCAGACAACTGTCCAAACAGCCCTGGCCTACACAACCTACAGGCTCAGGCCCCTGGAGCCAAACCTGAGGACTGTACTTGCCCTCTCCAAGGGAATTGTGTGTGCCCATTCCAATGGCCACAACCCTTCTCATAGGATAAACCTCCAAAGTCCCGGATCCATCTCAATAGTGGTGGCTTCCCAGGAAAAACAGGGGCGATCTGAGCTCAACTGAGCACCTACCTGCACTCAGACCCATAGACAGATGTCCCCAGAGGTAAAAAGGAAAGAACGGGCTTCTAGGTACTAATCAGATCCATTGCTTTGGTTTCCAGGCATCTCTCCTCAGTGGCCTGGATTTCAAAAGCAGCATATAGCTGTTTCTTGACTCACCCATCAGAAAGCAACTCATATACACATGGGAAACTTGCACGTTGGAGCTGTGTCAAAGCCTTTGTTTAGGAGAACCCTTTAGGGCCCCAGTGCCACCGCTTCATTCCAAGGTCTCCATAGACACAAAAGCACGTTAGGACCCATCCCCAGGGGTGTCCATTTCAACTCAGCGTCCTCGGTTGCTCCCCACAGATCCAGGAGATCTAACCTGTCTGGTTGCTAGGAGACAATTGGAATGCTAGGTGGGCTACTCAGCCATCCATCCTTAGAACCCTGCTCAGAATCATTGGCCTGGAGCCAAACAACAGGTCTCAATTGTCCTGCAGAAGACTCTCTGCAGTTTGGACCTTCTCACAACTCCCCTCGTGGGAAAACACCCATGGCCTCGTGATGCCCCCCCCCATTCATGAAGGGGCCATCAGGGACAGAAAGTCCAACATTAGCGATCGTCTGATCCTCGCCCTGACTTCAGATGCACGAGATCTCTATTCAGGTCTGTAGATTGTGCCTGCCATGGCCTCACCCAGAAAGCTAAGCCTAGCTTGTGTTCTCAGACGTTTGTCGTCAGACTACTGGCCCACAAGCCCTCCAGTTTGGCAATCCAGAACTACAATGCAGCACTCTGCCGGCCCTCCAGAAGAAAAACATTGTCCTCTGGGGCTACCCAGTAACCCCAAATGAGGATCAACCTCCACCGACCTTGGCTGTAATTCAAATAGGTAGGCTGACCAGGGCACTAATGCCCTTTCTGACACAGCCAGAGCCTTGACCCCCTGGACCCTTCCAGACAGCTGGCCGCACACTGAGCACATCGAGCCGCCATGGCCTTAGGTCGTCATCTCTTCCCAACCACGGTTTTCAGGTTTCAGAACCTAGACCTTATCTCCAATCACTGCTCAGGGTTGAAGGTGATGCAGAAATCAGAACTCCTTCCCCATGGCAAGAAACCTTGTGGTTGGCATGTTGTCCAACGTTCAGTGTAGTTGAAACCAGTGTGGCCCATGAGGCCCCGCCCATGCTCGCGGGCCACATTGGTCACAAACACACATTGTGACACTCAGGCTGAGCCCAGTCCTCAAGTAAGGCCACTCAGTGGCTGGATGAAGAGAGAGAATATTGGGCTTGCCATGCCCCTAGGCCCCAATTATTAACCATAGTTCGGGTTGTCCCTTCAGTATTCCCCACGGCTTGGCTTTGGAATTCCTCTTTTGGTGGGACACCTGAGGTAACAAAACTGATAGAAGACTTCCCATCCCACAGATTGACGAAAAGCAATTGGGAATCGGGCCAAATCCTCAGAGAGGAAGATTCGTCCATGGCCCATGAGGCTTCCCCGACATTCCACGGCCATCGCTGATACAAAATCCAGAGACAAAAGCCTGAGCAAGCGCCTAAGACTCGCACTTTCTTCATAGCCTGAAGAGTTCTTTTCATGGTTTGTAGATCGGGCCTGCCATACCTACGTCCCCAATCCTAAGCTGAGTTTGTGTTTTCAGACTTCTGTCCTCAAAGTCTTGGGCCACACACCCTCCAGGCTGGGCTCCTGGAGCCACACATTAGGACTGTGCCTACCAATCCATGGGAATTCTGCCCATTCCATGGTCCAAAATCGTACAAATTAGGAGAAAACTCCAAAGTCCCTGAGGCCATCCCAATAGTGTAGGTCGCCCGGAACAAACAAGGGCTGTCTGACACCAGCTGATATCGACCTCCACTCATACCATAGATGGATGTCCACAGAAACGAAGATTGAACCAGACAGGACCCTTAGCCATAATAGGATCCATTGCTTTGGGTTCAGGCATGTGTCCTCAAAAGCCAGATTCCAATACGAGCATAGGGGTTTTCCTGAGGCACCCATCAGAACTCATCTCGTCTCCACAAGGAAACCTGTGCATGGGAGCCATGTCCAAATCTTAGGAGAGTACTTCAGGGTCCCGGTGCCACCGCCCCATTCCAAGGCCCTCATGGACACAAAAACACATTAGGACCCATCCTCAGGAAAGTCCATTTCAACTCAGCCACCCCTGTTGCTCCCGCAGAGCCATCAGATCTAAACTGTCTTGTTGCTAGGAGACAATTGGAATGCGAGGCGGGCTTCCCAGGCATCCATCCGAGAACGGTGCTCTGGAGTCATTCCATATGGGATGTCCTGGAGCTGTCCAACAGGTCTCAATTGTCCCGTAGAAGGAAACCTTGAAGGGGGCATCCCACAACTCCCAACGTGGAAAAACCTCAATGGCCTCGAGATTCCGATCCCTTCATGAAGCGGCCGTCATGCACAGAAACTCCAACCTGAGCCAACGTCTGATCCTCGCCCTGACTTCAGATGCATGAGATATTGGTTCAGATCTGCAGGGGGTACCTGCCGTGCCCTTGTCCTGAAACCCAAGTCTAGCTTTTCTTCTCAGACTTCCGTCCTCACACTCCTGGCCCCGAAGCCCTCATGTTTGGCTATTCCGGACCCACAATGCAGCACTCTGCCTGCCCTCATGAAAAAAAATTATTGCCTTATGACCTGCCCAGGCACCTTAAATGCGGGTAAACCTACACAGCACTCGACTTTACGCAAATTATATAGCCTAACCTGGGCACTAATGCACTGTCGAACACAACCTGAGCCCGGACCTCCTGACCAACACCCAGAAAGCTGACCGCACACTGAGCCCATAAAACCCTCCATGGCCTTAGGTCATCATCTCTTCCCTACCTCAGTTTTCAGGCTTCAGAACCGAGACCTTATCTCCAATCACTGCCCAGGGGTGAGTGTGATGCAGAAATCAGAACTCCTCCTTACCCATGGAAAGAACCCTTGTTGTTGGCACGTTGTCCACCGTTCAGTGTAGGAGAAACCAGCATTCACCCTGAGGCCCCTCCCATTCTTGAGTGCGACGAGGGCATACACACGCATTGTGACCCTCAGCATGAGTCCTGTGTTCTAGTAAGACCTCTCAGTGGCTGGACCATTAGATGTCATAATGGGCTTGACATGTCCCTAGGCCCCAATTTTTAACCAGATTTCTGATTGTCCAGTCGCCCCTCACCAGGGCTCTACTCTGGAATCCATCATTTGGTGGGACACCTGAGGTTAAAAAAGAAAACAACAACAACATCAAAAAAAAAAAACGGACTTCTTCCAGCCCACAGAATGACCCCAAACTCTTTGGACGGGGCCAAACCACCAGAGAGTAAGACTCGTCCATTTCCCATGAAGTCACCCAGAAATTGCACGACCATGAGTGACACGATATCCAAAGACAAAAACTTGAGCAGGAGCCTCACACTCGCCCTTCTTTCAAATCCCGAAGAGTTCTCCTCATGGTCTGTAGATCAGTCCTGCCATACCTATGACCCGAAACGTAAGCCGAGTTTGTGTTTTCAGACAACTGTCCAAACAGCCCTGGCCTACACAACCTAAAGGCTCAGGCCCCTGGAGCCAAACCTGAGGACTGTACTTGCCCTCTCCAAGGGAATTGTGTGTGCCCATTCCAATGGCCACAACCCTTCTAATAGGATAAACCTCCAAAGTCCCTCGTCCATCTCAATAGTGGTGGCTTCCCAGGAAAAACAGGGGCAATCTGAGACCAACTGAGCACCTACCTGCACTCAGACCCATAGACAGATGTCCCCAGAGGTAAAAAGGAAAGAACAGGCCCCTAGGAACTAATCAGATCCATTGCTTTGGTTTCCAGGCATCTCTCCTCACATTCCTGGATTTCAAAAGCAGCATATAGCTGTTTCTTGACTCACCCATCAGAAAACATCTCATCTACACATGGGAAACTTGCACGTTGGAGCTGTGTCAAAGCCTCTGTTTAGGAGAACCCTTTAGGGGCGCAGTGCCACCGCTTCATTCCAAGGTCTCCATAGACAGAAAAGCACGTTAGGACCCATCCCCAGGGGTGTCCATTTCAACTCAGCATTTTCGGTTGCTCCCCACAGATCCAGGAGATCTAACCTGTCTTGTTGCTAGGAGACAATTGGAATGCGAGGTGGGCTACGCAGCCATCCATCCTTAGAACCCTGCTCAGAATCATTGGCCTGGAGCCAAACAACAGGTCTCAATTGTCCTGCAGAAGACTCTCTGCAGTTTGGAGATTTTCAAAACTCCCATCGTTGGAAAACACACATAGCCTCGTGATGCCCCCCCCCCCATTCATGAAGGGGCCATCAGGGACAGAAACTCCAACCTGAGCGATCGTCTGATCCTCGCCCTGACTTCAGATGCACGAGATCTCGATTCAGGTCTGTACATTGTGCCTGCCATGGCCTCACCCAGAAACCTAAGACTAGCTTGTGTTCTCAGACTTTTGTCGTCAGACTACTGGCCCACAAGCCCTCCAGTTTGGCAATCCAGAACTACAATGCAGCACTCTGCCGACCCTCCAGAAGAAAAACATTGTCCTCTGGGGCTACCCAGTAACCCCAAATGAGGATCAACCTGCACCGACCTTGGCTGTACCCCAAATACATAGGCTGACAAGGGCACTAATGCCCTTTCTGACACAGCCTGAGCCTGGACCCCCTGGACCCTCCCAGACAGCTGGCCGCACACTGAGCACATCGAGCCGCCATGGCCTTAGGTCCTCATCTCTTCCCAACCTCGGTTTTCAGGTTTCAGAACCTAGACCTTATCTCCAATCACTGCCCAGGGTTGAAGGTGATGCAGAAATCAGAACTCCTTCCCCATGGCAAGAAACCTTGTGGTTGGCATGTTGTCCAACGTTCAGTGTAGTTGAAACCAGTGTGGCCCATGAGGCCCCGCCCATGCTCGCAGGCCACATTGGTCACAAACACACATTGTGACGCTCAGGCTGATCCCAGTCCTCAAGTAAGGCCACTCAGCGGCTGGATGAAGAGATAGAATATTGGGCTTGCCATGCCCCTAGGCCCCAATTTTTAACCATAGTTCGGGTTGATCCTTCAGTCTTCCCCACGGCTTGGCTTTGGAATTCCTCTTTTGGTGGGACACCTGAGGTAACAAAACTGAAATGAGTCCTCCCATCCCACAGATTGACGAAAAGCAATTGGGAATCAGGCCAAATCCTCAGAGAGGAAGATTCGTCCATGGCCCATGAGGCCTCCCCGCCATTCCACGGCCATCGCTGATACAAAATCCAGAGACAAAAGCCTGAGCAAGCGCCTCAGACTCGCACTTTCTTCATATCCTGAAGAGTTCTTCTCATGGTTTGTCGATCGGGCCTGCCATACCTACGTCCCCAAACCTAAGCCTAGTTTGTGTTTTCAGACTTCTGTCCTCAAAGTCTTGGGCCCCACACCCTCCAGGCTGGGCCCCTGGAGCCACACATAGGACTGTGCCTACCAATCCATGGGAATTCTGCCCATTCCATGGTCCAAAATCGTACAAATTAGGAGAAACCTCCAAATTCCCTGAGGCCATCCCAATAGTGTAGGTCGCCCGGAACAAACAAGGGCTGTCTGACACCAGCTGATAATCGACCTCCACTCATACCATAGATGGATGTCCCCAGAGAAGAAGATGGAACCAGACAGGATCCTAGGCCATAATAGGATCCATTGCTGTGGGTTACAGGCATGTGTCCTCAAAAGCCTGATTCCAATACGAGCATAGGGGTTTTCCTGAGGCACCCATCAGAACTCATCTCGTCTCCACAAGGAAACCTGTGCATGGGAGCCATGTCCAAAGCTTAGGAGAGTACTTCAGGATCCCGGTGCCACCGCCCCATTCCAAGGCCCTCATGGACACAAAAACACATTAGGACACATCCTCAGGAAAGTCCATTTCAACTCAGCCACCCCGGTTGCTCCAGCAGAGGCATCAGATCTAAACTGTCTTGTTGCTAGGAGACAATTGGAATGCGAGGCGGGCTTCCCAGGCATCCATCCGCGAACGGTGCTCTGGAGTCATTCCATATGGGATGTCCTGGAGCTGTCCAACAGGTCACAATTGTCCCGCAGAAGGAAACCTTGAAGGGGGCATCCCACAACTCCCAACGTGGGAAAACCTCAATGGTCTCGAGAATCCGCTCCCTTCATGAAGCGGCCGTCTTGCACAGAAACTCCAACCTGAGCCAACGTCTGATCCTCGCCCTGACTTCAGATGCATGAGATATTGGTTCAGATCTGCAGGGGTACCTGCCGTGCCCTTGCCCTGAAACCCAAGTCTAGCTTTTCTTCTCAGACTTCCGTCCTCACACTCCTGGCCCCGAAGCCCTCAAGTTTGGCAATTCCGGACCCACAATGCAGCACTCTGCCTGCCCTCTAGAAAAAAAATTATTAACTCATGAGCTGCCCAGGCACCTTAAATGAGGGTAAACCTACACAGCACTCGACTTTACCCAAATTATATAGTCTAACCTGGGCACTAATGCACTGTCGAACACAACCTGAGCCCGGACTTCCTGACCAACACCCTGAAAGCTGACCGCACACTGAGCACATAAAACCCGCCATGGCCTTAGGTCATCATCTCTTCCCTACCTCAGTTTTCAGGCTTCAGAACCGAGACCTTATCTCCAATCACTGCCCAGGGGTGAGTTTGATGCAGAAATCAGAACTCCTCCTTACCCATGGCAAGAACCCTTGTGGTTGGCACGTTGTCCAACGTTCAGTGTAGGAGAAATCAGAATTCACCCTGAGGCCCCGCCCATTCTTGAGTGCGACGAGGGCATACACACGCATTGTGACCCTCAGCATGAGTCCTGTCCTCTAGTAAGTCCTCTCAGTGGCTGGACCATTAGATGTCATAATGGGCTTGACATGTCCCTAGGCCCCAATTTTTAACCAGATTTCTGATAGTCCAGTCGCCCCTCCCCAGGGCTCTACTCTGGAATCCATCATTTGGTGGGACACCTGAGGTTAAAAAAGAAAACAACAACAACAACAACAACAAAAAACGGACTTCTTCCAGCCCAAAGAATGACCCCAAACTCTTTGGACTGGGCCAAACCACTAGAGAGTAAGACTCGTCCATTTCCCATGAAGTCACCCAGAAATAGCACGACCATGAGTGACACGATATCCAGAGACAAAAACTTGAGCAGGAGCCTCACACTCGCCCTTCTTTCAAATCCCAAAGAGTTCTCCTCATGGTCTGTAGATCAGTCCTGCCATACCTATGACCCGAAACATAAGCCGAGTTTGTGTTTTCAGACAACTGTCCAAACAGCCCTGGCCTACACAACCTACAGGCTCAGGCCCCTGGAGCCAAACCTGAGGACTGTACTTGCCCTCTCCAAGGGAATTGTGTGTGCCCATTCCAATGGCCACAACCCTTCTCATAGGATAAACCTCCAAAGTCCCTGATCCATCTCAATAGTGGTGGCTTCCCAGGAAAAACAGGGGCGATCTGAGCTCAACTGAGCACCTACCTGCACTCAGACCCATAGACAGATGTCCCCAGAGGTAAAAAGGAAAGAACGGACTTCTAGGTACTAATCAGATCCATTGCTTTGGTTTCCAGGCATCTCTCCTCAGTGGCCTGGATTTCAAAAGCAGCATATAGCTGTTTCTTGACTCACCCATCAGAAAGCAACTCATATACACATGGGAAACTTGCACGTTGGAGCTGTGTCAAAGCCTTTGTTTAGGAGAACCCTTTAGGGCCCCAGTGCCACCGCTTCATTCCAAGGTCTCCATAGACACAAAAGCACGTTAGGACCCATCCCCAGGGGTGTCCATTTCAACTCAGCGTCCTCGGTTGCTCCCCACAGATCCAGGAGATCTAACCTGTCTGGTTGCTAGGAGACAATTGGAATGCTAGGTGGGCTACTCAGCCATCCATCCTTAGAACCCTGCTCAGAATCATTGGCCTGGAGCCAAACAACAGGTCTCAATTGTCCTGCAGAAGACTCTCTGCAGTTTGGACCTTCTCACAACTCCCCTCGTGGGAAAACACCCATGGCCTCGTGATGCCCCCCCCCATTCATGAAGGGGCCATCAGGGACAGAAAGTCCAACATTAGCGATCGTCTGATCCTCGCCCTGACTTCAGATGCACGAGATCTCTATTCAGGTCTGTAGATTGTGCCTGCCATGGCCTCACCCAGAAAGCTAAGCCTAGCTTGTGTTCTCAGACGTTTGTCGTCAGACTACTGGCCCACAAGCCCTCCAGTTTGGCAATCCAGAACTACAATGCAGCACTCTGCCGGCCCTCCAGAAGAAAAACATTGTCCTCTGGGGCTACCCAGTAACCCCAAATGAGGATCAACCTCCACCGACCTTGGCTGTAATTCAAATAGGTAGGCTGACCAGGGCACTAATGCCCTTTCTGACACAGCCAGAGCCTTGACCCCCTGGACCCTTCCAGACAGCTGGCCGCACACTGAGCACATCGAGCCGCCATGGCCTTAGGTCGTCATCTCTTCCCAACCACGGTTTTCAGGTTTCAGAACCTAGACCTTATCTCCAATCACTGCTCAGGGTTGAAGGTGATGCAGAAATCAGAACTCCTTCCCCATGGCAAGAAACCTTGTGGTTGGCATGTTGTCCAACGTTCAGTGTAGTTGAAACCAGTGTGGCCCATGAGGCCCCGCCCATGCTCGCGGGCCACATTGGTCACAAACACACATTGTGACACTCAGGCTGAGCCCAGTCCTCAAGTAAGGCCACTCAGTGGCTGGATGAAGAGAGAGAATATTGGGCTTGCCATGCCCCTAGGCCCCAATTATTAACCATAGTTCGGGTTGTCCCTTCAGTATTCCCCACGGCTTGGCTTTGGAATTCCTCTTTTGGTGGGACACCTGAGGTAACAAAACTGATAGAAGACTTCCCATCCCACAGATTGACGAAAAGCAATTGGGAATCGGGCCAAATCCTCAGAGAGGAAGATTCGTCCATGGCCCATGAGGCTTCCCCGACATTCCACGGCCATCGCTGATACAAAATCCAGAGACAAAAGCCTGAGCAAGCGCCTAAGACTCGCACTTTCTTCATAGCCTGAAGAGTTCTTTTCATGGTTTGTAGATCGGGCCTGCCATACCTACGTCCCCAATCCTAAGCTGAGTTTGTGTTTTCAGACTTCTGTCCTCAAAGTCTTGGGCCACACACCCTCCAGGCTGGGCTCCTGGAGCCACACATTAGGACTGTGCCTACCAATCCATGGGAATTCTGCCCATTCCATGGTCCAAAATCGTACAAATTAGGAGAAAACTCCAAAGTCCCTGAGGCCATCCCAATAGTGTAGGTCGCCCGGAACAAACAAGGGCTGTCTGACACCAGCTGATATCGACCTCCACTCATACCATAGATGGATGTCCACAGAAACGAAGATTGAACCAGACAGGACCCTTAGCCATAATAGGATCCATTGCTTTGGGTTCAGGCATGTGTCCTCAAAAGCCAGATTCCAATACGAGCATAGGGGTTTTCCTGAGGCACCCATCAGAACTCATCTCGTCTCCACAAGGAAACCTGTGCATGGGAGCCATGTCCAAATCTTAGGAGAGTACTTCAGGGTCCCGGTGCCACCGCCCCATTCCAAGGCCCTCATGGACACAAAAACACATTAGGACCCATCTTCAGGAAAGTCCATTTCAACTCAGCCACCCCTGTTGCTCCCGCAGAGCCATCAGATCTAAACTGTCTTGTTGCTAGGAGACAATTGGAATGCGAGGCGGGCTTCCCAGGCATCCATCCGAGAACGGTGCTCTGGAGTCATTCCATATGGGATGTCCTGGAGCTGTCCAACAGGTCTCAATTGTCCCGTAGAAGGAAACCTTGAAGGGGGCATCCCACAACTCCCAACGTGGAAAAACCTCAATGGCCTCGAGATTCCGATCCCTTCATGAAGCGGCCGTCATGCACAGAAACTCCAACCTGAGCCAACGTCTGATCCTCGCCCTGACTTCAGATGCATGAGATATTGGTTCAGATCTGCAGGGGGTACCTGCCGTGCCCTTGTCCTGAAACCCAAGTCTAGCTTTTCTTCTCAGACTTCCGTCCTCACACTCCTGGCCCCGAAGCCCTCATGTTTGGCTATTCCGGACCCACAATGCAGCACTCTGCCTGCCCTCATGAAAAAAAATTATTGCCTTATGACCTGCCCAGGCACCTTAAATGCGGGTAAACCTACACAGCACTCGACTTTACGCAAATTATATAGCCTAACCTGGGCACTAATGCACTGTCGAACACAACCTGAGCCCGGACCTCCTGACCAACACCCAGAAAGCTGACCGCACACTGAGCCCATAAAACCCGCCATGGCCTTAGGTCATCATCTCTTCCCTACCTCAGTTTTCAGGCTTCAGAACCGAGACCTTATCTCCAATCACTGCCCAGGGGTGAGTGTGATGCAGAAATCAGAACTCCTCCTTACCCATGGAAAGAACCCTTGTTGTTGGCACGTTGTCCACCGTTCAGTGTAGGAGAAACCAGCATTCACCCTGAGGCCCCTCCCATTCTTGAGTGCGACGAGGGCATACACACGCATTGTGACCCTCAGCATGAGTCCTGTGTTCTAGTAAGACCTCTCAGTGGCTGGACCATTAGATGTCATAATGGGCTTGACATGTCCCTAGGCCCCAATTTTTAACCAGATTTCTGATTGTCCAGTCGCCCCTCACCAGGGCTCTACTCTGGAATCCATCATTTGGTGGGACACCTGAGGTTAAAAAAGAAAACAACAACAACATCAAAAAAAAAAAAAACGGACTTCTTCCAGCCCACAGAATGACCCCAAACTCTTTGGACGGGGCCAAACCACCAGAGAGTAAGACTCGTCCATTTCCCATGAAGTCACCCAGAAATTGCACGACCATGAGTGACACGATATCCAAAGACAAAAACTTGAGCAGGAGCCTCACACTCGCCCTTCTTTCAAATCCCGAAGAGTTCTCCTCATGGTCTGTAGATCAGTCCTGCCATACCTATGACCCGAAACGTAAGCCGAGTTTGTGTTTTCAGACAACTGTCCAAACAGCCCTGGCCTACACAACCTAAAGGCTCAGGCCCCTGGAGCCAAACCTGAGGACTGTACTTGCCCTCTCCAAGGGAATTGTGTGTGCCCATTCCAATGGCCACAACCCTTCTAATAGGATAAACCTCCAAAGTCCCTCGTCCATCTCAATAGTGGTGGCTTCCCAGGAAAAACAGGGGCAATCTGAGACCAACTGAGCACCTACCTGCACTCAGACCCATAGACAGATGTCCGCAGAGGTAAAAAGGAAAGAACAGGCCCCTAGGAACTAATCAGATCCATTGCTTTGGTTTCCAGGCATCTCTCCTCACATTCCTGGATTTCAAAAGCAGCATATAGCTGTTTCTTGACTCACCCATCAGAAAACATCTCATCTACACATGGGAAACTTGCACGTTGGAGCTGTGTCAAAGCCTCTGTTTAGGAGAACCCTTTAGGGGCGCAGTGCCACCGCTTCATTCCAAGGTCTCCATAGACAGAAAAGCACGTTAGGACCCATCCCCAGGGGTGTCCATTTCAACTCAGCATTTTCGGTTGCTCCCCACAGATCCAGGAGATCTAACCTGTCTTGTTGCTAGGAGACAATTGGAATGCGAGGTGGGCTACGCAGCCATCCATCCTTAGAACCCTGCTCAGAATCATTGGCCTGGAGCCAAACAACAGGTCTCAATTGTCCTGCAGAAGACTCTCTGCAGTTTGGAGATTTTCAAAACTCCCATCGTTGGAAAACACACATAGCCTCGTGATGCCCCCCCCCCATTCATGAAGGGGCCATCAGGGACAGAAACTCCAACCTGAGCGATCGTCTGATCCTCGCCCTGACTTCAGATGCACGAGATCTCGATTCAGGTCTGTACATTGTGCCTGCCATGGCCTCACCCAGAAACCTAAGACTAGCTTGTGTTCTCAGACTTTTGTCGTCAGACTACTGGCCCACAAGCCCTCCAGTTTGGCAATCCAGAACTACAATGCAGCACTCTGCCGACCCTCCAGAAGAAAAACATTGTCCTCTGGGGCTACCCAGTAACCCCAAATGAGGATCAACCTGCACCGACCTTGGCTGTACCCCAAATACATAGGCTGACAAGGGCACTAATGCCCTTTCTGACACAGCCTGAGCCTGGACCCCCTGGACCCTCCCAGACAGCTGGCCGCACACTGAGCACATCGAGCCGCCATGGCCTTAGGTCCTCATCTCTTCCCAACCTCGGTTTTCAGGTTTCAGAACCTAGACCTTATCTCCAATCACTGCCCAGGGTTGAAGGTGATGCAGAAATCAGAACTCCTTCCCCATGGCAAGAAACCTTGTGGTTGGCATGTTGTCCAACGTTCAGTGTAGTTGAAACCAGTGTGGCCCATGAGGCCCCGCCCATGCTCGCAGGCCACATTGGTCACAAACACACATTGTGACGCTCAGGCTGATCCCAGTCCTCAAGTAAGGCCACTCAGCGGCTGGATGAAGAGATAGAATATTGGGCTTGCCATGCCCCTAGGCCCCAATTTTTAACCATAGTTCGGGTTGATCCTTCAGTCTTCCCCACGGCTTGGCTTTGGAATTCCTCTTTTGGTGGGACACCTAAGGTAACAAAACTGAAATGAGTCCTCCCATCCCACAGATTGACGAAAAGCAATTGGGAATCAGGCCAAATCCTCAGAGAGGAAGATTCGTCCATGGCCCATGAGGCCTCCCCGCCATTCCACGGCCATCGCTGATACAAAATCCAGAGACAAAAGCCTGAGCAAGCGCCTAAGACTCGCACTTTCTTCATAGCCTGAAGAGTTCTTTTCATGGTTTGTAGATCGGGCCTGCCATACCTACGTCCCCAAACCTAAGCTGAGTTTGTGTTTTCAGACTTCTGTCCTCAAAGTCTTGGGCCACACACCCTCCAGGCTGGGCTCCTGGAGCCACACATTAGGACTGTGCCTACCAATCCATGGGAATTCTGCCCATTCCATGGTCCAAAATCGTACAAATTAGGAGAAAACTCCAAAGTCCCTGAGGCCATCCCAATAGTGTAGGTCGCCCGGAACAAACAAGGGCTGTCTGACACCAGCTGATATCGACCTCCACTCATACCATAGATGGATGTCCACAGAAACGAAGATTGAACCAGACAGGACCCTTAGCCATAATAGGATCCATTGCTTTGGGTTCAGGCATGTGTCCTCAAAAGCCAGATTCCAATACGAGCATAGGGGTTTTCCTGAGGCACCCATCAGAACTCATCTCGTCTCCACAAGGAAACCTGTGCATGGGAGCCATGTCCAAATCTTAGGAGAGTACTTCAGGGTCCCGGTGCCACCGCCCCATTCCAAGGCCCTCATGGACACAAAAACACATTAGGACCCATCCTCAGGAAAGTCCATTTCAACTCAGCCACCCCTGTTGCTCCCGCAGAGCCATCAGATCTAAACTGTCTTGTTGCTAGGAGACAATTGGAATGCGAGGCGGGCTTCCCAGGCATCCATCCGAGAACGGTGCTCTGGAGTCATTCCATATGGGATGTCCTGGAGCTGTCCAACAGGTCTCAATTGTCCCGTAGAAGGAAACCTTGAAGGGGGCATCCCACAACTCCCAACGTGGAAAAACCTCAATGGCCTCGAGATTCCGATCCCTTCATGAAGCGGCCGTCATGCACAGAAACTCCAACCTGAGCCAACGTCTGATCCTCGCCCTGACTTCAGATGCATGAGATATTGGTTCAGATCTGCAGGGGGTACCTGCCGTGCCCTTGTCCTGAAACCCAAGTCTAGCTTTTCTTCTCAGACTTCCGTCCTCACACTCCTGGCCCCGAAGCCCTCATGTTTGGCTATTCCGGACCCACAATGCAGCACTCTGCCTGCCCTCATGAAAAAAAATTATTGCCTTATGACCTGCCCAGGCACCTTAAATGCGGGTAAACCTACACAGCACTCGACTTTACGCAAATTATATAGCCTAACCTGGGCACTAATGCACTGTCGAACACAACCTGAGCCCGGACCTCCTGACCAACACCCAGAAAGCTGACCGCACACTGAGCCCATAAAACCCGCCATGGCCTTAGGTCATCATCTCTTCCCTACCTCAGTTTTCAGGCTTCAGAACCGAGACCTTATCTCCAATCACTGCCCAGGGGTGAGTGTGATGCAGAAATCAGAACTCCTCCTTACCCATGGAAAGAACCCTTGTTGTTGGCACGTTGTCCACCGTTCAGTGTAGGAGAAACCAGCATTCACCCTGAGGGCCCTCCCATTCTTGAGTGCGACGAGGGCATACACACGCATTGTGACCCTCAGCATGAGTCCTGTGTTCTAGTAAGACCTCTCAGTGGCTGGACCATTAGATGTCATAATGGGCTTGACATGTCCCTAGGCCCCAATTTTTAACCAGATTTCTGATTGTCCAGTCGCCCCTCACCAGGGCTCTACTCTGGAATCCATCATTTGGTGGGACACCTGAGGTTAAAAAAGAAAACAACAACAACATCAAAAAAAAAAAAACGGACTTCTTCCAGCCCACAGAATGACCCCAAACTCTTTGGACGGGGCCAAACCACCAGAGAGTAAGACTCGTCCATTTCCCATGAAGTCACCCAGAAATTGCACGACCATGAGTGACACGATATCCAGAGACAAAAACTTGAGCAGGAGCCTCACACTCGCCCTTCTTTCAAATCCCAAAGAGTTCTCCTCATGGTCTGTAGATCAGTCCTGCCATACCTATGACCCGAAACGTAAGCCGAGTTTGTGTTTTCAGACAACTGTCCAAACAGCCCTGGCCTACACAACCTAAAGGCTCAGGCCCCTGGAGCCAAACCTGAGGACTGTACTTGCCCTCTCCAAGGGAATTGTGTGTGCCCATTCCAATGGCCACAACCCTTCTAATAGGATAAACCTCCAAAGTCCCTCGTCCATCTCAATAGTGGTGGCTTCCCAGGAAAAACAGGGGCAATCTGAGACCAACTGAGCACCTACCTGCACTCAGACCCATAGACAGATGTCCCCAGAGGTAAAAAGGAAAGAACAGGCCCCTAGGAACTAATCAGATCCATTGCTTTGGTTTCCAGGCATCTCTCCTCACATTCCTGGATTTCAAAAGCAGCATATAGCTGTTTCTTGACTCACCCATCAGAAAACATCTCATCTACACATGGGAAACTTGCACGTTGGAGCTGTGTCAAAGCCTCTGTTTAGGAGAACCCTTTAGGGGCGCAGTGCCACCGCTTCATTCCAAGGTCTCCATAGACAGAAAAGCACGTTAGGACCCATCCCCAGGGGTGTCCATTTCAACTCAGCATTTTCGGTTGCTCCCCACAGATCCAGGAGATCTAACCTGTCTTGTTGCTAGGAGACAATTGGAATGCGAGGTGGGCTACGCAGCCATCCATCCTTAGAACCCTGCTCAGAATCATTGGCCTGGAGCCAAACAACAGGTCTCAATTGTCCTGCAGAAGACTCTCTGCAGTTTGGAGATTTTCAAAACTCCCATCGTTGGAAAACACACATAGCCTCGTGATGCCCCCCCCCCATTCATGAAGGGGCCATCAGGGACAGAAACTCCAACCTGAGCGATCGTCTGATCCTCGCCCTGACTTCAGATGCACGAGATCTCGATTCAGGTCTGTACATTGTGCCTGCCATGGCCTCACCCAGAAACCTAAGACTAGCTTGTGTTCTCAGACTTTTGTCGTCAGACTACTGGCCCACAAGCCCTCCAGTTTGGCAATCCAGAATTACAATGCAGCACTCTGCCGACCCTCCAGAAGAAAAACATTGTCCTCTGGGGCTACCCAGTAACCCCAAATGAGGATCAACCTGCACCGACCTTGGCTGTACCCCAAATACATAGGCTGACAAGGGCACTAATGCCCTTTCTGACACAGCCTGAGCCTGGACCCCCTGGACCCTCCCAGACAGCTGGCCGCACACTGAGCACATCGAACCGCCATGGCCTTAGGTCCTCATCTCTTCCCAACCTCGGTTTTCAGGTTTCAGAACCTAGACCTTATCTCCAATCACTGCCCAGGGTTGAAGGTGATGCAGAAATCAGAACTCCTTCCCCATGGCAAGAAACCTTGTGGTTGGCATGTTGTCCAACGTTCAGTGTAGTTGAAACCAGTGTGGCCCATGAGGCCCCACCCATGCTCGCAGGCCACATTGGTCACAAACACACATTGTGACGCTCAGGCTGATCCCAGTCCTCAAGTAAGGCCACTCAGCGGCTGGATGAAGAGATAGAATATTGGGCTTGCCATGCCCCTAGGCCCCAATTTTTAACCATAGTTCGGGTTGATCCTTCAGTCTTCCCCACGGCTTGGCTTTGGAATTCCTCTTTTGGTGGGACACCTGAGGTAACAAAACTGAAATGAGTCCTCCCATCCCACAGATTGACGAAAAGCAATTGGGAATCAGGCCAAATCCTCAGAGAGGAAGATTCGTCCATGGCCCATGAGGCCTCCCCGACATTCCACGGCCATCGCTGATACAAAATCCAGAGACAAAAGCCTGAGCAAGCGCCTCAGACTCGCACTTTCTTCATATCCTGAAGAGTTCTTCTCATGGTTTGTCGATCGGGCCTGCCATACCTACGTCCCCAAAACTAAGCTGAGTTTGTGTTTTCAGACTTCTGTCCTCAAAGTCTTGGGCCCCACACCCTCCAGGCTGGGCCCCTGGAGCCACACATAGGACTGTGCCTACCAATCCATGGGAATTCTGCCCATTCCATGGTCCAAAATCGTACAAATTAGGAGAAACCTCCAAAGTCCCTGAGGCCATCCCAATAGTGTAGGTCGCCCGGAACAAACAAGGGCTGTCTGACACCAGCTGATAATCGACCTCCACTCATACCATAGATGGATGTCCCCAGAGAAGAAGATGGAACCAGACAGGATCCTAGGCCATAATAGGATCCATTGCTGTGGGTTACAGGCATGTGTCCTCAAAAGCCTGATTCCAATACGAGCATAGGGGTTTTCCTGAGGCACCCCTCAGAACTCATCTCGTCTCCACAAGGAAACCTGTGCATGGGAGCCATGTCCAAAGCATAGGAGAGTACTTCAGGATCCCGGTGCCACCGCCCCATTCCAAGGCCCTCATGGACACAAAAACACATTAGGACACATCCTCAGGAAAGTCCATTTCAACTCAGCCACCCCGGTTGCTCCAGCAGAGGCATCAGATCTAAACTGTCTTGTTGCTAGGAGACAATTGGAATGCGAGGCGGGCTTCCCAGGCATCCATCCGCGAACGGTGCTCTGGAGTCATTCCATATGGGATGTCCTGGAGCTGTCCAACAGGTCTCAATTGTCCCGCAGAAGGAATCCTTGAAGGGGGCATCCCACAACTCCCAACGTGGAAAAACCTCAATGGCCTCGAGATTCCTCTCCCATCATGAAGCGGCTGTCATGCTCAGAAACTCCAACCTGAGCCAACGTCTGATCCTCGCCCTGACTTCAGATGCATGAGAATTAGGTTCAGATCTGCAGGGGGTACCTGCCGTGCCCTCGCCCTGAAACCCAAGTCTAGCTTTTCTTCTCAGACTTCCGTCCTCACACTCCTGGCCCTGAAGCCCTCAAGTTTGGACATTCCGTACCCACAATGCAGCACTCTGCCTGCCCTCTAGAAAAAAAATTATTGCCTCATGTGCTGCCCAGGCACCTTAAATGAGGGTAAACCTACACAGCACTCGACTTTACCCAAATTATATAGTCTAACCTGGGCACTAATGCACTGTCGAACACAACCTGAGCACGGACCTCCTGACCAAAACCCAGAAAGCTGACCGCACACTGAGCACATAAAACCCGCCATGGCCTTAGGTCATCATCTCTTCCCTACCTCAGTTTTCAGGCTTCAGAACCGAGACCTTATCTCCAATCACTGCCCAGGGGTGAGTGTGATGCAGAAATCAGAACTCCTCCTTTCCCATGACAAGAACCCTTGTGGTTGGCCCGTTGTCCAACGTTCAGTGTAGGAGAAACCAGCATTCACCCTGAGGCCCCGCCCATTCTTGAGTGCGACGAGGGCATACACACGCATTGTGACCCTCAGCATGAGTCCTGTCCTCTCGTAAGTCCTCTCAGTGGCTGGACCATTAGATGTCATAATGGGCTTGACATGTCCCTAGGCCCCAATTTTTAACCAGATTTCTGATTGTCCAGTCGCCCCTCCCCAGGGCTCTACTCTGGAATCCATCAATTGGTGGGACACATGAGGTTAAAAAAGAAAAAAACAACAACAACAACAACAAAAAAAAAAACGGACTTCTTCAGGCCCACAGAATGACCCCAAACTCTTTGGACGGGGCCAAACCACCAGAGAGTAAGACTCGTCCATTTCCCATGAAGTCACCCAGAAATTCCACGACCATGAGTGACACGATATCCAGAGACAAAAACTTGAGCAGAGCCTCATACTCGCCCTTCTTTCAAATCCCGAAGAATTCTCCTCATGGTCTGTAGATCAGTCCTGCCATACCTATGACCCGAAACATAAGCCGAGTTTGTGTTTTCAGACAACTGTCCAAACAGCCCTGGCCTACACAACCTACAGGCTCAGGCCCCTGGAGCCAAACCTGAGGACTGTACTTGCCCTCTCCAAGGGAATTGTGTGTGCCCATTCCAATGGCCACTACCCTTCTAATAGGATAAAACTCCAAAGTCCCTGATCCATCTCAATAGTGGTGGCTTCCCAGGAACAACAGGGGCAATCTGAGACCAACTGAGCACCTACCTGCACTCAGACCCATAACAGATGTCCCCAGAGGTAAAAAGGAAAGAACAGGCCCCTAGGCACTAATCAGATCCATTGCTTTGGTTTCCAGGCATCTCTCCTCAGAGGCCTGGATTTCAAAAGCAGCATATAGCTGTTTCTTGACTCACCCATCAGAAAACATCTCATCTACACATGGGAAACTTGCACGTTGGAGCTGTGTCAAAGCCTTTGTTTTGGAGAACCCTTTAGGGCCCCAGTGCCACCGCTTCATTCCAAGGTCTCCATAGACACAAAAGCACATTCGGACCCATCCCCAGGGGTGTGCATTTCAACTCAGCATCCTCGGTAGCTCCCCACAGATCCAGGAGATCTAAACTGTCTTGTTGCTAGGAGACAATTGGAATGCGAGGTGGGCTACCCAGCCATCCATCCTTAGAACCCTGCTCAGAATCATTGGCCTGGAGCCAAACAACAGGTCTCAATTGTCCTGCAGAAGACTCTCTGCAGTTTGGAGCTTCTCACAACTCCCATCGTGGGAAAACCCCCATGGCCTCGTGATGCCCCCCCATTCATGAAGGGGCCATCAGGGGCAGAAACTCCAACCTGAGAGATCATCTAATCCTCGCCCTGACTTCAGATGCACGAGATCTCGATTCAGATCTGTAGATTGTGCCTGCCATGGCCTCACCCAGAAACCTAAGCCTAGCTTGTGTTCTCAGACTTTTGTCGTCAGACTACTGGCCCACAAGCCCTCCAGTTTGGCATTGCAGAACTACAATGCAGCACTCTGCCGGCCCTCCAGAAGAAAAACATTGTCCTCTGGGGCTACCCAGTAACCCCAAATGAGGATCAACCTGCACCGAACTTGGCTGTACCCCAAATACGTAGGCTGACCAGGGCACTAATGCCCTTTCTGACACAGCCTGAGCCTGGACTCCCTGGACCCTCCCAGACAGCTGGCCGCACACTGAGCACATCGAGCCGCCATGGCCTTAGGTCCTCATCTCTTCCCAACCTCGGTTTTCAGGTTTCAGAACCTAGACCTTATCTCCAATCACTGCCCAGGGTTGAAGGTGATGCAGAAATCAGAACTCCTTCCCCATGGCAAAAAACCTTGTGGTTGGCATGTTGTCCAACGTTCAGTGTAGTTGAAACCAGTGTGGCCCATGAGGCCCCGCCCATGCTCGCGGGCCACATTGGTCACAAACACACTTTGTGACGCTCAGGCTGTGCCCAGTCCTCAAGTAAGGCCACTCAGCGGCTGGATGAAGAGATAGAATATTGGGCTTGCCATGCCCCTAGGCCCCAATTTTTAACCATAGTTCGGGTTGACCCTTCAGTCTTCCCCACGGCTTGGCTTTGGAATTTTTCTTTTGGTGGGACACCTGAGGTAACCAAACTGAAATGAGTCCTCCCATCCCACAGATTGAAGAAAAGCAATTGGGAATCGGACCAAATCCTCAGAGAGGAAGATTCGTCCATGGCCCATGAGGCCTCCCCGTCATTCCACGGCCATCGCTGATTCAAAATCCAGAGACAAAAGCCTGAGCAAGCGCCTCAGACTCGCACTTTCTTCATATCCTGAAGAGTTCTTCTCATGGTTTGTCGATCGGGCCTGCCATACCTACGTCCCCAAACCTAAGCTGAGTTTGTGTTTTCAGACTTCTGTCCTCAAAGTCTTGGGCCCCACACCCTCCAGGCTGGACCCCTGGAGCCACACATTAGGACTGTGCCTACCAATCCATGGGAATTCTGCCCATTCCATGGTCCAAAATCGTACAAATTAGGAGAAACCTCCAAAGTCCCTGAGGCCATCCCAATAGTGTAGGTCGCCCGGAACAAACAAGGGCTGTCTGACACCAGCTGATAATCGACCTCCACTCATACCATAGATGGATGTCCCCAGAGAAGAAGATGGAACCAGACAGGACCCTAGGCCATAATAGGATCCATTGCTTTGGGTTACAGGCAAGTGTCCTCAAAAGCCTGATTCCAATACGAGCATAGGGGTTTTCCTGAGGCACCCATCAGAACTCATCTCTTCTCCACAAGGAAACCTGTGCATGGGAGCCATGTCCAAAGCTTAGGAGATAATTTAGGGTCCCGGTGCCACCGCCCCATTCCAAGGCCCTCATGGACACAAAAACACATTAGGACACATCCTCAGGAAAGTCCATTTCAACTCAGCCACCCCGGTTGCTCCGGCAGAGCCATCAGATCTAAACTGTCTTGTTGCTAGGAGACAATTGGAATGCGAGGCGGGCTTCCCAGGCATCCATCCGCGAACGGTGCTCTGGAGTCATTCCATATGGGATGTCCTGGAGCTGTCCAACAGGTCTCAATTGTCCCGCAGAAGGAAACCTTGAAGGGGGCATCCCACAACTCCCAACGTGGAAAAACCTCAATGGCCTCGAGATTCCGATCCCTTCATGAAGCGGCCGTCATGCACAGAAACTCCAACCTGAGCCAACGTCTGATCCTCGCCCTGACTTCAGATGCATGAGATATTGGTTCAGATCTGCAGGGGGTACCTGCCGTGCCCTTGTCCTGAAACCCAAGTCTAGCTTTTCTTCTCAGACTTCCGTCCTCACACTCCTGGCCCCGAAGCCCTCATGTTTGGCTATTCCGGACCCACAATGCAGCACTCTGCCTGCCCTCATGAAAAAAAATTATTGCCTTATGACCTGCCCAGGCACCTTAAATGCGGGTAAACCTACACAGCACTCGACTTTACGCAAATTATATAGCCTAACCTGGGCACTAATGCACTGTCGAACACAACCTGAGCCCGGACCTCCTGACCAACACCCAGAAAGCTGACCGCACACTGAGCCCATAAAACCCGCCATGGCCTTAGGTCATCATCTCTTCCCTACCTCAGTTTTCAGGCTTCAGAACCGAGACCTTATCTCCAATCACTGCCCAGGGGTGAGTGTGATGCAGAAATCAGAACTCCTCCTTACCCATGGAAAGAACCCTTGTTGTTGGCACGTTGTCCACCGTTCAGTGTAGGAGAAACCAGCATTCACCCTGAGGGCCCTCCCATTCTTGAGTGCGACGAGGGCATACACACGCATTGTGACCCTCAGCATGAGTCCTGTGTTCTAGTAAGACCTCTCAGTGGCTGGACCATTAGATGTCATAATGGGCTTGACATGTCCCTAGGCCCCAATTTTTAACCAGATTTCTGATTGTCCAGTCGCCCCTCACCAGGGCTCTACTCTGGAATCCATCATTTGGTGGGACACCTGAGGTTAAAAAAGAAAACAACAACAACATCAAAAAAAAAAAAACGGACTTCTTCCAGCCCACAGAATGACCCCAAACTCTTTGGACGGGGCCAAACCACCAGAGAGTAAGACTCGTCCATTTCCCATGAAGTCACCCAGAAATTGCACGACCATGAGTGACACGATATCCAGAGACAAAAACTTGAGCAGGAGCCTCACACTCGCCCTTCTTTCAAATCCCAAAGAGTTCTCCTCATGGTCTGTAGATCAGTCCTGCCATACCTATGACCCGAAACGTAAGCCGAGTTTGTGTTTTCAGACAACTGTCCAAACAGCCCTGGCCTACACAACCTAAAGGCTCAGGCCCCTGGAGCCAAACCTGAGGACTGTACTTGCCCTCTCCAAGGGAATTGTGTGTGCCCATTCCAATGGCCACAACCCTTCTAATAGGATAAACCTCCAAAGTCCCTCGTCCATCTCAATAGTGGTGGCTTCCCAGGAAAAACAGGGGCAATCTGAGACCAACTGAGCACCTACCTGCACTCAGACCCATAGACAGATGTCCCCAGAGGTAAAAAGGAAAGAACAGGCCCCTAGGAACTAATCAGATCCATTGCTTTGGTTTCCAGGCATCTCTCCTCACATTCCTGGATTTCAAAAGCAGCATATAGCTGTTTCTTGACTCACCCATCAGAAAACATCTCATCTACACATGGGAAACTTGCACGTTGGAGCTGTGTCAAAGCCTCTGTTTAGGAGAACCCTTTAGGGGCGCAGTGCCACCGCTTCATTCCAAGGTCTCCATAGACAGAAAAGCACGTTAGGACCCATCCCCAGGGGTGTCCATTTCAACTCAGCATTTTCGGTTGCTCCCCACAGATCCAGGAGATCTAACCTGTCTTGTTGCTAGGAGACAATTGGAATGCGAGGTGGGCTACGCAGCCATCCATCCTTAGAACCCTGCTCAGAATCATTGGCCTGGAGCCAAACAACAGGTCTCAATTGTCCTGCAGAAGACTCTCTGCAGTTTGGAGATTTTCAAAACTCCCATCGTTGGAAAACACACATAGCCTCGTGATGCCCCCCCCCCATTCATGAAGGGGCCATCAGGGACAGAAACTCCAACCTGAGCGATCGTCTGATCCTCGCCCTGACTTCAGATGCACGAGATCTCGATTCAGGTCTGTACATTGTGCCTGCCATGGCCTCACCCAGAAACCTAAGACTAGCTTGTGTTCTCAGACTTTTGTCGTCAGACTACTGGCCCACAAGCCCTCCAGTTTGGCAATCCAGAATTACAATGCAGCACTCTGCCGACCCTCCAGAAGAAAAACATTGTCCTCTGGGGCTACCCAGTAACCCCAAATGAGGATCAACCTGCACCGACCTTGGCTGTACCCCAAATACATAGGCTGACAAGGGCACTAATGCCCTTTCTGACACAGCCTGAGCCTGGACCCGCTGGACCCTCCCAGACAGCTGGCCGCACACTGAGCACATCGAACCGCCATGGCCTTAGGTCCTCATCTCTTCCCAACCTCGGTTTTCAGGTTTCAGAACCTAGACCTTATCTCCAATCACTGCCCAGGGTTGAAGGTGATGCAGAAATCAGAACTCCTTCCCCATGGCAAGAAACCTTGTGGTTGGCATGTTGTCCAACGTTCAGTGTAGTTGAAACCAGTGTGGCCCATGAGGCCCCGCCCATGCTCGCAGGCCACATTGGTCACAAACACACATTGTGACGCTCAGGCTGATCCCAGTCCTCAAGTAAGGCCACTCAGCGGCTGGATGAAGAGATAGAATATTGGGCTTGCCATGCCCCTAGGCCCCAATTTTTAACCATAGTTCGGGTTGATCCTTCAGTCTTCCCCACGGCTTGGCTTTGGAATTCCTCTTTTGGTGGGACACCTGAGGTAACAAAACTGAAATGAGTCCTCCCATCCCACAGATTGACGAAAAGCAATTGGGAATCAGGCCAAATCCTCAGAGAGGAAGATTCGTCCATGGCCCATGAGGCCTCCCCGACATTCCACGGCCATCGCTGATACAAAATCCAGAGACAAAAGCCTGAGCAAGCGCCTCAGACTCGCACTTTCTTCATATCCTGAAGAGTTCTTCTCATGGTTTGTCGATCGGGCCTGCCATACCTACGTCCCCAAAACTAAGCTGAGTTTGTGTTTTCAGACTTCTGTCCTCAAAGTCTTGGGCCCCACACCCTCCAGGCTGGGCCCCTGGAGCCACACATAGGACTGTGCCTACCAATCCATGGGAATTCTGCCCATTCCATGGTCCAAAATCGTACAAATTAGGAGAAACCTCCAAAGTCCCTGAGGCCATCCCAATAGTGTAGGTCGCCCGGAACAAACAAGGGCTGTCTGACACCAGCTGATAATCGACCTCCACTCATACCATAGATGGATGTCCCCAGAGAAGAAGATGGAACCAGACAGGATCCTAGGCCATAATAGGATCCATTGCTGTGGGTTACAGGCATGTGTCCTCAAAAGCCTGATTCCAATACGAGCATAGGGGTTTTCCTGAGGCACCCCTCAGAACTCATCTCGTCTCCACAAGGAAACCTGTGCATGGGAGCCATGTCCAAAGCGTAGGAGAGTACTTCAGGATCCCGGTGCCACCGCCCCATTCCAAGGCCCTCATGGACACAAAAACACATTAGGACACATCCTCAGGAAAGTCCATTTCAACTCAGCCACCCCGGTTGCTCCAGCAGAGGCATCAGATCTAAACTGTCTTGTTGCTAGGAGACAATTGGAATGCGAGGCGGGCTTCCCAGGCATCCATCCGCGAACGGTGCTCTGGAGTCATTCCATATGGGATGTCCTGGAGCTGTCCAACAGGTCTCAATTGTCCCGCAGAAGGAATCCTTGAAGGGGGCATCCCACAACTCCCAACGTGGAAAAACCTCAATGGCCTCGAGATTCCTCTCCCATCATGAAGCGGCTGTCATGCTCAGAAACTCCAACCTGAGCCAACGTCTGATCCTCGCCCTGGCTTCAGATGCATGAGAATTAGGTTCAGATCTGCAGGGGGTACCTGCCGTGCCCTCGCCCTGAAACCCAAGTCTAGCTTTTCTTCTCAGACTTCCGTCCTCACACTCCTGGCCCTGAAGCCCTCAAGTTTGGACATTCCGTACCCACAATGCAGCACTCTGCCTGCCCTCTAGAAAAAAAATTATTGCCTCATGTGCTGCCCAGGCACCTTAAATGAGGGTAAACCTACACAGCACTCGACTTTACCCAAATTATATAGTCTAACCTGGGCACTAATGCACTGTCGAACACAACCTGAGCACAGACCTCCTGACCAAAACCCAGAAAGCTGACCGCACACTGAGCACATAAAACCCGCCATGGCCTTAGGTCATCATCTCTTCCCTACCTCAGTTTTCAGGCTTCAGAACCGAGACCTTATCTCCAATCACTGCCCAGGGGTGAGTGTGATGCAGAAATCAGAACTCCTCCTTTCCCATGACAAGAACCCTTGTGGTTGGCCCGTTGTCCAACGTTCAGTGTAGGAGAAACCAGCATTCACCCTGAGGCCCCGCCCATTCTTGAGTGCGACGAGGGCATACACACGCATTGTGACCCTCAGCATGAGTCCTGTCCTCTCGTAAGTCCTCTCAGTGGCTGGACCATTAGATGTCATAATGGGCTTGACATGTCCCTAGGCCCCAATTTTTAACCAGATTTCTGATTGTCCAGTCGCCCCTCCCCAGGGCTCTACTCTGGAATCCATCAAATGGTGGGACACATGAGGTTAAAAAAGAAAAAAACAACAACAACAACAACAAAAAAAAAAAACGGACTTCTTCAGGCCCACAGAATGACCCCAAACTCTTTGGACGGGGCCAAACCACCAGAGAGTAAGACTCGTCCATTTCCCATGAAGTCACCCAGAAATTCCACGACCATGAGTGACACGATATCCAGAGACAAAAACTTGAGCAGAGCCTCATACTCGCCCTTCTTTCAAATCCCGAAGAGTTCTCCTCATGGTCTGTAGATCAGTCCTGCCATACCTATGACCCGAAACATAAGCCGAGTTTGTGTTTTCAGACAACTGTCCAAACAGCCCTGGCCTACACAACCTACAGGCTCAGGCCCCTGGAGCCAAACCTGAGGACTGTACTTGCCCTCTCCAAGGGAATTGTGTGTGCCCATTCCAATGGCCACTACCCTTCTAATAGGATAAAACTCCAAAGTACCTGATCCATCTCAATAGTGGTGGCTTCCCAGGAACAACAGGGGCAATCTGAGACCAACTGAGCACCTACCTGCACTCAGACCCATAGACAGATGTCCCCAGAGGTAAAAAGGAAAGAACAGGCCCCTAGGCACTAATCAGATCCATTGCTTTGGTTTCCAGGCATCTCTCCTCAGAGGCCTGGATTTCAAAAGCAGCATATAGCTGTTTCTTGACTCACCCATCAGAAAACATCTCATCTACACATGGGAAACTTGCACGTTGGAGCTGTGTCAAAGCCTTTGTTTTGGAGAACCCTTTAGGGCCCCAGTGCCACCGCTTCATTCCAAGGTCTCCATAGACACAAAAGCACATTCGGACCCATCCCCAGGGGTGTGCATTTCAACTCAGCATCCTCGGTAGCTCCCCACAGATCCAGGAGATCTAAACTGTCTTGTTGCTAGGAGACAATTGGAATGCGAGGTGGGGTACCCAGCCATCCATCCTTAGAACCCTGCTCAGAATCATTGGCCTGGAGCCAAACAACAGGTCTCAATTGTCCTGCAGAAGACTCTCTGCAGTTTGGAGCTTCTCACAACTCCCATCGTGGGAAAACCCCCATGGCCTCGTGATGCCCCCCCATTCATGAAGGGGCCATCAGGGGCAGAAACTCCAACCTGAGAGATCATCTAATCCTCGCCCTGACTTCAGATGCACGAGATCTCGATTCAGATCTGTAGATTGTGCCTGCCATGGCCTCACCCAGAAACCTAAGCCTAGCTTGTGTTCTCAGACTTTTGTCGTCAGACTACTGGCCCACAAGCCTGTGGCCCGCCAACGCTCGCCCGCGAGGAAGGAAGACCACCGACACAGGATTCTTCTCTATCACGCTTTATTGAAGTGCACTTGGTTGAGGTTTGTAGGGTGATGGAAGCAGGAAGCGCCTGGGTAGAGCCAGGGCTGCACATATATACAGGCTAGCTGGGGCGTGTCTCATTCTGGGGTACGTGGCTCACTGTGGTAGGTCAGCCTTGTTGCTGGGCAGAATAAGCTTAAGGCCACGCGTCCAACCACTTGTTTACGAGGCTCTCCGGCGCCATCTTGTAATGGCGGCAACGGGTTGCCACATCTCCCCCTTTTTCTTTTATTTTGCAGTCATGGCTAAAATCAGAGGAGTGTCCCCTAGTAAACATGTCCTCCTTTGCCTAGGGACGGGAGAGAAACGGAGGTACCCGTATGCAGACACTCATGACTTTCAGGGTGGCTCACCCTGTGCACTCCTAGGTGCAAACCACCCGCGGAAAATGCAAGGTTGTCTCTATTCGGGTGCAATGGGCTACTCAAAGCCCTCCGAGTGCAAGAGCACAACCTATGTTTCATTTAACATGCTGAGCCAAGCTTGGGGAGATGTTCCAGCCTCTATAGCGGCAAAGGCACGCGCTATGGCCACCTTCTCTCTTCTGCGAGCCCTCATTACCCTCAGAATTAAGAACAAAGCCACCAGTAGTCCTGCAAACATTAGCATGCCCATGACTCCTACTGGTAAAGCACAAGGTGCCTTGAAGGTTGAAATTTGTAGCGTTATAACGCTGTACCTTATTATTGATTTGTTTACAGGGTAAATCAAAAACACATTCTGGAACATACAGATGGGGTAATATTTTTGTCGCGTTTGTGACTGGCATGGGGATGGGCCATGTTCTTGAAACGGCCCAAAAGGTAGCTCCCTCAACTCTGGTCAGGCAGATCATCAGCACTATCAGCATCTCCAGGGTTGGAGTCCATGTCTGCTTCTTTGGTGTTGTCATCGGTTCTTTCATCCAACTTTCGCGTCAGTCGTGATGGCACCCACACCGGATCCGAGCGGTCCTGTGGAAAAACACAAACAGCTCCCCTGGATCTCCTAATCACGGGATCCGGTCCATACCATTTGTTATCCAGGATATCTTTCCACATTACACGTTCCTTTATGGCCTCAGCCTCTTCTGCGTGTCTATCTGCCGCACTTTTGCCATTGGCATCCAGAATTAAAAATTGATAGTAAAGATTGCTAGGGATAGGCGATCTCGAGGGGTCATAACCGCCTCTATTCCCCCTTTTTGTTTTTGTATTAGTTCTTTAAGCGTGCGGTTAGCGCGCTCAAACCCAATCCCTTTCTATCATTTTTCAAGCTAGGACTGACTAGCTCTGATTCTCTCTGCAAGTATTTACCTAGGCCTTTGCCTGGCATATAGCCTTGTTTCATCATCAAATCTTTGCTCTGTTTGGAATACGTTCCCTCAGTCAGAATTAGATTTAATTGACTCTGGACATCTCTTCCCCAGAGATTGATGGGAAGGTCCAGTACGAACGACTGAAAAGTCCCTTTGTTCCCTTCCATCCTCCAATGTAGAGTTTTTGCACTAATCTCAGGTGTGTTTTGATAGCCTAGCCCCTGTAATGTTTGAGAGGCCTTTTGCAGCGGCCAATTCCTTGGCCAGAATCGTTGGCTCATGACGCTTCGGTCGGCCCCCGTATCTATTAGACCGGTGAAGGCCTTTCCTTCTATCTCCAAACTACACATGGGGCGACCTGTTAGCTCCAAAGATAAGTAGGCCATATCGACTCCAGAGGATCCAAAGCCCTTATCTCCTCTGACCTTATTTTGGGCGGGGAAACGGTCATGCAAGGATGAGAGAACTACCAGCTGGGCTATTCTGTCCCCAGGGGCAATGGAGACAATGCCAGAAGGTGAGTGACACATAACCCTAATTGTACCCTGATAGTCTGGGTCAATGATCCCGGGGAGGACCAATAAGCCCCTCATGGTGCTGGATGATCGGCCTAAAACCAGCCCAGCCGAGCCTACAGGAAGAGGTCCTGACATGTCAGTAGGAACCGCTTGTATACCCATACGAGGGGTTAAAACCAGTCCGGCGGTGGCGCAGAGGTCCAGCCCCGCGGAGCCTGTCGTGGCTCGTCGGGTGCTCTCGGCGGCTGAAGGATCCCCTCCTGAAACGCCCCATATATTTTCGGGCCCTGAGGGCGTGGGCCCCTCTGCATGTTTTTTGACTCTGGGACATATGGGTTATTTATAGGTTGTCCATTAATGTCTTTTGTGGATCTACACTCATTGGCCCAATGTTTCCCCTTCTTGCATCTTGGGCATGTCCCTGGCTGCTTGGTATTTGGTCCCTTTGCCCTGAAGCCTTCCTTGTTAGGACAGTTTCTCTTTACGTGTCCCGGCTGTCCGCAAATGAAGCAGCCATCACGTCTCCCATGCTTAGTAGCCGCTATCATAGCTCTGGCCAGTCCTTCATTGGTGAGTGGTCCTCCTATCTCTCTGCAGGCCTTTAGCCACGCATCTAAACCTTTTCCTTTCCATGGTGTGATCGCTCGCTGGCAATCCTTAGTGCATTGCTCATAAACAAGCTGTTGCACTAGAGGCATGGCCTCCTGAGCGTCTCCAAAAATTTTTCCAGCTGCCTCTATCATTCTAGCCACAAAATCTGAAAAAGGCTCATTCGGTCCTTGGATTATCTTAGTCAGGTTTCCTGATACCTCTCCCCGTTTAGGTATCATCCTCCATGCTCTTTTAAATATTTCTACGATCTGCTGATAAACAGGCACCGGGAAGGCCGTCTGGTTATCAGCCCACTGTCCCTGCCCCAGTAGCATATCAGCAGTCCAGGGTGCTGTGTTTGGTGTACGAGCATTCACTCGCGCCTGATTATGCGCGGCTTCTGTAACCACTGCTCTATAGTCTAAATACTGTCCTGTGTTTAGGCACGCTCGAGCTATCTCCCACCAATCATTTGGTGTCAGGGCTGCGGTAGTGATCCTATCCAGTAAAATTAACGTATACTGTGCATTGGGCCCCCAAGTACGGGCGGCCTCTACTAAGTCCTTCAACTGTTTGTAGGGTATGGGCTCATGATATCTTTGCTGGTTTTGGTTTTCAAAGACAGGGAACGCAACAGCGTCCAGCGGGGTGAACTCGGCAAGGCATCTGAGCGTTTTTCGAGAGAGCCTATGGGCCCCTCCGTTCTGCTTGCCTGGATAAGGCGGAGGCGGAGCTCTTGCCGGAGGCGGCAGTCCGTATCGCTCCTCCTCATATCTAGCCGCCTCTTCCTCTAACTCCTCCTCCTCGTCCTCCGTTAGTGAGTCATCTCCCGAGTCCCTCTCTTGCTTTACACTGAGAGCGGCGAATTCCTCATAGAACTCATCTAAACTCGGGTAGATGGGTGCACTGGGGGCGGTTGCCTTATGTCCTTTGTGCTTACTTTTATCATCTGTTTCCTTTTGTTTTTCACTTCCTCTTTTATATCCCTTTTCTGACTTCTTCATTTGTTTTTTGTTTCCCCCTTCCTTTATACTACTTGATTCCGAAAGGCTGTCCTGATGTTCCGCTAAAGCACGCCTGCCCTTTTTCAGATGCTCTACGTGTTTTCCGTCCCGTAAGCACGCATGTATAACTCTCCATAAGGGTAGGGTGCCTGATTTAAGCTGCTGATTGGCCTTGGCTGCATCCAGATCTCTTCCTAACTTTTCCCAGCAGGGAAGGTTTAAGTCCCCCGACACGGCAAACCACGGGGCACACTCATCTATGTCTTTAAGAACGGATTTGACTGTCCTCTCTGAGATCCTTAACCCCCTCTCTTTTAATAGTGCCTGTATGGGGCTCACGAAGTCTGGATATTTGCACTCACGTATCCAAAAGCAAAAAAGCAAGGCTACAACTGCAAGGACAATTATAGCTATAGCAGCTACCCAAGGCTCAAGTGTCCAAAATAACATACCGGGGAATACTTACCGGCGCCGACCACTTCGCATGTAGAGTTCTGAATCCTTTCTAGGCTCCCCGCGGTGTCCGCCGAACTATCCCGGGTCTCGGCACCAGCTGTGGCCCGCCAACGCTCGCCCGCGAGGAAGGAAGACCACCGACACAGGATTCTTCTCTATCACGCTTTATTGAAGTGCACTTGGTTGAGGTTTGTAGGGTGATGGAAGCAGGAAGCGCCTGGGTAGAGCCAGGGCTGCACATATATACAGGCTAGCTGGGGCGTGTCTCATTCTGGGGTACGTGGCTCACTGTGGTAGGTCAGCCTTGTTGCTGGGCAGAATAAGCTTAAGGCCACGCGTCCAACCACTTGTTTACGAGGCTCTCCGGCGCCATCTTGTAATGGCGGCAACGGGTTGCCACACAAGCCCTCCAGTTTGGCATTGCAGAACTACAATGCAGCACTCTGCCGGCCCTCCAGAAGAAAAACATTGTCCTCTGGGGCTACCCAGTAACCCCAAATGAGGATCAACCTGCACCGAACTTGGCTGTACCCCAAATACGTAGGCTGACCAGGGCACTAATGCCCTTTCTGACACAGCCTGAGCCTGGACTCCCTGGACCCTCCCAGACAGCTGGCCGCACACTGAGCACATCGAGCCGCCATGGCCTTAGGTCCTCATCTCTTCCCAACCTCGGTTTTCAGGTTTCAGAACCTAGACCTTATCTCCAATCACTGCCCAGGGTTGAAGGTGATGCAGAAATCAGAACTCCTTCCCCATGGCAAAAAACCTTGTGGTTGGCATGTTGTCCAACGTTCAGTGTAGTTGAAACCAGTGTGGCCCATGAGGCCCCGCCCATGCTCGCGGGCCACATTGGTCACAAACACACTTTGTGACGCTCAGGCTGTGCCCAGTCCTCAAGTAAGGCCACTCAGCGGCTGGATGAAGAGATAGAATATTGGGCTTGCCATGCCCCTAGGCCCCAATTTTTAACCATAGTTCGGGTTGACCCTTCAGTCTTCCCCACGGCTTGGCTTTGGAATTCCTCTTTTGGTGGGACACCTGAGGTAACCAAACTGAAATGAGTCCTCCCATCCCACAGATTGAAGAAAAGCAATTGGGAATCGGACCAAATCCTCAGAGAGGAAGATTCGTCCATGGCCCATGAGGCCTCCCCGTCATTCCACGGCCATCGCTGATTCAAAATCCAGAGACAAAAGCCTGAGCAAGCGCCTCAGACTCGCACTTTCTTCATATCCTGAAGAGTTCTTCTCATGGTTTGTCGATCGGGCCTGCCATACCTACGTCCCCAAACCTAAGCTGAGTTTGTGTTTTCAGACTTCTGTCCTCAAAGTCTTGGGCCCCACACCCTCCAGGCTGGACCCCTGGAGCCACACATTAGGACTGTGCCTACCAATCCATGGGAATTCTGCCCATTCCATGGTCCAAAATCGTACAAATTAGGAGAAACCTCCAAAGTCCCTGAGGCCATCCCAATAGTGTAGGTCGCCCGGAACAAACAAGGGCTGTCTGACACCAGCTGATAATCGACCTCCACTCATACCATAGATGGATGTCCCCAGAGAAGAAGATGGAACCAGACAGGACCCTAGGCCATAATAGGATCCATTGCTTTGGGTTACAGGCAAGTGTCCTCAAAAGCCTGATTCCAATACGAGCATAGGGGTTTTCCTGAGGCACCCATCAGAACTCATCTCTTCTCCACAAGGAAACCTGTGCATGGGAGCCATGTCCAAAGCTTAGGAGATAATTTAGGGTCCCGGTGCCACCGCCCCATTCCAAGGCCCTCATGGACACAAAAACACATTAGGACACATCCTCAGGAAAGTCCATTTCAACTCAGCCACCCCGGTTGCTCCGGCAGAGCCATCAGATCTAAACTGTCTTGTTGCTAGGAGACAATTGGAATGCGAGGCGGGCTTCCCAGGCATCCATCCGCGAACGGTGCTCTGGAGTCATTCCATATGGGATGTCCTGGAGCTGTCCAACAGGTCTCAATTGTCCCGCAGAAGGAAACCTTGAAGGGGGCATCCCACAACTCCCAACGTGGAAAAACCTCAATGGCCTCGAGATTCCGATCCCTTCATGAAGCGGCCGTCATGCACAGAAACTCCAACCTGAGCCAACGTCTGATCCTCGCCCTGACTTCAGATGCATGAGATATTGGTTCAGATCTGCAGGGGGTACCTGCCGTGCCCTTGTCCTGAAACCCAAGTCTAGCTTTTCTTCTCAGACTTCCGTCCTCACACTCCTGGCCCCGAAGCCCTCATGTTTGGCTATTCCGGACCCACAATGCAGCACTCTGCCTGCCCTCATGAAAAAAAATTATTGCCTTATGACCTGCCCAGGCACCTTAAATGCGGGTAAACCTACACAGCACTCGACTTTACGCAAATTATATAGCCTAACCTGGGCACTAATGCACTGTCGAACACAACCTGAGCCCGGACCTCCTGACCAACACCCAGAAAGCTGACCGCACACTGAGCCCATAAAACCCGCCATGGCCTTAGGTCATCATCTCTTCCCTACCTCAGTTTTCAGGCTTCAGAACCGAGACCTTATCTCCAATCACTGCCCAGGGGTGAGTGTGATGCAGAAATCAGAACTCCTCCTTACCCATGGAAAGAACCCTTGTTGTTGGCACGTTGTCCACCGTTCAGTGTAGGAGAAACCAGCATTCACCCTGAGGCCCCTCCCATTCTTGAGTGCGACGAGGGCATACACACGCATTGTGACCCTCAGCATGAGTCCTGTGTTCTAGTAAGACCTCTCAGTGGCTGGACCATTAGATGTCATAATGGGCTTGACATGTCCCTAGGCCCCAATTTTTAACCAGATTTCTGATTGTCCAGTCGCCCCTCACCAGGGCTCTACTCTGGAATCCATCATTTGGTGGGACACCTGAGGTTAAAAAAGAAAACAACAACAACATCAAAAAAAAAAAAACGGACTTCTTCCAGCCCACAGAATGACCCCAAACTCTTTGGACGGGGCCAAACCACCAGAGAGTAAGACTCGTCCATTTCCCATGAAGTCACCCAGAAATTGCACGACCATGAGTGACACGATATCCAGAGACAAAAACTTGAGCAGGAGCCTCACACTCGCCCTTCTTTCAAATCCCAAAGAGTTCTCCTCATGGTCTGTAGATCAGTCCTGCCATACCTATGACCCGAAACGTAAGCCGAGTTTGTGTTTTCAGACAACTGTCCAAACAGCCCTGGCCTACACAACCTAAAGGCTCAGGCCCCTGGAGCCAAACCTGAGGACTGTACTTGCCCTCTCCAAGGGAATTGTGTGTGCCCATTCCAATGGCCACAACCCTTCTAATAGGATAAACCTCCAAAGTCCCTCGTCCATCTCAATAGTGGTGGCTTCCCAGGAAAAACAGGGGCAATCTGAGACCAACTGAGCACCTACCTGCACTCAGACCCATAGACAGATGTCCCAAGAGGTAAAAAGGAAAGAACAGGCCCCTAGGAACTAATCAGATCCATTGCTTTGGTTTCCAGGCATCTCTCCTCACATTCCTGGATTTCAAAAGCAGCATATAGCTGTTTCTTGACTCACCCATCAGAAAACATCTCATCTACACATGGGAAACTTGCACGTTGGAGCTGTGTCAAAGCCTCTGTTTAGGAGAACCCTTTAGGGGCGCAGTGCCACCGCTTCATTCCAAGGTCTCCATAGACAGAAAAGCACGTTAGGACCCATCCCCAGGGGTGTCCATTTCAACTCAGCATTTTCGGTTGCTCCCCACAGATCCAGGAGATCTAACCTGTCTTGTTGCTAGGAGACAATTGGAATGCGAGGTGGGCTACGCAGCCATCCATCCTTAGAACCCTGCTCAGAATCATTGGCCTGGAGCCAAACAACAGGTCTCAATTGTCCTGCAGAAGACTCTCTGCAGTTTGGAGATTTTCAAAACTCCCATCGTTGGAAAACACACATAGCCTCGTGATGCCCCCCCCCCATTCATGAAGGGGCCATCAGGGACAGAAACTCCAACCTGAGCGATCGTCTGATCCTCGCCCTGACTTCAGATGCACGAGATCTCGATTCAGGTCTGTACATTGTGCCTGCCATGGCCTCACCCAGAAACCTAAGACTAGCTTGTGTTCTCAGACTTTTGTCGTCAGACTACTGGCCCACAAGCCCTCCAGTTTGGCAATCCAGAATTACAATGCAGCACTCTGCCGACCCTCCAGAAGAAAAACATTGTCCTCTGGGGCTACCCAGTAACCCCAAATGAGGATCAACCTGCACCGAACTTGGCTGTACCCCAAATACATAGGCTGACAAGGGCACTAATGCCCTTTCTGACACAGCCTGAGCCTGGACCCCCTGGACCCTCCCAGACAGCTGGCCGCACACTGAGCACATCGAACCGCCATGGCCTTAGGTCCTCATCTCTTCCCAACCTCGGTTTTCAGGTTTCAGAACCTAGACCTTATCTCCAATCACTGCCCAGGGTTGAAGGTGATGCAGAAATCAGAACTCCTTCCCCATGGCAAGAAACCTTGTGGTTGGCATGTTGTCCAACGTTCAGTGTAGTTGAAACCAGTGTGGCCCATGAGGCCCCGCCCATGCTCGCAGGCCACATTGGTCACAAACACACATTGTGACGCTCAGGCTGATCCCAGTCCTCAAGTAAGGCCACTCAGCGGCTGGATGAAGAGATAGAATATTGGGCTTGCCATGCCCCTAGGCCCCAATTTTTAACCATAGTTCGGGTTGATCCTTCAGTCTTCCCCACGGCTTGGCTTTGGAATTCCTCTTTTGGTGGGACACCTGAGGTAACAAAACTGAAATGAGTCCTCCCATCCCACAGATTGACGAAAAGCAATTGGGAATCAGGCCAAATCCTCAGAGAGGAAGATTCGTCCATGGCCCATGAGGCCTCCCCGACATTCCACGGCCATCGCTGATACAAAATCCAGAGACAAAAGCCTGAGCAAGCGCCTCAGACTCGCACTTTCTTCATATCCTGAAGAGTTCTTCTCATGGTTTGTCGATCGGGCCTGCCATACCTACGTCCCCAAAACTAAGCTGAGTTTGTGTTTTCAGACTTCTGTCCTCAAAGTCTTGGGCCCCACACCCTCCAGGCTGGGCCCCTGGAGCCACACATAGGACTGTGCCTACCAATCCATGGGAATTCTGCCCATTCCATGGTCCAAAATCGTACAAATTAGGAGAAACCTCCAAAGTCCCTGAGGCCATCCCAATAGTGTAGGTCGCCCGGAACAAACAAGGGCTGTCTGACACCAGCTGATAATCGACCTCCACTCATACCATAGATGGATGTCCCCAGAGAAGAAGATGGAACCAGACAGGATCCTAGGCCATAATAGGATCCATTGCTGTGGGTTACAGGCATGTGTCCTCAAAAGCCTGATTCCAATACGAGCATAGGGGTTTTCCTGAGGCACCCCTCAGAACTCATCTCGTCTCCACAAGGAAACCTGTGCATGGGAGCCATGTCCAAAGCGTAGGAGAGTACTTCAGGATCCCGGTGCCACCGCCCCATTCCAAGGCCCTCATGGACACAAAAACACATTAGGACACATCCTCAGGAAAGTCCATTTCAACTCAGCCACCCCGGTTGCTCCAGCAGAGGCATCAGATCTAAACTGTCTTGTTGCTAGGAGACAATTGGAATGCGAGGCGGGCTTCCCAGGCATCCATCCGCGAACGGTGCTCTGGAGTCATTCCATATGGGATGTCCTGGAGCTGTCCAACAGGTCTCAATTGTCCCGCAGAAGGAATCCTTGAAGGGGGCATCCCACAACTCCCAACGTGGAAAAACCTCAATGGCCTCGAGATTCCTCTCCCATCATGAAGCGGCTGTCATGCTCAGAAACTCCAACCTGAGCCAACGTCTGATCCTCGCCCTGACTTCAGATGCATGAGAATTAGGTTCAGATCTGCAGGGGGTACCTGCCGTGCCCTCGCCCTGAAACCCAAGTCTAGCTTTTCTTCTCAGACTTCCGTCCTCACACTCCTGGCCCTGAAGCCCTCAAGTTTGGACATTCCGTACCCACAATGCAGCACTCTGCCTGCCCTCTAGAAAAAAAATTATTGCCTCATGTGCTGCCCAGGCACCTTAAATGAGGGTAAACCTACACAGCACTCGACTTTACCCAAATTATATAGTCTAACCTGGGCACTAATGCACTGTCGAACACAACCTGAGCACGGACCTCCTGACCAAAACCCAGAAAGCTGACCGCACACTGAGCACATAAAACCCGCCATGGCCTTAGGTCATCATCTCTTCCCTACCTCAGTTTTCAGGCTTCAGAACCGAGACCTTATCTCCAATCACTGCCCAGGGGTGAGTGTGATGCAGAAATCAGAACTCCTCCTTTCCCATGACAAGAACCCTTGTGGTTGGCCCGTTGTCCAACGTTCAGTGTAGGAGAAACCAGCATTCACCCTGAGGCCCCGCCCATTCTTGAGTGCGACGAGGGCATACACACGCATTGTGACCCTCAGCATGAGTCCTGTCCTCTCGTAAGTCCTCTCAGTGGCTGGACCATTAGATGTCATAATGGGCTTGACATGTCCCTAGGCCCCAATTTTTAACCAGATTTCTGATTGTCCAGTCGCCCCTCCCCAGGGCTCTACTCTGGAATCCATCAATTGGTGGGACACATGAGGTTAAAAAAGAAAAAAACAACAACAACAACAACAAAAAAAAAAACGGACTTCTTCAGGCCCACAGAATGACCCCAAACTCTTTGGACGGGGCCAAACCACCAGAGAGTAAGACTCGTCCATTTCCCATGAAGTCACCCAGAAATTCCACGACCATGAGTGACACGATATCCAGAGACAAAAACTTGAGCAGAGCCTCATACTCGCCCTTCTTTCAAATCCCGAAGAGTTCTCCTCATGGTCTGTAGATCAGTCCTGCCATACCTATGACCCGAAACATAAGCCGAATTTGTGTTTTCAGACAACTGTCCAAACAGCCCTGGCCTACACAACCTACAGGCTCAGGCCCCTGGAGCCAAACCTGAGGACTGTACTTGCCCTCTCCAAGGGAATTGTGTGTGCCCATTCCAATGGCCACTACCCTTCTAATAGGATAAAACTCCAAAGTCCCTGATCCATCTCAATAGTGGTGGCTTCCCAGGAACAACAGGGGCAATCTGAGACCAACTGAGCACCTACCTGCACTCAGACCCATAGACAGATGTCCCCAGAGGTAAAAAGGAAAGAACAGGCCCCTAGGCACTAATCAGATCCATTGCTTTGGTTTCCAGGCATCTCTCCTCAGAGGCCTGGATTTCAAAAGCAGCATATAGCTGTTTCTTGACTCACCCATCAGAAAACATCTCATCTACACATGGGAAACTTGCACGTTGGAGCTGTGTCAAAGCCTTTGTTTTGGAGAACCCTTTAGGGCCCCAGTGCCACCGCTTCATTCCAAGGTCTCCATAGACACAAAAGCACATTCGGACCCATCCCCAGGGGTGTGCATTTCAACTCAGCATCCTCGGTAGCTCCCCACAGATCCAGGAGATCTAAACTGTCTTGTTGCTAGGAGACAATTGGAATGCGAGGTGGGCTACCCAGCCATCCATCCTTAGAACCCTGCTCAGAATCATTGGCCTGGAGCCAAACAACAGGTCTCAATTGTCCTGCAGAAGACTCTCTGCAGTTTGGAGCTTCTCACAACTCCCATCGTGGGAAAACCCCCATGGCCTCGTGATGCCCCCCCATTCATGAAGGGGCCATCAGGGGCAGAAACTCCAACCTGAGAGATCATCTAATCCTCGCCCTGACTTCAGATGCACGAGATCTCGATTCAGATCTGTAGATTGTGCCTGCCATGGCCTCACCCAGAAACCTAAGCCTAGCTTGTGTTCTCAGACTTTTGTCGTCAGACTACTGGCCCACAAGCCCTCCAGTTTGGCATTGCAGAACTACAATGCAGCACTCTGCCGGCCCTCCAGAAGAAAAACATTGTCCTCTGGGGCTACCCAGTAACCCCAAATGAGGATCAACCTGCACCGAACTTGGCTGTACCCCAAATACGTAGGCTGACCAGGGCACTAATGCCCTTTCTGACACAGCCTGAGCCTGGACTCCCTGGACCCTCCCAGACAGCTGGCCGCACACTGAGCACATCGAGCCGCCATGGCCTTAGGTCCTCATCTCTTCCCAACCTCGGTTTTCAGGTTTCAGAACCTAGACCTTATCTCCAATCACTGCCCAGGGTTGAAGGTGATGCAGAAATCAGAACTCCTTCCCCATGGCAAAAAACCTTGTGGTTGGCATGTTGTCCAACGTTCAGTGTAGTTGAAACCAGTGTGGCCCATGAGGCCCCGCCCATGCTCGCGGGCCACATTGGTCACAAACACACTTTGTGACGCTCAGGCTGTGCCCAGTCCTCAAGTAAGGCCACTCAGCGGCTGGAAGAAGAGATAGAATATTGGGCTTGCCATGCCCCTAGGCCCCAATTTTTAACCATAGTTCGGGTTGACCCTTCAGTCTTCCCCACGGCTTGGCTTTGGAATTCCTCTTTTGGTGGGACACCTGAGGTAACCAAACTGAAATGAGTCCTCCCATCCCACAGATTGAAGAAAAGCAATTGGGAATCGGACCAAATCCTCAGAGAGGAAGATTCGTCCATGGCCCATGAGGCCTCCCCGTCATTCCACGGCCATCGCTGATTCAAAATCCAGAGACAAAAGCCTGAGCAAGCGCCTCAGACTCGCACTTTCTTCATATCCTGAAGAGTTCTTCTCATGGTTTGTCGATCGGGCCTGCCATACCTACGTCCCCAAACCTAAGCTGAGTTTGTGTTTTCAGACTTCTGTCCTCAAAGTCTTGGGCCCCACACCCTCCAGGCTGGACCCCTGGAGCCACACATTAGGACTGTGCCTACCAATCCATGGGAATTCTGCCCATTCCATGGTCCAAAATCGTACAAATTAGGAGAAACCTCCAAAGTCCCTGAGGCCATCCCAATAGTGTAGGTCGCCCGGAACAAACAAGGGCTGTCTGACACCAGCTGATAATCGACCTCCACTCATACCATAGATGGATGTCCCCAGAGAAGAAGATGGAACCAGACAGGACCCTAGGCCATAATAGGATCCATTGCTTTGGGTTACAGGCAAGTGTCCTCAAAAGCCTGATTCCAATACGAGCATAGGGGTTTTCCTGAGGCACCCATCAGAACTCATCTCTTCTCCACAAGGAAACCTGTGCATGGGAGCCATGTCCAAAGCTTAGGAGATAATTTAGGGTCCCGGTGCCACCGCCCCATTCCAAGGCCCTCATGGACACAAAAACACATTAGGACACATCCTCAGGAAAGTCCATTTCAACTCAGCCACCCCGGTTGCTCCGGCAGAGCCATCAGATCTAAACTGTCTTGTTGCTAGGAGACAATTGGAATGCGAGGCGGGCTTCCCAGGCATCCATCCGCGAACGGTGCTCTGGAGTCATTCCATATGGGATGTCCTGGAGCTGTCCAACAGGTCTCAATTGTCCCGCAGAAGGAATCCTTGAAGGGGGCATCCCACAACTCCCAACGTGGGAAAAACTCAATGGCCTCGAGATTCCGCTCCCTTCATGAAGCGGCCGTCATACTCAGAAACTCCAACCTGAGCCAACGTCTGATCCTCGCCCTGACTTCAGATGCATGAGAATTAGGTTCAGATCTGCAGGGGGTACCTGCCGTGCCCTCGCCCTGAAACCCAAGTCTAGCTTGTCTTCTCAGACTTCCGTCCTCACACTCCTGGCCCCGAAGCCCTCAAGTTTGGCAATTCCGGACCCACAATGCAGCACTGTGCCTGCCCTCTAGAAAAAAAATTATTGCCACATGAGCTGCCCAGGCACCTTAAATGAGGGTAAACCTACACAGCACTCGACTTTACCCAAATTATATAGTCTAACCTTGGCACTAATGCACTGTCGAACACAACCTGAGCACGGACCTCCTGACCAACACCCAGAAAGCTGACCGCACACTGAGCACATAAAACCCGCCATGGCCTTAGGTCATCATCTCTTCCCTACCTCAGTTTTCAGGCTACAGAACCGAGACCTTATCTCCAATCACTGCCCAGGGGTGAGTTGATGCAGAAAACAGAACTCCTCCTACCCATGGCAAGAACCCTTGTTGTTGGCACGTTGTCCAACGTTCAGTGTAGGAGAAACCAGCATTCAGCCTGAGGCCCCGCCCATTCTGTAGTGCGACAATGGCATACACACGCATTGTGACCCTCAGCATGAGTCCTGTCCTCTAGTAAGTCCTCTCAGTGGCTGGACCATTAGATGTCATAATGGGCTTGACATGTCCCTAGGCCCCAATTTTTAACCAGATTTCTGATTGTCCAGTAGCCCCTCCCCAGGGCTCTACTCTGGAATCCATCATTTGGTGGGACACCTGAGGTTAAAAAAGAAAACAATAACAACAACAACAACAAAAAAAAAAAAAAAAAAAAACGGACTTCTTCCAGCCCACAGAATGACCGCAAACTCTTTGGACGGGGCCAAACCACCAGAGAGTAAGACTCGTCCATTTCCCATGAAGTCACCCAGAAATTCCACGACCATGAGTGACACGATATCCAGAGACAAAAACTTGAGCAGAGCCTCACACTCGCCCTTCTTTCAAATCCCGAAAAGTTCTCCTCATGGTCTGTAGATCAGTCCTGCCATACCTATGACCCGAAACATAAGCCGAGTTTGTGTTTTCAGACAACTGTCCAAATAGCCCTGGCCTGCACAACCTACAGGTTAAGGCCCCTGGAGCCAAACCTGAGGACTGTACTTGCCCTCACCAAGGGAATTGTGTGTGCCCATTCCAATGGCCACAACCCTTCTAATAGGATAAACCTCCGAAGTCCCTGATCCATCTCAAGAGTGGTGGCTTCCCAGGAAAAACAGGGGCAATCTGAGCCCAAATGAGCACCTACCTGCACTCAGACCCATAGACAGATGTCCCCAGAGGTAAAAAGGAAAGAACAGGCCCCTAGGCACTAATCAGATCCATTGCTTTGCTTTCCAGGCATCTCTCCTCACATTCCTGGATTTCAAAAGCAGCATATAGCTGTTTCTTGATTCACCCATCAGAAAACATCTCATCTACACATGGGAAACTTGCACGTTGGAGCTGTGTCAAAGCCTCTGTTTAGGAGAACCCTTTAGGGCCCCAGTGCCACCGTTCATTCCAAGGTCTCCATAGACACAAAAGCACATTAGGACCCATCCCCAGGGGTGTCCATTTCAACTCAGCATCCTCAGTAGATCCCCACAGATCCAGGAGATCTAACCTGTCTTGTTGCTAGGAGACAATTGGAATGCGAGGTGGGCTACGCAGCCATCCATCCTTAGAACCCTGCTCAGAATCATTGGCCTGGAGCCAAACAACAGGTCTCAATTGTCCTGCAGAAGACTCTCTGCAGTTTGGAGCTTCTCACAACTCCCATCGTGGGAAAACCCCCATGGCCTCGTGATGCCCCCCCATTCATGAAGGGGCCATCAGGGACAGAAACTCCAACCTGAGCGATCGTCTGATCCTCGCCCTGTCTTCAGATATACGAGAACACGATTCAGGTCTGTAGATTGTGCGCGCCATAGCCTCACCCAGAAACCTAAGCTTAGCTTGTGTTCTCAGACTTTTGTCGTCAGACTACTGGCCCACAAGCCCTCCAGTTTTGCAATCTAGAACTACAATGCAGCACTCTGCCTGCCCTCCAGAAGAAAAACATTGTCCTCTTGGGGTACCCAGTAACCCGAAATGAGGATCAACCTGCACCGACCTTGGCTGTACCCCAAATACATAGGCTGACCAGGGCACTAATGCCCTTTCTGACACAGCGTGAGCCTGGACTCCCTGGCCCGTCCCAGACAGCTGACCGCACACTGAGCACATCGAGCCGCCATGGCCTTAGGTCGTCATCTCTTCCCAACCTCGGTTTTCAGGTTTCAGAACCTAGACCTTATCTACAATCACTGTCCATGTTGAAGGTGATGCAGAAATCATAACTCCTTCCCCATGGCAAGAAACCTTGTGGTTGGCATGTTGTCCAACGTTCAGTGTCATTGAAACCAGTGTGGCCCATGAGGCCCCGCCCATGCTTGCAGGCCACATTGGTTACAAACACATATTGTGACCCTCAGGCTGAGCCCAGTCCTCAAGTAAGGCCACTCAGTGGCTGGATGAAGAGATAGCATATTGGGCTTGCCATGCCCCTAGGACCCAATATTTAACCATAGTTCGAGTTGTTCCTTCAGTGTTCCCCAAGGCTTGGCTTTGGAATTCCTCTTTTGGTGGGACTCCTGAGGTAACAAAATTGAAATGAGTCCTCCCATCCCACAGATTGACAAAAAGCAATTGGGAATCAGGCCATTCCTCAGAGAGGAAGATTCGTCCATGGCCCATGAGGCCTCCCCGACATTCCACGGCCATCACTGATACAAAATCCAGAGACAAAAGCCTGAGCAATCGCCTCAGACTCGCACTTTCTTCATATCCTGTAGAGTTTTTCTCATGGTTTGTAGATCTGGCCTGCCATACCTACATCCCCAAACCTAAGCTGAGTTTCTGTTTTCAGACTTCTGTCCTCAAAGTCTTGGGCCACACACCTTTCAAGCTGGGCCACTGGAGCCACACATTAGGACTGTGCCTACTAATCCATGGGAATTCTGCCCATTCCATGGTCCAAAATCGTACAAATTAGGAGAAACCTTCAACGACCCAGAGGCCATCCCAATAGTGTGGGTCGCCCGGAACAAACAAGGGGTGTCTGACACCAACTGATAATCGACCTCCGTCATACCATAGATGGATGTACCCAGAAAAGAAGATTGAACCAGACAGGACCCTAGTCCATAGTAGGATCCATTGCTTTGGGTTTCAGGCATGTGTCCTCAAAAGCTTGATTGCAATACGAGCATAGGAGTTTTCCTGAGACACCCATCAGTACTCATCTCGTCTCCACAAGGAAACCTGTGCATGGGAGCCATGTCCAAATCTTAGGAGAGTACTTCAGGATCCCGGTGCCACCGCCCCATTCCAAGGCCCTCATGGACACAAAAACACATTAGGACACATCCACAGGAAAGTCCATTTCAACTCAGCCACTCAGGTTGCTCCCGCAGAGCCATCAGATCTAAACTGTCTTGTTGCTAGGAGACAATTGGAATGCGAGGCGGGCTTCCCAGGCATCCATCCGCGAATGGTGCTCTGGAGTCATTCCATATGGGATGTCCTGGAGCTGTCCAACAGGTCTCAATTGTCCGGAAGAAGGAATCCTGAAAGGGGGCATCCTACAACTCCCAACGTGCGAAAACCTCAATGGCCTCGAGATTCCGCTCCCTTCATGAAGCGGCCGTCATGCTCAGAAACTCCCACCTGAGCCAACGTCTGATCCTCGCCCTGACTTCAGATGTATGAGATATTGGTTCAGATCTGCAGGGGGTACTGCCGTGCCCTCGCCCTGAAACCCAAGTCTAGCTTGTCTTCTCAGACTTCCATCCTCACACTCCTGGCCCCGAAGCCCTCAAGTTTGGCAATTCCGGACCCACAATGCAGCACTCTGCCTGCCCTCTAGAAAAAAAAATTATTGCCTCATGAGCTGCCCAGGCACCTTAAATGAGGGTAAACCTACAAAGCACTCGACTTTACCCAAATTATATAGTCTAACCTGGGCACTAATGCACTGTCGAACACATCCTGAGCCCGGATCTCCTGACCAACACCCAGAAAGCTGACCGCACACTGAGCACATAAAAACCTCCATGGCCTTAGGTCATCATCTCTTCCCTACCTCAGTTTTCAGGCTTCAGAACCGAGACCTTATCTCCAATCACTGCCCAGGTGTGAGTGTGATGCAGAAATCAGAACTCCTCCTTACCCATGGCAAGAACCCTTGTGGTTGGCACGTTGTCCAATGTTCAGTGTAGGAGAAACCAGCATTCACCCTGAGGCCCTGCCCATTCTTGAGTGTGACGAGGGCATACACACGCATTGTGACCCTCAGCATGAGTCCTCTCCTCTAGTAAGTCCTCTCATTGGCTGGACCATTAGATTTCATAATGGGCTTGACATGTCCCTAGGCCCCAATTTTTAACCAGATTTCTGATTGTCCAGTCGCCCGTCCCCAGGGCTCTACTCTGAAATCCCTCATTTGGTGGGACACCTGAGGTTAAAAAAGAAAACAACAGCAACAACAACAACAAAAAAAAAACTGACTTCTTCCAGCCCACAGAATGACCCCAAACTCTTTGGACGGGGCCAAACCACCAGAGAGGAATACTCGTCCATTTCCCATGAAGTCACCCAGAAATTCCACGACCATGAGTGACACGATATCTAGAGACAAAAACTTGAGAAATGGAGCCTCACACTCGCCCTTCTTTCAAATCCAGAAGAGTTCTCCTCATGGTCTGTAGATCAGTCCTGCCATACCTATGACCCGAAACATAAGCCGAGTTTGTGTTTTCAGACAACTGTCCAAACAGCCCTGGCCTACACAACCTAAAGGCTCAGGCCCCTGGAGCCAAACCTGAGGACTGTACTTGCCCTCTCCAAGGGAATTGTGTGTGCCCATTCCAATGGCCACAACCCTTCTAATAGGATAAACCTCCAAAGTCCCTCGTCCATCTCAATAGTGGTGGCTTCCCAGGAAAAACAGGGGCAATCTGAGCCCTACAGAGCACCTACCTGCACTCAGACCCATAGACAGATATCCCCAGAGGTAAAAAGGAAAGAACAGGCCCCTAGGCACTAATCAGATCCATTGCTTTGTTTTCCAGGCATCTCTCCTCAGAGGCCTGGACTTCAAAAAAAGCATATAGCTGTTTCTTGACCCACCCATCAGAAAACATCTCATCTACACATGGGAAACTTGCACGTTGGAGCTGTGTCAAAGCCTCTGTTTGTAGAACTCTTTAGGGCCCAAGTGCCACCGCTTCATTCCAAGGTCTCCTTAGACACAAAAGCACATTAGGACCCATGCCCAGGGGTGTCCATTTCAATGCAGCGTCCTCGGTTGCTCCCCACAGATCCAGGAGATCTAACCTGTCTTGTTGCTAGGAGACAATTGGAATGCGAGGTGGGATACCCAGCCATCCATCCTTAGAACCCTGCTCAGAGTCATTGGCCTGGAGCCAAACAACAGGTCTCAATTGTCCTGCCGAAGACTCTCTGCAGTTTGGAGCTTCTCACAACTCCCATCGTGGGAAAACCCCCATGGCCTCGTGATCGCCCCCCCATTCATGAAGGGGCCATCAGGGACAGAAACTACAACCTGAGCGATCGTCTGATCCTCGCCCTGACTTCAGATGCACGAGATCTCGATTCAGGTCTGTAGATTGTGCCTGCGATGGCCTCACCCAGAAACCTAAGCCTAGCTTGTGTTCTCAGACTTTTGTCGTCAGACTACTGGCCCACAAGCCCTCCAGTTTGGCAATCCATAATTACAATGCAGCACTCTGCCTGCCCTCCAGATAAAAAAACATTGTCCTCTGGGGATAACCAGTAACCCCAAATGAGGATCAACCTGCACCGACCTTGGCTGTACCCCAAAAACATAGGCTGAACAGGGCACTAATGCCCTTTCTGACACAGCCTGAGCCTGGACCCCTGGCCCCTCCCAGACAGCTGGCCGCACACTGAGGACATCGAGCCCCCATGCCTTAGGTCGTCATCTCTTCCCAACCTCGGTTTCCAGGTTTCAGAACCTAGACCTTATCTCCAATCACTGCCCAGGTTGAAGGTGATGCAGAAATCATAACTCCTTCCCCATGGCAAGAAACCTTGTGGTTGGCATGTTGTCTAACGTTCAGTGTCTTTGAAACCAGTGTGGCCCATGAGGCCCCGCCCATGCTCACGGGCCACATTGTTTACAAACACACATTGTGACCCTCAGGCTGAGCCCAGTCCTCAAGTAAGGCCACTCAGTGGCTGGATGAAAGAATAGCATATTGGGCTTGCCATGCCCCTAGGCCCCAATTTTTAACCATAGTTCGGGTTGTCCCTTCAGTCTTCCCCACGGCTTGGCTTTGGAATTCCTCTTTTGGTGGGACACCTGAGGTAACAAAACTGAAATGAGTCCTCCCATCCCACAGATTGACGAAAAGCAATTGGGAATCGGACCAAATCCTCAGAGAGGAAGATTCGTCCATGACCCATAAGGCCTCCCCGACATTCCACGGCCATCGCTGATACAAAATCCAGAGACAAAAGCCTGAGCAAGCGCCTCAGACTCGCACTTTCTTCATATCCTGAAGAGTTCTTCTCATGGTTTGTAGATCGGGCCTGCCATACCTACGTCCCCAAACCTACGCTGAGTTTGTGTTTTCAGACTTCTGTCCTCAAGGTCTTGGGCCACACACTCTACAGGCTGGGACCCTGGAGCCACACATTAGGACTGTGCCTACCAATTCATGGGAATTCTGCCCATTCCATGGTCCATAATCGTACAAATTAGGAGAAACCTCCAAAGTCCCTAAGGCCATCCCAATAGTGTAGGTCGCCCGGAACAAACAAGGGCTGTCTGACACCAGCTGATAATCGACCTCCGTCATACCATAGATGGATGTCCCCAGAGAAGAAGATTGAACCAGACAGGACCCAAGGCCATAATAGGATCCATTGCTTTGGGTTACAGGCATGTGTCCTCAAAAGCCTGATTCCAATACGAGCATAGGGGTTTTCCTGAGGCACCCATCAGAACTCATCTCGTCTCCACAAGGAAACCTGTGCATGGGAGCCATGTGCAAAGCTTAGGAGAGAACGTCAGATTCCCGGTGCCACCGCCCCATTCCAAGGCCCTATGGACACAAAAACACATTAGGACACATCCTCAGGAAAGTCCATTTCAACTCAGCCACCCCGGTTGCTCCGGCAGAGCCATCAGATCTAAACTGTCTTGTTGCTAGGAGACAATTGGAATGTGAGGCGGGCTTCCCAGGCATCCATCCGCGAACGGTACTCTGGAGTCATTCCATATGGGATGTCCTGGAGCTGTCCAACAGGTCTCAATTGTCCCGCAGAAGGAACCCTTGAAGGGGGCATCCCACAACTCCCAACGTGGGAAAACCTCAATGGCCTCGAGATTCCACTCCCTTCATGAAGCGTCCATCATGCACAGAAACTCCAACCTGAGCCATCGTCTGATCCTCGTCCTGACTTCAGATGCATGAGATATTGGTTCAGATCTGCAGGGGGTACCTGCCGTGACCTCGCCCTGAAACCCAAGTCTAGCTTGTCTTCTCAGACTACTGTCCTCACACTCCTGGCCCCGAAGCCCTCAAGTTTGGCAATTCCGGACCTACAATGCAGCACTCTGCCTGCCCTCTAGAAAAAAAATTATTGCCTCATGAGCTGCCCAGGCACCTTAAATGAGGGTAAACCTACACAGCACTCGACTTTACCCAAATTATATAGTCTAACCTGGGCACTAATGCACTGTCGAACACAACCTGAGCCCGGAACTCCTGACCAACACCCAGAAAGCTGACCGCACACTGAGCACATAAAACCCGCCATGGCCTTAGGTCATCATCTCTTCCCTACCTCAGTTTTCAGGCTTCAGAACCGAGACCTTATCTCCAATCACTGCCCACGGGTGAGTGTAATGCAGAAGTCAGAACTCCTCCTTACCCATGGCAAGAACCCTTGTGGTTGGCAAGTTGTCCAACGTTCAGTGTAGGAGAAACCAACATTCACCCTGAGGCCCCGCCCATTCGTGAGTGCGACGAGGGCATACACACGCATTGTGACCCTCAGCATGAGTCCTGTCCTCTAGTAAGTCCTCTCCTTGGCTGGACCATTAGATGTCATAATGGGCTTGACATGTCCCTAGGCCCCAATTTTTAACCAGATTTCAGATTGTCCAGTCGCCCCTCCCCCGGGCTCTACTCTGGAATCCCTCATTTGGTGGGACACCTGAGGTTAAAAAAGAAAACAACAACAACAACAACAAAAAACGGACTTCTTCCAGCCCACAGAATGACCCCAAACTCTTTGGACGGGGCCAAACCACCAGAGAGTAAGACTCGTCCATTTCCCATGAAGTCACCCAGAAATTCCACGACCATGAGTGACACGATATCCAGAGACAAAAACTTGAGCAGGAGCCTCACACTCTCCCTTCTTTCAAATCCCAAAGAGTTCTCCTCATGGTCTGTAGATTAGTCCTGCCATACCTATGACCCGAAACATAAGCCGAGTTTGTGTTTTCAGACAACTGTCCAAACAGCCCTAGCCTACACAACCTACAGGCTAAGGCCCCTGGAGCCAAACCTGAGGACAGTACTTGCCCTCTCCAAGGGAATTGTGTGTGCCCATTCCAATGGATACAACCTTTCTAATAGGATAAACCTCCAAAGTCCCTGATCCATCTCAATAGTGGTGGCTTCCCAGGAAAAACAGGGTCAATCTGAGCACTACAGAGCACCTACCTTCACTCAGACCCATAGACACATGTGCCCAGTGGTAAAAAGGAAAGAATAGGCCCCTAGGCACTAATCAGATCAATTGTTTCGTTTCCAGGCATCTCTCCTCAGAGGCCTGGAATTCAAAAGCAGCATATAGCTGTTCCTTGACTCACCCAACAGAAAACATCTCATCTACACATGGGAAACTTGCACGTTGGAGCTGTGTCAAAGCCTCTGTTTAGTAGAACTCTTTAGGACCCAAGTGCCACCGCTTCATTCCAAGGTCTCCTTAGACACAAAAGCACATTAGGACCCATGCCCAGGGGTGTCCATTTCAATGCAGCGTCCTCGGTTGCTCCCCACAGATCCAGGAGATCTAACCTGTCTTGTTGCTAGGAGACAATTGGAATGCGAGGTGGGATACCCAGCCATCCATCCTTAGAACCCTGCTCAGAATCATTGGCCTGGAGCCAAACAACAGGTCTCAATTGTCCTGCAGAAGACTCTCTGCAGTTTAGAGCTTCTCACAACTCCCATCGTGGGAAAACCCCCATGGCCTGGTGATCCGCCCCCATTCATGAAGGGGCCATCAGGGACAGAAACTCCAACCTGAGCGATCGTCTGATCCTCGCCCTGACTTCAGATGCATGAGATCTCGATTCAGTTCTGTAGATTGTGCCTTCCATGGCCTCATCCATAAACCTAAGCCTAGCTTGTGTTCTCAAACTTTTGTCGTCAGACTACTGGCCCACAAGCCCTCCAGTTTGGCAATCCAGAACTACAATGCAGCACTCTGCCGGCCCTCCAGAAGAAAAACATTGTCCTCTGGGGCTACCCAGTAACCCCAAATGAGGTGCAACCTGCACCGACCTTGGCTGTACCCCAAATACATAGGCTGACCAGGGCACTAATGCCCTTTCTGACACAGCCTGAGCCTGGACTCCCTGGCCCGTCCCAGACAGCTGGCCGCACACTGAGCACATCGAGCCGCCATGGCCTTAGGTAGTCATCTCTTCCCAACCTCGGATTTCAGGCATTAGATTCTAGAACTTACCTCCAATCATGCCCAGGGTTGAACGGTATGCAGAAATCAGAACTCCTTCCCCATGGCAAGATACCTTGTGTTTGGCATGTTGTCCAACTTTCAGTGTAGTTGAATCCAGTTATGCCCATGAGGCCCTGCCATGCTCGCAGGCTACATTGGTCACAAACACACATTGTGACCCTCAGCCTGACCAAAGTCCTCAAGTAAGGCCTCTCAGTGGCTGGATGAAGAGATAGCATATTGGGCTTGCCATGCCCCTTGTCCCAATTTTGAACCATATTTCTGGTGGTCCCTTCAGTCTTCCCCACGGCTTTACTTTGGAATCCCTCTTTTCGAGGGACACCTGAGGTAACAAAACTGAAACGAGTCCTCCCATCCCACAGTTTGACGAAAAAAAATTGGGAATCGGGCGAAATCCTCATAGAGGTAGATTGGTCCATGGCCCATGAAGCATCCCCGACATTCTACGGCCATTGCTGATACAAATTCCAGAGACAAATGCCTGAGCAAGCACCTCAGACTCGCTCTATATTCAAATCTTCATGAGTTCTTCTCATGGTTTGTATATTGGGCCTGCCATACCGACGTCCCCAAAAAAAGCTGAGTTTGTGTATCGGAATCACAATCAGAACTCTGCCTTCCACATGGCTGTAATGCTTGTTCTTCACATGGAGTCACACCTTCACGTGGGGAACCCTTCATGGCCCCTGATGCCACGCCAAAACATGAGTGCTGCTTGGGCACAAATTCACACTGTGACCCTAGCATGAGCCTCATATCAAAGAAAGGCCTGTCAGGTTCGGGACGAAGATCCTGCATATAATCCCTGCCATGCCTATAGGCACCCAGGACTAACTAGATGGTGTGTATTCCAATTGAAGGAACCCACTGCTGTGCTCTAGAGTCCCTCTCCTGGGGGGTCCTTTCTGGCAGAAAACAGTACTCTTCACTTCCCACAGAATGAACCCAAACACTTGGGAGCTTGGACAATCCCCCGAGAGGAAGGCTCTTCCTCGGCCCCTGAGGCAACCCCTACCCTGACCGGACACTGTGAATGCAACACCCAGAGACAAAAGCCTGAGCAACTGCCTCCCACTTGCCCTCCTTTGATATCCAGAGAATCTCCCCTAACGGACTGGAGATCAGGCCTGCCATTACCTTGGCCCCTTCCTGAGCCAAGTTTGCTTTTTCAGACATCTGTCCCCACAGCCCTGGCAAACACAGCCTCTAGGCTAGGTCCTCTGGAGCCATACCACAGAACCGTGCCTGCTCTCTCCTGGGAAACTGTGTCCATTCCTTTGGACACAAACCTCCAGAATATGAGAAACCTCAAGGCCCCCGAGGACATCCCACTACTGGGAGCCTCCCTGGACACACAGGGGCATTCCGACACAAGCTGAGCAGCAACCTCCACGAAGGCATGCACAAGATGTCAACAGAGATAGAAGGTTGAGCTGGACAGGCCCTTAGGCCATAATCTCAACTCTTGCTTTGGGTTCCAGGTGTTACTCCTCAGAGGCTTTGGTTCGAAGAACAGGATATGGGGCTTTCCTGAGGCACTGAACAGAACTCCTTTCGTCTTCACATGGGAAGCTTCCTTGTTGATGCTGTGTCAAACACCTCAGTTTGGAAAACCCTGCAGAGTCCCTGAGCCACCTCCACATTCCAAGGTCTCTCAGGCCACCAAGCCACAGTAGGACTCATCTTCAGGAGAGTCCATTTCAACTCTCCCCTCTGGGTAGCTCACCCAGGAGCCTGCAGATTGAGCCTGCCTTGTCCTGACTAAAGAGTGGGAATATGAGGTGGCGTTCCCAGGCATCCATGCTTAGACTACTGCTCTCGAGTCTTTCCGTATGGGGCCTCCTGGAACCATCCAATAGGACTCGACTGTCGTGCAGAAGGAAAGCTTGAGGTTTGCAGTAGTTCACAAATCCCATCGTAGGCAAACCTCCCTGGCTTCATGAAGCCCCCACACCCTTCAGGAAGAGGCCATGCTGGACAAAAACTCTAGCCTGAGGCACGTCTCATAGTTGACATGACCTCAGTGCAGGAGATCTCGATTCAGCCTCTGCAGAGTGGGCCTGCCGTGCCCTCGTTCCCAAACCTCACGCTAGCTTGTGTTTTCAGACTTCCTTCCTCACACTCCTGGCAAACAAGCCCTCCGGACCAGAAACTCCAGAACCAAAACCCAGCCCAGTGTCTGCCCAACGGAAGAAAAAAGTTTCCCTGTGGGGCTCTCCAGAAAACCCAGATGAGGATCAACCTGCTCGGGCCTCGACGGACCCCGAACTGGATATTCTGCTCTGGGCACTCATGCTCTGTCTGACACAACCTGAAACCAGACGTCCAGAGAGACAAGGAGACAGCTGGCCGCACACCCAGCACTTCGGATACGCCATGGTCTTATGCCGTCACCTCTTCCTAACCTTGGTTTTCAGATATCTGAACCTAGACATTATATCAATTCTCCACACAGCTGGGTATCGCAAGCACAAAACAGAACTCCTCATTCCCCATGGCTGTCAAGCTTGATCTTGGCATGGAGTCACACCTTCAGGGTGGGAGAAACCTTCATGGCCCTGATGCCACGCCCAAACTTGAGTGCTGCTTGGGCACAAGTTCACACTGTGACCCTCAGCATGAGCCCCATGTCAAAGAAAGGCCTGTCAGGACCTGGACCAAGAGCCCGCATATGGGGCTTGCCAAGCCCCTATGCACCCAATCCTCACCAGTGTTTGAGTTTTCCAGTCGCCCCACCTATACCTGGGCTCTGCTCTGGAATCCCTTTCTTGGAGAGACACATGAGCCAGACAACACGACTCCACCCTTCCTTCAAAATGTCCCCAAACTCTTGGGAGCTGCGACAAATCCCCAGAGAGGGATACTCGTCCACAGTCCCTGAGGCCACCGCTCCAATCCACGGCTATCCCGGACACAACATCCAGAGACAAAAGCCTGAAGGAACGCCTCCCACTCGCCCTTGTTTCAGAGGCCCAGGAGCTCCCTCTCGGGCTGTACATCCGGCCTGCCATACCCTAGGCGCCACTCATAAGCTGAGTTTGTGTATTCAGACTTCTGTGCCCACAGCCTGGACCCACACAACATCCAGGCTAAGGCCTCTGGAGCCACAGCGAAAGATTGTGCCTGCCCTCTCCAAAAAAAGTGTGCCCAATCCATTGACCACAAACCTACAGGTTAGGGAAAAGCTCCAAGGTCCCTGAGGCCATCAATATTATAGACCACCCTGGACTAAGAGGGGCTCTCTGACACCAGCGGAGCAACTATCTCCACTTAGACTCTCAGACAGTGTCCCCAGAGACAGAAGGTTGAAATGGACAGGCCCCCAGGCCCTAATCTGAACCTTAGCTTTGGTTTCCATGTTTCCTTTCTCAGAGGACTGTTTTCGTAGACCAGCACATGGGGCTTTTCTGAGGCACCAAACCAAGCATCTCTCGTCTCCACATGGGCAGCTTTCTTACTGGGGATGTATCAAACCCTTCAGGTAGGAGAGTTCCGCAAGGCCACCGAACAACCAGCACATTCCAAGGTCTCCATGGACCCAAACTCACATTATGACGCATCCTCAGGAGAGGCCATTTCAACTCAGCCCCCTGGGTCGCGTGTTCCAGAGGCAGCAGATCAAACATATCTTGTCGCTAATGGCCAATTGGAATGCGAGGAATGCTGTACAGGGATCCATCCTTTGAACCCTGCTCTCCAGTCCTTCCATATGGTATGTCCTGGAGCCATGCAACAGGACTCGAATGTCCCGCAGAAGGAAACCTTGTGGTTTGGGGCAACCTGCAAACTCAGCGTGGGAAAACTTCCTTGGCCTCATGAGGCCCCCGCTTCATGAAGGTGCCATCATGGACACATACTCCAGCCTCAGCCAACTTCTGATCCTCAGCCTGACTTCAGATGCAGGAGATTTTGATTCAGCCTCTGCCGATTGGGCCTGCTCTGCCCTTGGCTCCAATCCTCACCCTAGCTTGTGTTTTCAGACTTCCTTCCTCACACTCCTGGCAAACAATCCCTCCAGAGTAGGATTTGCAGAACCACAAGCCAGCCCAGTGACTGCCCACCGGTAGAAATCGTTTCCTTGTGGGGCTCTCCATAAAACCCAGATGAGGATCAACCTGCTCTTGCCTCGACGGCACTCAGATTTGATAGGCTGCTCTGGGCACTAATGCTCTGCCTTTCACAGCCTGATGCCAGACGTCCAGACAGGCAAGGAGACAGCTGGCCACACACCTAGCACTTCTGACACGCCATGGTCTTATGCCGTTATCTCTTCCTAACCTTGGTTTCCAGGTATCTAAACCCAGATATTATATCAATTCCCCACACGGTTGGGCATCTGAATCACAAATAAGAACTCCTTCTTCCCCATGGCTGTAAGGCTTGCTCTTGGCATGGAGTCACACCTTCAGGGTGGGAGAAATCTTCATTTCCCCTGACCACGCCCAAACTTGAGTGCTGCCTTGGGCACAAATTCACTCTGTGACCCTCAGCATGAGCCCAATATCAAAGAAAGGCCTGTCAGGGCCTTGACCAAGAGCCCGCATATGGGGCGTGCCACGCCCCTATACACCCAATCCTCACCAGTGTTTGAGTTTTCCAGTCTCCCCCCCGTTCCTGGAGCTCTGCTCTGGAATCACTTTCTTGGAGAGACACATGAGCCAGACAACAGGACTCCACCCTTCCCACAAAATGACCCCAAACTCCTGTTAGCTGGGACAAATCCCCAGGGAGGGATACTTGTCCACAGTCACTGAGGCCACCCCCTACAATCTATGGCTATCCTGGACGCATCCAGAGACAAAAGCCTGAAGGAATCTCGCCCTTGATTCACAAGCCAAGGAGCTCACTCTCTATCTGTACATATGGCCTGCCATACCCTCGGCGCCACTCATAAGCTGAGTTTGTGTTTTCAGACTTCTGTGCCCACAGCCTGGACCCACACACCCTCCAGGCTAGGGCATCTGGAGCCACAGCGAAAGATTGTGCCTGCCCTCTCCAAGGAAAATGTGCCCAATCCATTGACCACAACCCTACAGGTTAGGGAAAAGCTCCAAGGCCCCTGAGGCCATCCTGATAGTGTAGGCTGCCCTGGACTAAAAGGGGCACTCTGACACCAGCTGAGCCATTATCACCACTTAGACTCTCAGACAGTGTCCCCAGAGACAGAAGATTGAAATGGACAGGCCCTTAGGCCCTAATATGAACCTTAGCTTTAGTTTTCATGTGTCTGTCCTCAGAGGACTGGTTTCGTATACCAGCATATTAGGTTTTTCTGAGGCTCCAAACCAAACCTCTCTCGTCTCCACATGGAGTGCTTTCTTACTGGATCTGTATCAAACCCTTCTGGTCGGAGAATTCCGCAGGGCCACAGTACAACCATCACATTCCAAGGTCTCCATGGACAGAAACACACATTATGACGCATCCTCAGGAGAGGCCATTTCAACTCAGCCCGCTGGTTAGCTTGCCCCAGAGCCAGCAGATCAAACATATCTTGTCGTTAATGGCCAAAGGGAATGCGAGGCATGCTGTTCAGGGATCCATCCTTTGAACCCTCCTCTTCAGGCCTTCCGTATGGTATGTACTGGAGCCACTCAACAGGACTCGACTGTCTTGCAGAAGGAAACCTTGTGGTTTGTGGCAACCTCCAAACTCAGCGTGGGAAAATTTCGTTGGCCTCATGAGGCACCTGCTTCATGAAGGTGCTATCAAGGGCACAATCCAACCTCAGCCAACGTCTGATCCTCAGCCTGACTTCAGATGCATGAGATATCCTTTCAGCCTTTGCAGAGTGTGCCTGCTCCCAACCTCACCCTATCTTTTGTTTTCAGACTCTACCCTAGCACTCCTGGCCCAAACCCTCATGATTGGGAATTCTGGTTCCAGAACGAAGCACTCTGCCTGCCCCCCAAAGAAAAACATTGTCTATGGCATTGCTCAGAAACCCCAAATGAAAATCAACCTGCTCAGCCCTCGGCAACACCCCAATTGCATAGGCTACCCTAAACACTATGCTCTGTCTTACATAGCCTGAGCCCAGACCTTGTGAGAGACATTGAGACAGTTGGCTTCACACCCAGAACATCGAACCTGCAATGGGTTAGGTCATTTCATCCCTTCCGATTGACCTGGGTGTCTTCCTGGAGGTATATTCTGAGGCTGTGTCAGACTATGCATTTTTTCTGGAGCTTCCTATTGAATTGGGGTGGTATTAGGGGCCTTGCAATTTTCTCTTAATCTGGTGGGTTGGGAAACTGAGACAGGCTGACATTCCTTGGGAGAGCTGGCCCAGTGCTGTTGTGTGTTCCTGGAGGCCCCATCCTGGAGGGCATATGGGTCAGGACTCTGGGTCCAAAGTCTTCAGACACAAACTCAGGTAAGAGTTAAGCTCTAGGTGATGGCAGACCCAATCTGCAGACCCTGAGCGAAGCATCTCCAGATATGAAATTCGGACGGCTGTGAGGCAGGAGCACAGTCTTTTCTGTCTGACTTGTTTGTCTATGATGGCCACGAAATGGAGGGGTGGCCTCATGCGTCCATGTGAGATTCTACCTCTCTGGGAATTCTGCTCGGCACCCAAGAGTTTGGTGTATTTCCGGGGGATGGGAGGAGCGCAGTTTTCTGAGTCAGGGATCCCGTCCAAACAGCCATTCCAGAGATGGGTCCTGGGTTCTGGAGCCTGGATCACCGCAACAAGGCTTAGGATTTGGGCCTAGGGTCCTGCTCTATGTTTTCCTGGTACAGCTCCCGAGTGTTCTTGTTGGAAATGGGTATCATTCTGAGGGTCACAATGCCTGTTTTTGCCCAGATGCCCATGCTGAGTGGGTGTGACCTCATGGGCTATGCACTTGGCTCCCACTCTGAGGGTTGGACTGCCATCTCAACATTCAGTTTTCCTGCCATGGGGAAGGAGGTGTACTTTTTTATGCTTCAGGTTCCCCCATGGGCAGGAATTTGAGCTAAGTTCTGGGACAGGTGCCTGAATACCCAGTTCACTTTGAGATGAGGTCCTCGGGCCAAGGCAGGAACCACCTGCAGAAAATGAGGCCTGCTTTCTGGGTGGCTGTCAGGAGCTCGGGCTCGAGCTGTGTCAGACAGAACATTCGTGGAGAGTTCGGCCTATGATATTGGGGTGCTTTTGAGAGCTGTGCAACTGGATCCTCATGGGGGATTTTTGCACAGACCCTTTCTTCACTTCTTCTATCTGGTGAGCAGGCAGATGGCTGCATTACGGCTCCAGAATATCCAAGTTGGAGGGTTTGCAGGCGAGGAGTGTGAGGACAGAAGTATGAAAACATAAGCTACAGTTACGCTCAATGCCGAGCACATGTCTATTCCAATGTACAGCAGTTGTTTCGAGATCTCCAGCACCTGGGCGAGGGGAAGATGTCTGCTCACGCTGGAGTTTGTATCCATGATGGCCAACAAATGGTGGGGAGGCCTCAAGAATTCTTGGAGGTTTTTCCAAGCTGGAGCTTGTGAGCTGCTCCAAACATCAAGGTGTCCTACTAAGGGACAGCAGAAGTCTTCTTACAGGGCTCCAGGGTCCCCCATATGGAAGATTCGATAGCAATGCTCTCTGAATGGAGGCCTGGGAAGCCAATCTCGTGTTACCATTGCAGCTGAGGAACAGGGTAAGCTTGAACCAATGACACTGATTCCAAGTTCCAAGTGATTTGCGTTGATGGAAGTTCTCAGTCTAACAGGTCCCAATGCTGCTTGGTGTCCAGGGAGACCTTAGAATGTGGTGGCGGCTCTCTGACCATTGAGGATTCTCTATCCTTAGGATTAGACCCAGTACCCAGGAGCCAGGTTTCCTTCTTGGGACAGGAGGTGTGCTCTTGTATGGCTCACGGACCACAGGTTGGACCATATGCTTGAATTTCCAGAACAGACCTCTAGGAAGAGAGACCTCAAAACATAAGCTAGGGTTCTGATGAGGTTTTAGGGCCATGGAAGTTTCAATCTTCGGACTAAGTGCTATTGGCCTGCATGTCATCCTGGAGGTAGGTGCTGAGGCTGTGTCAGGCTGTGCACTTTTTCCAGAGTGGCCTATGATATTGGGGTGCAGTCAGGGGCCTTGCAGTTTTCTCCTAATCTGGACATTTTGGGAAACTGAGATGGGCAGGGTTTCCTCAGGATAGCAGGGCCAGTGATGTCATGTGTTTCTCGAGGCCCCATCCTGGAGGTCATGTGTGTCAGGACTTTGGGACCAAAGACTTTAGACACAACCTCGGATAAGAGATAGGAGTGAGGTGATGGCAGTCCGAATCTGAAGACCCTGAGGGAAGCTCCTCGGGATTTGTAATTCAGGTGGCAGGGAGGGAGGAGCACAGGCTTTTCTGTCTGGATTTTGTGTCTAGGATGGCCACTAAATGGAGGGGTGACCTCATGTGTCCATGGGATATTCTTCCACTCTGGTGATTCTGCTTGGCACCCAAGAGTTTGATTTCTTTCTGGGGAAGAGGAAAAGACTGTATTCCATCTCTGGGATCCTGTCCAAACAGGGATTCCAGAGATGGTTTCTGGGTCCAGACACTGGGAAAACTTAACCAAAGCTTCGATTTGGGTTCCTGGTCCAGATCCCAAGGGGGATCTTTGGAAAGGGGTCTCATTCTGAGGGTCACAATGCCTATTTGTGCCCAGCTGCCCATCCTGTGTAGGCATGGTCTCATGGACCATGCACCTGGTTCCCACTCAGGGTTGTACAGCCATCTCAACATTCAGTTTTCTGTCCATGGGGAAGGAGGAGCACTCTTTTGTGCTTCCGAGTCCCCTATGGGCAGGAAATTGAGCTAAGTCTGGGACAGGTACCTGAATATCCAGGTTGCTTCAAGATGATGGCCTCGGTCCAAGGTTGGACCCACCTGGAGGATATGGGGCCCACTATCTGGGTGGCTGACAGGAGGTCGGGGATCAGGCGGTGTCAGATAGACAATTTATGCAGAGGTCGGTCTATTATATTGGGGTGCCATTGAGGGCCGTGCAGGAGGATCCTCTCCAACCTAGCTAGAGAAAGCCATGGATGACCAAATGGAATTGATTAGGGCTGAGCTGAACGTGAAGAGAGATGATGTTCACAATGTTAGGGTGGAGCTTAAAGCTACCAGTGCTGAGGTTCACAATGCTCTCAATGAGTTCCAATCTAATCTAAATTCTCTCAAAGCTAGGGTAAATGAGACAGAAGTTAGAATTAGTGATCTGGAGGACAAACAGATAGAGAGAGGGGATCAGGAGGAGGGCTGGAACAAACAGGCTAGAAACCATGAAAACAGAATCAGGGAAATAAATGATGCCACGAAACCTTCCAAAGTCAGAATTATTGGAATCCCTGAAGGGGAGGAGAAAGAAAGAAGTCTAGAAGATATAGTGGAACAAGTTCTTCATGAAAAATTTCCCAAACTCCTGAATGGAATCTGCGTTCATGTACTAGAGTCTGAACGGTCTCCACCCAAGATTATCCATTCCAAAAAACCATCACAACACCTGGTAGTCAAATTGAGGAATCATAATTGTAGGTATAATATCATGAAAGCCGCTAGGACAAAGAGGCTCCTTTCTTACAGAGGAAAGCCCATCAGAATAACATCAGACCTATACACAGAGACCTGGCAAGCCAGAAAGCGCTGGCAAGATATATTCAGGGCATTAAATGAGAAGAATATGCAGCCAAGAATACTTTATCCAGCAAGACTGACATTCAAAATGGATGGGGAGATATAGAGTTTCCAAGACCGGCAAGGCTTAAAAGACTATGCAACCTCCAAGCCGACACTGCAGGAAATATTAAAGGGGGTTCTATAAAAGAGGAAAAAATCCTAATAATAGCATTGAACAGAAATATAGAGACAGTCTACAGAAAGAAAGACTTCAAAGGTAACTCGATGTCAATAAAAATGTATCTATAAATAATCACTCTCAATGTGAATGGCCTAAATACGCCCATAACATGACACAGGGTTGCAGATTGGATAAAACGACAGGACCCATCCATGTATTGTCTACAAGAGACCCATTTTGAACCTAAAGATACATGCAGACTGAAAGTGAAGGGATGGAGAAGCATCTTTCATGCCAATGGGCCTCAAAAGAAGGCTGGGGTAGCAATTCTTGTATCAGATAAATTAGACTTTAAACTAAAGACTGTAGTCAGAGATACAGAAGGACACTACATCATTCTTAAAGAGACTATCCACCAAGTTGATCTAACAATTGTAAATATCTATGCCCCCAATATGGGAGCAGGCAATAATAAAACTGTTAATCAAGATAAAGAGTCATATTGATATAAATACACTAATTGTAGGAGATCTTAACACGTCTCCCTCAGAAATAGACAGATCATCAAAGCAGAAAATCAATAAAGAAACAAAAGCATTGAATGACACATTGGACCAGATGGACCTCATAGATATATACAGAACATTCCACCCTAAAACAACAGAATACTAATTCATCTCAAGTGCACATGGAACCTTCTCAAGAATAGACCACAAACTGGGTTACAAATCAGGACTCAACCGATACCAAAAGACTGAGAATATTCCCTGCATTTTCTCAGATCACAATGCTTTGAAACTGGAGCTCAATCACAAGGAAAAGTTCAGAAGGAACTCAAACACATGGAAGCTAAAGACCACCTTGCTTAAGTATGCTTGGATCAAGCAGGAGATCAAAGAATAACTGAAAAAAAATCATGGAAACCAATGAGAATGAAGACCCTTCGGTCCAAAATTTATGGGATAGAGCAAAGGCGGTCCTAAGGGGGAAATATATAGCCATCCAGCCCTCCCTCAAAAAAATTGAAAAATCCAGAACACAGCAGCTGACTCTACACCTTCAAGAACTGGAGAATCAACAACAAATCAAACCAACTCCACACATAAGAAGAGAAATAATCAAGATTAGAGCTGAGATCAATGAGGTAGAAACCAGAGATACAATAGAACGTACTAATGAATCTAGAAGTTGGTTTTTTGAAAGTATCAATAAAATCAATAGACCACTGGACACACTAATCCAAAAGAAAAGAGAGAAAGCCCAAATTCATAAAATTATGAATGAAAAGGGAGAGATCACAAGTAACACCAAGGAAGTAGAAATAATCATCAGAAGTTTTTATCAACAGTTATATGCCAATAAGCATAGCAACCTAGATGAAATGGATGCATTCCTGGAATACTATAAACTCCCAAAATTGAACCAGGAAGAAATTGACAACTTGAATAGACCAATATCTAGTAACGAGTTTGAAGCAGTGATCAAAAATCTCCAAAAAAACAAGAGCCCAGGACCTGACGGATTCCCTGGGGAATTCTATCAAACTTTCAAAGAAGAAATAAGACCAATTATCCTGAAGATGTTTCAAAAAATTGAAGCAGAAGCCAGCATTACCCTGACCCCTAAACCAGGCAATGACCCTTAAAAAAAGGAGAATTTCAGACTAAAATCACTGATGAATACGGATGCTAAGATTCTCAACAAGATCCTAGCAAACAGGATCCAACAGCCCATTAAAAAGATTATCCGACATGACCAGTTGGGATTCATCCCTGGGCTACAAGGATGGTTCAACATTCGCAAATCAATCAATGTGATAGAACAAATGAATACGAGACGAGAGAAGAACAACATGGTCCTCTCAATCGATGCAGAAAAAGCAGTTGAAAAAATCCAGCATCCGTTTCTGACAAAAACCCTTCAAAGTATAGGGATAGAAAGAACATTCCTGAACGTCATCAAATCTAACTATGAAAGACCCACAGCAAATATCATCCTCAATGGGAAAAAGCTTGCAGCCTTCCCGTTGAGATCAGGAACAAGTCAAGGATGCCCTGTCTTACCACTCTTGTTCAATATAGTATTAGAAGTCCTAGCAACAGCAATGACAACAAAGAGAAATAAAATGTATCCAAGCTGGCAATGAAGAAGTCAAACTCTCTTCGCAGATGACATGATTCTTTATACGGAAAACCCAAAAGACTCCACCCCCAAACTACTAGAACTCATACAGCAATTCAGCAACGTGGCAGGATACAAAGTCAATGTACAGAAATCAGTGGCTTTCTTATACACTAACAATGAAAATACAGAAAGGGAAATTAGAGAATCAATTTCATTTACTATAGCACCAGAACCATAAGATACCTGGGAATAAACCTTACCAAAGAGGTAAAGGATCCGTACTTGAGGAACTACAGAACACTCATGAAAGAAACTGAAGAAGACACAAAAAGATGAAAGACCATTCCATACTCTTGGTTCGGAAGAATAAACATTGTTAAATTGTCTATACTGCCTAGAGCAATCTATACTTTTAATGCCATTCTGATCAAAATTCCACCGGTATTCCTCAATGAGCTGGAGCAAATAATCTAAAAATTTGTATGGAATCAGAAGAGACTCTGAATCGCTAAGGAATTGTTGAAAAACAAAAATAAAACGGGGGCATCACATTACCTGATTTCAAGCTTTATTACAATGCTGTGACACCAAAACAGCATGGTACTGACATTAAAACAGTGGAACAGAGTAGAGTGCCCAGATATGGACCCTCAACTCTATGGGCAAATAATCCTCGAGAAAACAGGAAAAAATATACAATGGAAAAAAGACAGTCTCTTCAATAAATGGTGCTGGGAAAACTGGACAGCTATGTGTAGAAGAATGAAACTCGACCATTCTCTAACACCGTACACAAAGATAAACTCAAAATGGATAAAAGACCTCAACATGAGACAGGAATCCATCAGAATCCTTGAGGAGAACATAGGCAGCAATCTCTTCGATATTAGCCACACAATCTTCTTTCAAGTTATGTCTCCAAAGGCAAAGGAAACAAAAGCGAAAATAAACCTTTCAGACTTCATCAAAATCAAAAGCTTCTGCACAGCAAAGGAAACAGTCAAAAAAACAAAGGTGCAACCCACGGAATGAGAGAAGATATTTGCAAATGACAGTGCAGAGAAAAGATTGATATCCAGGATCTATAATGAACTCCTCAAATTCAACATGCACAAAACAGACAATCATATCAAAAAATGGGCAGAAGATATAAACATAAACTTCTCCAATGAAGACATACAAATGGCTATCAGACACATGAAAAAAATGTTCATCATCACTAGCCCTCAGGGAGATTCAAATTAAAACCACATTGAGATATCATGTTTCAGCAGTTAGAATGGTCATTAGCAAGACAGGAAACAACTTGTGTTGGAGGGGATATGGTTGGTGGGAATGTAAGTTGGTGCAGCCTCTTTGGAGAACAGTGTGGAGATGTCTCAAGAAATTAAAAATAGAACTTCCCTATGACCCTGCAATTTCACTTCTGGATATTTACCCCAAAGATACAGATGTCATGAAAAGAAGGGCCATCTGTACCCCAATGTGTACAGCAGCAATGGCCACGGTAGACAAACTATGGAAAGAACCAAGATGCCCTTCAACGGACGAATGGATAAGGAAGATGTGGTCCATATACACTATGTATGCATACCCAACTTTTTAGCAACATGGACGGGACTGGAAGAGATTATGCTGAGTGATATCAGTCAAGCAGAGAGTGTCAATTATCATATGGTTCACTTATTTGTGGAGCATAACAAATAGCATGGAGGACATGGGGAGTTAGAGAGAAGGGAGTTGGGGAAATTGGAAGGGGAGGTGAACCATAAGAGACTATGGACTCTATAAAACAATCTGAGGGGTTTGAATTGGCGGGTGGGTGGGAGGTTGGGGTACACAGGTGGCCGGTATTATAGAGGGCACGGATTGCATGGAACACTGGGTTTGGTGAAAAAATAATGAATACTGTTATGCTGAAAATAAAAAATAATAATAATAATACGCACTTGAGTCCAGAGTGTTGTTTGAAATTAAGGTTGGCACAGGGAATTTGTACTTTGCTTCTAATCTTCAGGGTTTGAGCAACCGTGAAGGGCAGAGTTTTCTTTTGGGTGGTAAGCATACTCATCTGGTGTGGCACCAGAGGCCCCATCCTGGAAAGCATGTGGTCCAGGGCCTTGGGGACAGAAATTTGCAAATGCAAACTAGGTTTATGGTGAGGGCGGAGGCGATCACAGGCCCAATCTGCAGGCCTGGGTGCACCTCATAGTGTACTGAAATTAAGGTGTCATGGAGGCAGTATCACAGGCTTTTCTGTCTGGATTGTGTGTCTAGGATGGTCGCAAAATGTAGGGGAGTCTTCATTGGGCCACGGGAGATTCTTCATCTCTGGGCATTCTGCCCAGCTCTCTAGAGTTTGGTGTCTCTGGGGAAAAGAAGACTGCTGTTTTCCGTCTCAGCAGATTCCCAAAAGAGGGATTTCAGAGACAGTTTCTGGGATTTTTCAGGGCCCCTGAACAACACGAATGAGGGTGAGGATTTGGCCCTAGGGACCTGGCAGGCCCGCCCTGTGTCCTTTCTGTCCAGCTACCAAGGGGGTTTGTTTGAAAGCAGGCTCACTCTGAGGGTCATAATGCCCAGGGCAGCTCACATGAGTGGCCGTGGTCTCATGGGCCATGCAGCTGGTTCCCACTCTGAGGGTTGGAAACCCATCTCAACAGCCAGGATTCCTGCCATGGGGAAGGAGGAGTACTCTTGTGCTTCAGGTTCCCCCATAAGCAGGGATTTGAGCTACAGTATGAAGGAGAGATGACTGAATATCCAGGTTGAGTATATGTGATGGCTTCTGGCCACAACAGGTCCCACTTGCAGGATATGGGGCAAACTGTCTGTGTGGCTGATTAGAGGTCGTGGCTCAGGATGTGTCAGACCAAGCCTGATTGCCCATGGTGGCCGATGATATTAGGGTACCGTCGAGGGCCATGCCGCTGTATCCTCATATGGAGTTTCTGGGCAGAATCACCAGGCACTTCTTCTTTCTGTTGGGCAGGCAAATTCTGCATTTTGTTACCAGATTCCCTATCAAGAGTCCTTGGGGATGGATGAAATTGAGGATGGAATTGTAAACACAAGCTACGGTTAAATTCAGTGTGAAGCAGAAGGCAGTTCCCGTGTGCAGTGGCTGATTCGAGATATCCAGCACCTGAGTAAGGGCAGATGTCTGAAGTTAGCTCACACTGTAGTTTGTGACTATGATGACCGACTAATGGAGTGGGGGCGCAAGATGCCATGGAGGATTTCCCACACTGTGGCTTGTAGGATGCTCCAAACAGCAAGGTTTCCTTGTACTGGACAGGGGGAGTCTGGTTTGTTGGCTCCAGGATCCCCATAGTGAAAGTTTGGGTAGCAGAGATCTCTCACATGGATGCCTGGAAAGCACACCTCCATTGACCATTGCAGCTGAGGAACAAAGCAGGTTCCATTGGTGGCTCTGGGGTGAAATTCCAAGCAGCCTGAGTTGACATGGAGTTCCATGCTGTTGGATCATAATGATGGTTTGTATCCAGGGAAACGTTAGAATGTTTGAGTGGTAGGGGCCATGCAGGATTCTCATCCACTGAGTCTTGGACATATCTACCAAGAGCAATGTTTTTTACTGGGGACAGGAGGGGTTCTGTTGTGTGGCTCACAGACCATATGTTGGAATATAAGTTGGTTTTGGAAAAAAGGCCTCTGGGGACAGGCGCCTGAAAATATAAGCTATGGTATCAATAAAGTCTTATGGGCATGTCAGGTTCAGTCATCTGACTCAGGGCCTTTGACTTGGATATCTGCCTGGAAATAGGTGCTCATGGTGTATCAGAATGCGCATTTGGGTCCAGAGTGTTCCTCAGAATTGAGGTGTGCTCAGGGGTTTTGCATATTGCTACTAAACTTCAGGGTTTGGGCAACAGTGAAGGGCAGAGTTTCCTTTGAGTACGTAGGCACAATCATCTGGTTTGGCTCCAGAGACCCCATCCTGGAGGGCTTCTGGTCCAGGGCTTTGGGAATTAGGGTTAATGTGAGGGCCAAGTTGATCACAGGCCCGACATGCAGGCCCGAGGGCAGCTCATAGTGTACTGAAATTACACTATCATGGAGGCGGTAGTGCAGGCTTTTCTGTCAGGTATGTGTCCAGGACAGTCACAAAAGGTAGGGGTGGCTTCATGAGGCCATGGTAAATTCTTCGTCGCTAGGGATTCTTCTCAGCTCCCAAGTGTTTTGTGTCTCTGGGAGAAAGGAAGACTGCTGTTTTCTGTCTCAGGGCACCCCCAAAAGAGGGATTAGAGACAGGTTCTTGGTCTGGTCGCCAGGAAAACACGAACGATGGTGAGAATTTGGCCCTAGGGATCTGGAAGCCCCACTCTGCGGGCTCCTGGGCCAGGTTCCGAGGGGGTTTGTTTGAAAGCAGACTCCCACTGACGATCACAATGACTGTTTGTGCCCAGGGCGGCTCCCATGAATGGCCATGGTCTCATGGGCCATGCAGCTAGTTCCCACTCTGAGGGTTAGACACCCATCCCATCAGCCAGGTTTCCTGCCATCAGAAAGGAGGACTCATTCTGTGCTTCAGGTTACACCATAGGCAGGGATTTGAGATTTGAGCTACGGTCTGGGGACAGATGCCTGAATACCCAGGTTGTGTAGAGATGATGGCTTCGGGCCATGGCAGGTCCAGCTGCAGGATATGGGGCCCACTCTCTGCGTGGCTGACTGGAGGTCGTGGCTCAGGCTGTGTCAGACAGAGTCTTAGTGCCCATGGCAGCCTATTTATTATGGTGCTGTCGAGGGTCATGCAGGTGGTTCCTCATGTGGGATTTCTGGTCAGACTCACCAGCCACTTCTTCTTTCTGTGGGGCATGCAGAATGCTGTGTTATGGCTCCAGAATTCCCTATCAAGAGGGCTTGGGGACCAGGAAGTTGAGGATGGAATTGTAAACACAAGCTATGGTTCAATTCAGTGACAAACAGAAGGCACTTCCAGTTTGCAGTGGCTGATTCGAGACATCTAGCTCCTGAATAAGGGCAGATGTCAGATGTTTGCTCATGCAGGAGATTGTGTCTATGATGACCAAGAAATGGAGCAATGGCATCAAGAAGCCATGGAGGATTTCCCACACTGGGGCTTGTGAGATGCTCCAAACAGCAAGGTCTCCTTCAACCAGACAGAGGAGTCTGGTTTGTTTGCTCCAGGGTCCCCAATATGGAAAGGTTGGGTAGCAGAGTACTCCCTCATGGATGACTGGAAAGCACACCTTCATTGACCATTGTAGTTGAGGAACATGGCAGGTTCGATCTGCTGGCCCTGGAGCCAAGTTCCAAGGGGGCTGAGTTGACATGGAGTTTCATGCTGTTGGATCACAATGCTGGTTTGTATCCAGGGAGACGTTAGAAAGTTGGGGTGGTCAGGGGCCATGCAGGATTCTCCTACACTGAGTCTTGGACACAGCTACCAAGAGCAAGGTATCTTTCTGGGAACAGCAGGGGTTCTGTTGTGTTTCTCAGGGACCACATGTTGGAATATAAGTTGGTATTAGAGAACAGGCCTCTCAGGATGGGCGCCTGAAAACCTAAGCTAGGGTCAATGAAGTCCTTGGTGTATGTCAGATTCAAACTTCTACTCAGGGCTTTTGACTTGAATGTCTGCCTGGAGACAAGTGCTCATTGTGTGTCAGAATGTGCATTTGGTTCCAGAGCTTTCTTTGAATTTGAGGTGGGCTCAGGGGCTTTGTACTTTGCTCCTAATCTTCAGGGTTTGGGCAACAGTGAAAGGCAGAGTTTCCTTTGGGAGGGTAGTCACAGTTTTCTGGTGTGGCACCAGAGGCCCAAGTCTGGATGGCTTGAGGGCAGGATTTTGGAGACAGAAATCTGCCAATGCGAACTAGGGTTAGGGTCAGGCCCGAGGTGATCACAGCCCTGATCTGTAGGATCTGAGGGCAGCTCATTGTGTAGTGAAATTAAGGTATCATGGAGGCGGTGGGTAGACTTTTCTGTCTGGATTGTGTGTCCAGAACGGTGGCCAAATGTAGGGATGGCTTCATGGGGCCATGGAACATTCTTCATCTCTGGGGTTTCTGCCCAGCTCCCAAGAGTTTGTGTCTCTGGGGGAAGGGAAGACTGCTGTTTTCCGTCTCAATGGATCCCCACTAGAGCGATTCCAGAGACAGTTTCTGGGTCTCAGCGCCAGAAAACACCACCAAGTGTGAAGATTTGCCTCTAGGCACCTGGAAGGCCCACTCTGCCGGCTCCTGGTCCAGCTACCATGGGGGTTTGTTGGAAAGCAGGCTCATGCTGAGGATCACAAAGCCTGTTTGTGCCCAGGGCGGCTCCCATGTGTGGTCGTGGTCTCATGTCCATGCAGCTGGTTCCCACTCTGAGGGTGAAACACCCATCTCACCAGCCAGATTTCCTGCCATTAGGAAGGAGGTGTACCCTTGTTCTTCAGGTTCCCTCATAGGGTAGGATTTGAGCTAAGTGCTAGGCACAGATGCCTGAATATCCAGGTTGAGTAGAGATGACGGCTTTGGGCCACAACAAGTCCCATCTGTAGTATATGGGACCCACCGTCTGGGTGGCTGACTAAAGATCGTGGTGCAGGCTGTGTCAGACAGAGCCTTAGTTCCCATGGTGGCCTATGACATTAGGGTGTCGTCGAGGGCCCTGCAGGTGGATCCTCATGTGGGGTTACTGGGCAGACTTACCAGGCTATTCTTCTTTCTTGTGGCAGGCAGAATGCTGCGTTGTGGCTACAGAATTTCCTATCAAGAGTGTTTGTGGACCAGGAGCATGAGGATGGAATGGTAAACACACGCTAATGTTAAATTCAGTGCCAAGCGAAAAACAGTTCCAATGTGCAGTGGCTGATTGGAGATATCCAACACCTGAGTAAGGGCGGATGTCAGATGTTTGCTCACACTGGAGTTTTTGTCTATGATGACCAACAAATGGAGGGGTGGCGTCAAGAGGCAATGGAGGATTTACCACGCTAGGGCTTCTGAGATGATCCAAACAGCAAGGTTTCCTTCTACCAGACAGGGGGAGTCTGTTTTTTTTTTTTCTCCAGGGTCCCCCATGAGGGAACTTTGTGTAGCAGAGCACTCCCTCATGGATTCCTGGAAAGCACACCTGCATTGACCATTGCAGCTGAGGAACATGGCAGGTTTGTTGTGGTGGCTATGGGGTGTAGTTCCAAGGCCTTGAGTTGACATGGAGTCTCATGTAAATTGGGCACAATGCTGGTTTGTTACCAGGGAGATCTTAGAATGTGCTGGTGGCTAAGGGGCCATGCAGAGTTCATCTACCCTGACAGTTTGACACAGGTCCAAGAGCAAGTCTTTCTTCTGGGGACACTAGATGTTCTTTTGTGGGGCTCAGGGATGACATGTTTTATCATAGGTTGGTATTCCAGAACAGGTCACTGAGGACAGGTGCCTGAAAACCTCATCTAGGGTTCCAATGAGGTCCTAGGGACATGTCAGTGTAAAACTTCTGACTCAGGACCATTGACATGGCTTCCTGCCTGGATGTAGGTGATGAGGGTGTATCAGACTGGGCATTGCATTCAGAGGGTTCACCAATATGCTGATTGGCTCAGGGGCCTTACAGGTTTCTCCTAATCTGGAGGGGTTGGGCAATTGTGACCGTCAGAGCTTCCATGGGGATGGCAGGCACAGTCCTCTGGTGTGGCTCCAGAGACACCATCCTGGAGGGCAGGTGAGCCATGGTTTTGGGAATGAAGTCTTCAAACACAAATTCCGGTTAGGGTTAGTGGCACGGTGATCACAGGCCCAATGCATAGACCTTGAGGGCAGCTTGTGAGGAATTGTTATTAGGGTGACTCAAAGGCGGTAGCACAGGCTTTTCTATCTGAATTGTGTGTCCAGGATGGCTTCGGAATACAGGTGTGATCTCATGGGTCCATGGGATATCATGACAGGGTTGCCCACTCTCTCCACTCTTATTCAACATAGTATTTGAAGTCCTAGCAACAGCAATCAGACAACAAAGAGAAATAAAATGTATCCAAATTGGCAATGAAGAAGTCAAACTCTCTCTTCACAGATGACATACTTTATATGGAAAACCCAAAAGAATCCACCCCAAAACTACTAGAACGCATACAGCACTTCAATAATGTGGGAGGATACAAAATCTTTGTACAAAAATCAGTGGTTTTCTTATCCTTTAACAATGAAAATACAGAAAGGGAAATTAGAGAGTCAATTCCATTTACTACAGCTCCAAAACCATAAGATACCTGGGAATAATCCAAACCAAAGTGATAAGCAATCTATACTCAGGGAACTACAGAACACTCATGAAATAAATGGAAGAAAACCATAAAGATGGAAGACCATTCCATACTCGTGGATCAGAAGAATAAACAGTCTTTAAAAGTCTATACAACCTAGAGAAATCTATCCTTTTAATGCCATTCTGATCAAAATTCCTCCGGTATTTTTCAAAGAGCTGGAGCAAACAGAAGCCTAAAATTGGTGTGGAATCAGAGGAGATCCCGTATTGCTAAGGAAATGGCAAAAAGGAAAGAACAAAACTGGGTGCACCCTGTTGCCTGATTTCAAGGGTTACTACAAAGCTGTGACCACCAAGACAGCAGGGGACTGGCATAAAAACAGGCCATTAGACCAGTGTAACAGAGTAGAGAGCTCAGATATGGACCATCAATCTATAGTCAAATAATTTTCAAGAAAGCAGGAAAAAATATACAAAGGAAAAAAAACGTCTTTTCAATAAATGCTGCTGAGAAAATTGGGACAGCTTTGTGTAGATGAATGAAACTAGACCATTCTCTGACACCATACACAAAGAGAAACTCGAAATGGATAAAAGACCTCAACCTGAGGCAGGAATCCATCAGAATCTTGGAGGAGAAAATAGGCAGAAACCTCTTCAACATTGGCCATAGCAACTTCTTTCAAAATGTGTCTCCAAAGGCAAAGGAAAAAAATGTGAAGATGAACGTTTGGGACTTCATAAAGATCAAAAGCTTCTACACAGCAAAGGAAACAGTCAACAAAACAATGAGGCAACCCACGGAATTCGAGTAGATATTTGCAAATGACAGTACTGACAAAACCTTTTATCCAGGATCTATAAAGAATTCCTGAAACTCAACACACACAACACAGATAATCCTATTAAAAAATGGGCAGAAGATACAAAGAGACATTTCTCCAATGAAGACATACAAATGGCTATCAGACACATTAAAAAATGTTTGTCATCACTAGCCATCAGGGAGATACAAACTAAAACCACATTGAGATATCACCTTACACCAGTTAGAATGGCCTTAGAAAGATAGGAATCAACATGTGTTGGAGAGGATGTAGAGAAAGGGGAACCCTCTTACACTGATGGTGGGAAAGCAAGTCGGTGCAGCCACTCTGGAGAACAGTGTGGAGATTACTCAAGAAATTAAAAATAGAACTTCCCTAAGACCCTGCAATTGCACTACTGGGTATTTACCCCCAAAGAAACAGATGGAGTGAAAAGAAGGGCCATCTCTACCCCCAAATTTATAGAAGCAATGTCCATGGTCGTCAAAGAGTGGATAGAACCAAGATGCCCTTCAATGGATGATTGGATAAGGAATATGTGGTCCATATACACTACAGAGTATTAGGCCTCCATCAGAAAGGATGAATACCTAACATATGTAGCTACATGAATGGGACTGGAAAAGATTCTGCTGAGTGAAATAAGTTAAATAAGTCAAGCAGAGAGAATCAATTATCATAAGGTTCCACTTATGTATAGAGCATAACAAATAGCATGGAGGACAAGGGGAGTTAGAGAGGAAAAGGGAGTTTGGGGAAATTGGAAGGGGAGGTGAACCATGAGAGACTATGGACTCTGAAAAACAATCTTAGGGTTTTGAAGTGGCGGGGGTGTGGGAGGTTGGTACCAGGTGGTGGGCATTATAGAGAGCACAAATTGCATGGAGCACTGGGTGTGGTGAAAAAATAATAAGTACTTTTTTTCTGAAAATAAATCAATTGGAAAAGAAAAAAAAAAGCAAATGGGGGCATCACATTTCCGGACTTTAAGCTTTACTACAAAGCTATGATAACCAAGACAGCATGGTACTGGCAAAAAAATAGACATATAGACCAGTGGAAAAGAGTAGAGAGCCCTGATATGGACCCTCAACTCTATGGTCAAATAATCTTAGACAAAACAGGAAAAAATATACAGTGGAAAAAAGACAGTCTCTTCCATAAATGGTGCAGAAAAAACTGGGCAACTATACGTAGAAGAATGAAACTGGACCATTGTCTTACACCGCACACAAAGATAAACTCAAAATGGATAAAAGACCTCAATGTGAGACAAAATCCATCAGAATCATAGAGGAGAATATAAGCAGTAATCTCTTCGATGTCAGCCACAGCAACTTCTTTCAAAATATGTCTCCAAAGGGAAAGGAAACAAAAGCCAAAATAAACTTCTGGGACTTCGTCAAAATCTAAACCTTCTGCATAGCAAAGGAAACAGTCAACAAAACAAAGAGCAACCCAAGGATTGCGAGAAGATACTTGCAAATGACAGGACAGACAAATGGTTGATATCCAGGACCTATAAAGAACTCCTCAAACTCAACACACACAAAACAGACAATCATATTTTAAAAATGGGCAGAAGATATGAAGAGACACTTCTCCAATGAAGACATACAAATGGCTATCAGACACATGAAAAAAAAAGGTTCATCATCATTAGCCATCAGACTGATGCACATTAAAACCGCATTGAGATACCACCTTACACCAGTTAGAACAGCCAAAATAAGCAAGACAGGAAACAACATGTGTTGGAGAGGATGTGGAGAAAGGGAAACCCTCTTACACTGTTGGTGGGGATGCAAGTTGGTGCAGCTACTTTGGAAAACAGTGTGGAGATTCCTCAAGAAATTAAAAACAGAGCTATCCTATGACCCTGCAATTGCACTACTGGGTATTTACCCCAAAGATACAGATGGAGTGAAACGAAGGGTCATCTGTACCCCAATGTTTATAGCAGCAATGGCCATGGTCAACAAACTGTGGAAAAAACGAAGATGAACTTCAAAAGATGAATGGATAAGGAAGATGTAGTCCATATACACAATGGAGTATTATGCCTCCATCAGAAAGGTTGAATACCCAAATTTTGCAGCAACATGGACAGGACTGGAAGATATTATGCTTAGTGGAATAAGATAAGCAGACAGAGTCAGTTATCATATTGTTTTACTTAAGTGTGGAGCATAAACAATACCATGGAGGACAAGGGGAGATGGAGAGGAGAAGGGAGTTGAGGGAAACTGGAAGCGGAGGTGAACCATGAGAGACTATGGACTCTGTAAAAGAATCTGAGGTCTTTGCATGGGTTGGGTGGGAGTTTGGGGGAACCAAGTGGTGCTTTTTAGAGATGGTATGGAGTGCATGGAACACTGGGAGTTGTACTAAAACATTGAATATGGTTACACTGAAAATAATTTAAAAAATTAAACAGTTGTATGCCAATATGCTAAGCAAACTTTGTGAAATAGATGCATTTTTAGAAAAGTATAATCCCAAAATTGAACCGGGAAAAAATTCACAACATAAATAGACTTTTACCCAGTAACAAGATTGAAGCAGTGTTCAAAAACCTCCCAATACACAAGAGCCCAGGACTTGATGGATTCACAGGAGAAATCTACCAGACTTTAATAGAAGAAATAACATGTCTTCTCCTGAAGCTCGTTCCAAAAATTAAGCAGAAAGAAAACTTCCAGACCCTTTTTATGAAGGCAGCATTACCCTGCTCCACAAACCAGGCAAAGACCTCACCAAAAGGAAAATTTCAGACCAATATCACTGATGAATATGGATACTAAGATTCTCAACAAGATCCTAGCTCACAGGATCCAACAGTACATTCAAAAGATGATCCACCATGACCAGGTGGGATCTATCCCTGGGTTGCAAGGATGGTTCAGCATTCACAAATCAATCAATGTCATAGAACAAATTATGAAGCGTGGAGAGGAGAACCACATGGTCCTCTCCATTGAAGAAGAAAAAGCATTATACAAAATCCAGCATCCGGTCCTGATTAAAATGCTTCAAATTATAGGGATAGAGGGAACATTAGTCAACTTCATAAAATGTCTATGAAAAACCCACAGTGAATATTATCCTCAATGGGTAATAGCTGACAGGCTTCCCTTTGAGATCAGGAACATGACAAGGATGCCCACTCTCACCACTCTTGTTCTACAAACTATTTGAAATCCTAGCAACAGCAATCAGACAACAATGAGAAATAAAAGGTATCCAAATTGGTAATGAAGAAGTCAAACACTCTCTCCTCACAGATGACATAATTTATATGGAAAACTCAAAACACCCCACCTCCAAACTACCAGAACTCATACAGCAACTCAATAATGTGGCAGGATACAAAATCATTGTACAGAAATCAGTGGCCTTATTCTACATTATCAATGAAAATACAGAAAGGGATATTAGAGAATCAATTCCATTTACTACAGCACTGAAACCATAAGATACCTGGGAATAAACCATACCAAAGAAGTAAAGGATTTTTCTTGAGGAACTACAGAACACTCATGAAAAAAATTGAAGAAAACAAAAAAGACAGAAGACAATTCCATGCTCAAGGATCAGAAGAATAAACATTGGTAAAATGGATAAAAGACCTCAATGTAAGACAGGAATCCATCAGAACCCTAGAGGAGAACATTGGCAGTAATCTCTTCTATATCAGCCACAGCAACTTATTTCAAGATATGTCTCCAAAGGCAAAGGAAACAAAAGCCAAAATAAACTTTTGGGACTTCATCAAAATCAAAAGCCTCTGCACAGCAAAGGAAAAAGTCAAAAAAACAAAGACGCAACCCATGGAATGTGATAAGATATTTGCAAATAACAGTACAGACAAAAGGTTGATATCCAGGATCTATAATGAACTCCTCAAACTCAACACATAGGAAATAGGCAAACATATCAAAAAATGGGCAGAAGATATGAACAGACAATTCTCTAATGAAGACATACAAATGGCAATCAGACACATGAAAAAATGTACATCATCACTAGCCCTCAGGGTGATTCAAAATAAAACCACAGTGAGATATCACCTTACACCAGTTAGAATTGCCAAAGTTAACAAAACAAGAAACAACATGTGTTGGAGAGGATGTGGAGAAAGGGGAACCCTTTTACACTGTTGGTGGGATTGCAAGTTGGTGCAGCCTCTTTGGAGAACAGTGTGGAGATTCCTCAAGAAATTAAAAACAGAACTTCCCTATGACCCTGCAATTGCACTCCTGGGTATTTACCCCAAAGATACAGATGTCGTGAAAAGAAGGGCCATCTGTACCCTAATGTTTATAGCAGCAATGGCCATGGTCGCCAAACTATGAAAGAACCAAGATGCCCTTCAACGGACGAATGGATAAGGAAGATGTGGTCCATATACACTATGGAGTATTATGCCTCCATCAGAAAGGATGAATACCCAACTTTTGTAGCAGCATGGACGGGACTGGAAGAGATTTTGCTGAATGAAGAAAGGCAGAGAGAATCAATTATCATATGGTTTCACTTATTTGTGGAGCATAACAAATATCATGGAGAACAAGGGGTCTTAGAGAGGAGAAGGGAGTTTGGGGGAATTGGAAGGGGAGGTGAATCATGAGAGACTATGGACTCTGAAAAACAACCTAGGGGTTTGAAGTGGCGGGGGGGTGGGATCTTGGGGTACCAGGTGGTGGGTATTATAGAGGGCACAGATTGCATGGAGCACTGGGTTGGTGAAAAAAATAATGAATACTGTTTTTCTGAAAATAAAGAAATTAATTTAATTAAAAAAAAACATTGTTAAAATGTTATACTGGAGACAAGATGGCGGAGAAGTAGGAGGAGGCTCCCTTTCAACCTGAACCCTACTTCTATTGAACTCCACTCACCGACAAAATCAGCCTGAGACCCGAATTATACACATCTGGATCTCTACCAGAGCAGAAAACGCCAGTGGGCAGGTAAAGCAGAGTGGGAAAGTCGGACTGATATCGGAAGATAAACAAAAGTGGGAGGGTGCTACCAGAGGTGACCCACTGGAAAGTAATATCCCAATACGAGAGTGCCCTGCGTCTGGGGACCAGCATTATCTCAGAAGTATGGTAGAAAGCACTCAAGAAGAGCAAGGGATCACTGGGAAGAAATTGCAGGAATCGGGGTGTTAGGGTCAGGGGCTTAAGTCCCCAGACCCAGGACAACCACCCCTGGTGCAGAGCCAGAAAGAGTGCGGCAGAGAAACCAGGTCTTGGTCCCTGAACCACCAGCAAGCTCGCCTGAGAGCGTGTGGCTCCCAGCTCCCATGAGGGGCTGGGAGCCTCGCCAGCCAAGAGAAGCACAGCTTTTTTGCAGTCCCCATGCAAGTGCCCTGCCATGCCATCAGAGTCCGAGTCATGCCCTGCGCCCTCCAGAGAGAGAGGTGGCACAGGCACCAGCCTGGTGCTCTCGGACCTGGAAATACCAGGCACTCCCAGCTTGTGCCAGGGGGAAAATCTCAGTTTGCGATTGCTGCTTGGAACTTCTCTGGCAGTCTGGAGCTGCCCAGACAGCGGCCACTGCTGTGGTTTTGGTACAAGCAAAAAATCTTGAGTCCCCAGGGACCGCGACTGGGAACCTGCTCTGCCAGTGTTGAAGGGGGATTTTATTTGGGCTCTTCGGACAGATTGAGGCTTCTCTCTGAGACGAAGGACAGGGTACAGTTTGCTTTCCTCTAAACCTACAAAAACCATCAAAAGCCCTCAAGGCAAGAGAAAAACAAAAGTGAACAAATATAAAAACCTCCAGAGAACAAAAGCCTGAAAAAAACAGTTTCCTAAGAGCACACCCCCTTGAGGCGGGTGGGAGGACTTAACTCAGAGAACATCATTGACTGAAATCCCACGTGGCAGGCACCTCCCCCAGAAAACCAACCAGGAAAGGAAAAAAAAAAAAGACAACAAGAGATCAACCACCACTACTTCATAGGACAATTTTTATTATTAATTAGTTCCCACTATCCTGGCTCATTTTATTAAAGATAATTTTTTATTATTATATAGAAAATTTTTTAACCTATTTACCGTCACAGTGAGATGTCCAGTACATCAAATTCCATAATAACCTTCTAACCTGAACTTTTTATACATACACCTGTGTTTTCCTTTTGCATTTCTGTTTTTTAAATTTATTTTTTTCAATTTTAGTTTAGTTTAGTCTAGTTTATTCCTTTTTTTAATTTTTATTTTCTAATATTCATATAGAATTAAACTTCAAGGTAATCCCCTTTTCCCAATCAAAGCCACCCCTATAGGTAAAACAATTCCTAATCCCCATTTATCTTAGGAAAGTGGAGTCTTTAACAAATACATCAAGATACATCCGGAAAAAAAAAAACAAAAAAACAAAAAACAAAAAACCTTCCTCACCCACACTGAGAATTTACAACCACTCTACAATCTTTTTCTTCCACCAGTATTTCTGTGTTGTTTTTTATTTATATATTTGACAGAGAGAGATCACAAGTAGGCAGAGAGGCAGGCAGAGAGAGAGAGAGAGAGAGGAAGCAGGCTCCCTGCTGAGCAGAGAGCCCGATGTGGGACTTGATCCCAGGACCCTGAGATCATGACCTGAGCCGAAGGCAGCGGCTTAACCCACTGAGCCACCCAGGCGCCCCTATTTCTGTGTTTTTGTGTTTGTCCTAATAGTATATAAATCTTACACTCGGGGTTCTTTCTGATGAGGTTATTCCTTTATTTGCATTTATATATGCAAATATATATATATATATATATATATATATATATAATTTTCTCTTCTCATATACTTTTATCAGTCTTTTTGTTTGTCTGTTTTTGTTTGTAAACTTCATAAATCTTACCTTGGAACCCATTTGGGCTGAACCTTCTCTTTTATCTCACCTTTCATTCTTGTCTCTCTCCCTCTCTCTTTTTTTCTTTTTTTTAACCTCAGGTGTCCCAAAAAATGAGGGATTCCAGAGTAGAACCCTGGGGAGGGGCGACTGGACAATCAGAAATCTGATTAAAAATTGGGGCCTAGGGACATGTCAAGCCCATTATGACACCTAATGGTCCAGCCACTGAGAGGACTTACTAGAGGACAGGAATCATGCTCAGGGTCACAATGCGTGTGTATGCCCTCGTCGCACTCAAGAATGGGCGGGGCCTCAGGGTGAATGCTGGTTTCTCCTACACTGAACTTTGGACAACAGGCCAACCACAAGGGTTCTTGCCATGGGTAAGGTGAAGTTCTGATTTCTGCATCACACTCACCCCTGGGCAGTGATTGGAGATAAGGTCTCGGTTCTGTAGCCTGAAACCTGAGGTAGGGAAGAGGTGATGACCTAAGGCCATGGAGGGTTTTATGTGCTCAGTGTGCGGTCACCTTTCTGGGTGTTGGTCAGGAGGTCTGGGCTCAGGTTGTGTTCGACAGTGCATTAGTGCCCAGGTAGACTATATAATTTGGGTAAAGTCGAGTGCTGTGTAGGTTGATCCTCATTTATGGTGCCTGGGCAGCTCATGAGGCAATAATTTTTTTTTTCTATAGGGCAGGCAGTGTGCTGCATTGTGGGTCCGGAATTGCCAAATTGAGGGCTTCGGGGCCAGGAGTGTGAGGACGGAAGTCTGAGAAGACAAGCCAGACTTGGGTTTCAGGGCGAGGGCACGGCAGGTACCCTCTGCAGATCTGAACCAATATCTCATGCATCTGAAGTCAGGGCAAGGATCAGACATTGGCAAAGGTTGGAGTTTCTCTGCATGACGGCCGCTTCATGAAGGGAGCGGAATCTCGAGGCCATTGAGGTTTTCCCACGTTGGGAGTTGTGGGATGCCCCCTTCAAGGATTCCTTCTGCGGGACAATTGATACCTGTTGGACAGCTCCAGGACATCCCATACGGAATGACTCCAGAGCACCGTTCGCGGATGGATGCCTGGGAAGCCCGCCTCGCATTCCAATTGTCTCCTAGCAACAAGACAGTTTAGATCTGATGGCTCTGCTGGAGCAACCTCGGTGGCTGAGTTGAAATGTACTTTCCTGAGGATGTGCCCTAAAGTGTTTTTGTGTCTATGAGGGCCTTGGAATGGGGCGGTGGCACCGGCAACCTGAAGTACTTTCCTAAGCTTTGGACATGGCTCCCATGCACAGGTTTCCTTGTGGAGACGAGATGAGTTCTGATGGGTGCCTCAGGAAAACTCCTATGCTCGTATTGGAATCAGGCTTTTGAGGACACATGCCTGTAACCCATAGCAATGGATCCTATTATGGCCTAGGGTCCTGTCTGGTTCAATCTTCTTCTCTGGGGACATCCATCAATGGTATGAGTGGAGGTCGATTATCAGCTGGTGTCAGACACCCCTTGTTTGTTCCGGGTGACCCACACTATTGGGATGGCCTAAGGGTCGTTGGAGGTTTCTCCTAATTTGTATGATTTTGGACCATGGAATGGGCAGAATTCCCATGGATTGGTAGGCACAGTCCTAATGTGTGGCTCCAGGGGCCCAGCCTGGAGGGTGTGTGGCCCAAGACTTTGAGGACAGGAGTCTGAAAACACAAACTCAGCTTAGGTTTGGGGACGTAGGTATGGCAGGCCCGATCTACAAACCATGAGAAGAACTCTACAGGATATGAAGAAAGTGCGAGTCTGTGGCGATTGCTCAGGCTTTTGTCTCTGGATTTTGTATCAGTGATGGCCGTGGAATGTCGGGGAGGCCTCATGGGCCATGGACGAATCTTCCTCTCTGAGGATTTGGCCCGATTCCCAATTGCTTTTCGTCAATCTGTGGGATGGGAGGACTCATTTCAGTTTTGTTACCTCAGGTGTCCCACCAAAGAGGAATTCCAAAGCAAAGCCGTGGGGAAGACTGAAGGGACAATCCGAAATATGGTTAAAAATTGGGGCCTAGGGGCATGGCAAGCCCAATATGCTATCTCTTCATCCAGCCACTGAGTGGCCTTACTTGAGGACTGGGCTCAGCCTGAGCGTCACAATGTGTTTGTGACCAATGTGGCCCGCGTTCATGGGCGGGGCCTCATGGGCCACTGGTTTCAACGACACTGAACGTTGGACAACATGCCAACCACAAGGTTTCTTGCCATGGGGAAGGAGTTCTGATTTCTGCATCACCTTCAACATGGACAGGGATTGGAGATAAGGTCTAGGTTCTGTACCTGAAAACCGAGGTTGGGAATCGATGACGACCTAAGGCCATGGCGGCTTGATGTGCTCAGTGTGCGGCCAGCTCTCTGGGAGGGGCCAGGGGGTCCAGGCTCAGGCTGTTTCAGAAAAAGCATTAGTGCCCTTGTCAGCCTATGTATTTGGGGTACAGCCAAGGTCGGTGCAGGTTGATCCTCATTTGGGGTTACTGGTTAGCCCCAGAGGACAATGTTTTTTATCTGGGGGGCAGGCAGAGTGCTGCATTGTAGTTCTGGATTGCCAAACTGGAGGTCTTGTGGGCCAGTAGTCTGACGACAAAAGTCTGAGAACACAAGCTAGGCTTAGGTTTCTGGGTGAGGCCATGGCAGGCACAATCTACAGACCTGAATCGAGATCTCGTGCATCTGAAGTCAGGGCGAGGATCAGACGATCGCTCAGGTTGGAGTTTCTGTCCCTGATGGCCCCTTCATGAATGGGGGGGCATCACGAGGCCATGGGGGTTTTCCCATGATGGGAGTTGTGAGAAGCTCCAAACTGCAGAGAGTCTTCGGCAGGACAATTGAGACCTGTTGTTTGGCTCCAGGCCAATGATTCTGAGCAGGGTTCTAAGGATGGATGGCTGGGTAGCCCACCTCGCATTCCAATTGTCTCCTAGCAACAAGACAGGTTAGATCTCCTGGATCTGTGGGGAGCTACCGAGGATGCGGAGTTGAAATGCACACCCCTGGGGATGGGTCCGAATGTGCTTTTGTGTCTATGGAAACCTTGGAATGAAGCGGTGGCACTTGGGCCCTAAAGGGTTCTCTTAAACAGAGGCTTTGACACAGCTCCAACGAGCAAGTTTCCCATGTGTAGATGTGATGTTTTCTGATGGGTGAATCAAGAAACAGCTATATGCTGCTTTTGAAATCCAGGCCTCTGAGGAGAGATGCCTGGAAACCAAAGCAATGGATCTTATTAGTGCCTAGGGGCCTGTTCTTTCCTTTTTACCTCTGAGGACATCTCTCTATGGGTCTGAGTGCAGGTAGGGGCTCATTTGGGCTCAGATTGCCCCTGTTTTTCCTGGGAAGCCACCACTATTGAGATATAACAGGGACTTTGGAGGTTTAACCTATTAGAAGGGTTGTGGCCATTGGAATGGGCACACACAATTCCCTTGGAGAGGGCAAGTACAGTCCTCAGGTTTGGCTCCAGGGGCCCGAGCCTGTAGGTTGTGTAGGCCAGGGCTGTTTGGACAGTTGTCTGAAAACACAAACTCGGCTTATGTTTCGGGTCATAGGTATGGCAGAACTGATCTACAGACCATGAGGAGAACTCTTCGGGTTGAAAGAAGGGCGAGTGTGAGGCTCCTGCTCAAATTTTTGTCTCGGGATATCGTGTCACTCATGGTCGTGGAATTTCTGGGTGACTTCATGGAAAATGGACGAGTTTTACTCTCTGGTGGTTTGGCCCCGTCCAAGGAGTTTGGGTTCATTCTGTGGGCTGGAAGAAGTCCGTTTTATTTTGTTGTTGTTGTTGTTGTTGTTTTCTTTTTTAACCTCAGGTGTCCCACCAAATGAGGGATTCCGGAGTAGAGACCTGGGGAGGGGCGACTGGACAGTCAGAAATCTGGTTAAAAATTGGGCCCGAGTGACATTTCAAGCCCATTATGACATCTAAAGGTCCAGCCACTGAGAGGACTTACTAAAGGACAGGACTCATGCTGAGGGTCTCAATGCGTGTGTATGCCCTCATCGCACTCAAGAATGGGCGGGGCCTAAGGGTTTCTCCTACACTGATCGTTGGACAACGTGCCAACCACAAGGGTTCTTGCCATGGGTAAGGAGGAGTACTGATTTCTGCATCAGACTCACCCCTGGGCAGTGATTGGAGATAAGGTCTCGGTTCTGAAGCCTGAAAACTGAGGTAGGGAAGAGATGATGACCTAAGGCCATGGCGGGTTTTATGTGCTCAGTGTGCGGTCAGCTTTCTGGGTGTTGGTCAGAAGTTCCGGGCTCAGGTTGTGTTCGACAGTGCATTAGTGCCCAGGTTAGACTATATAATTTGGGTAAAGTCGAGAGCTGTGTAGGTTTACCCTCATTTAAGGTGCCTGGGCAGCTCATGAGGCAATAATTTTTTTTCTAGAGGGCAGGCAGAGTGCTGCATTGTAGGGTCCGGAATTGCCAAACTTGAGGGCTTTGGGGCCAGGAGTGTGAGGACGGAAGTCTGAGAAGACAAGCTAGACTTGGGTTTCAGGGCGAGGGCACGGCAGGTATCCCCTGCAGATCTGAACCAATATCTCATGCATCTGAAGTCAGGGCGAGGATCAGACGTTGGCTCAGGTTGGAGTTTCTGAGCATGACGGCCGCTTCATGAAGGGAGCGGAATCTCGAGGCCATTGAGGTTTTCCCACGTTGGGAGTTGTGGGATGCCCCCTTCAAGGATTCCTTCTGTGGGACAATTGAGACCTGTTGGACAGCTCCAGGACATCCCATATGGAATGACTCCAGAGCACCATTCGCGGATGGATGCCTGGGAAGCCCGCCTCGCATTCCAATTGTCTCCTAGCAACAAGACAGTTTAGAACTGATGGCTCTGCGGGAGCAACCTGGGTGGCTGAGTTGAAATGGACTTTCCTGAGGATGTGCCCTAATGTGTTTTTGTGTCCATGAGGGCCTTGGAATTGGGCGGTGGCACCGGGACCCTGAAGTACTCTCCTAAGCTTTGGACATGGCTCCCATGCACAGGTTTCCTTGTGGAGACGAGATGAGTTCTGATGGGTGCCTCAGGAAAACGCCTATGCTCGTATTGGAATCAGGCTTTTGAGGACACATGCCTGTAACCCAAAGCAATGGATCCTATTATGGCCTTGGGTCCTGTCTGGTTCAATCCACTTTTCTGGGTACATCCATCTATGGTATGAGTGGAGGTCGATAATCAGCTGGTGTCAGACACCCCTTGTTTGTTCCGGGCGACCCACACTATAGGGATGGCCTCAGGGTCGTAGGAGGTTTCTCCTAATTTGTACGATTTTGGACCATGGAATGGGCAGAATTCCCATGGATTGGTAGGCACAGTCCTAATGTGTGGCTTCAGGCGCCCAGCCTGGAGGGTGTGTGGACCAAGACTTTGAGGACAGAAGTCTGAAAACACAAACTCAGCTTAGGTTTGAGGACATAGTTATGGCAGGCCCGATCGACAAACCATGAGAAGAACTCTTCAGGATATGAAGAAAGTGCGAGACTGAGGCGCTTGCTCAGGCTTTTGTCTCTGGATTTTGTATCAGCGATGGCCGTGGAATGTCGGGCAGGCCTCATGGGACATGGACGAATCTTCCTCTCTGAGGATTTGGCCCGATACCCAATTGCTTTTCGTCATTCTGTGGGATGGGAGGTCTCCTTTCAGGTTTGTTACCTCAGGTGTCCCACCAAAAGAGGAATTCCAAATCCAAGCCGTGGGAAAGACTGAAGGGACATCCCGAAATATGGTTAAAAGTTGGGGCCTAGGGGCATGGCAACCCAATAGCTATCTCTTCATCCAGCCATTGAGTGGCCTTACTTGAGGACTGGGCTCAGCCTGAGGGTCACAATGTGTGTTTGTGACCAATGTGGCCCGCGAGCATGGGCGGGGCCTCATGGGCCACACTGGTTTCAACGACATTGAACGTTGGACAACATGCCAACCACAAGGTTTCTTGCCATGGGGAAGGAGTTCTGATTTCTGCATCACCTTCAACCTTGGGCACTGATTGGAGATAAGGTCTAGGTTCTTAAACCTGAAAACCGTGGTTGGGAGAGATGACGACCTAAGGCCATGGCGGCTCGATGTGCTCAGTGTGCGGCCAGCTGTCTGGGAGGGGCCAGGGCGTCCAGGCTCAGGCTATGTCAGAGAGGGCATTAGTGCCCTGGTCAGCCTATGTTTTTGGGGTACAGCCAAGGTCGGTGCAGGTTGATCCTCATTTGGGGTTACTGGGTATCCCCAGAGGACAATGTTTTTCTTCTGGAGGGCAGGCAGAGTGCTGCATTTTAGTTCTGGATTGCCAAATGGAGGGCTTGTGGGCCAGTAGTCTGACGACAAATGTCTGAGAACACAAGCTAGGCTTAGGTTTTTGGGTGAGGCCATGGCAGGCACAATCTACAGACCTGAATCGAGATCTCGTGCATCTGAAGTCAGGGCGAGGATCAGACGATCGCTCAGGTTGGAGTTTCTGTCCCTGATGGCTCCTTCATGAATGGGGGGGCATCACGAGGCCATGGGGGTTTTCCCACTATGGGAGTTGTGAGAAGCTCCAAACTGCAGAGAGTCTTCTGCAGGACAATTGAGACCTGTTGTTTGGCTCCAGGCCAATGATTCTGAGCAGGGTTCTAAGGATGGATGGCTGGGTAGCCCACCTCGCATTCCAATTGTCTCCTAGCAACAAGACAGGTTAGATCACCTGGATCTGTGGGGAGCTACCGAGGATGCTGTTTGAAATGGACACCCCTAAGGATGGGTCCTAATGTGCTTTTGTGTCTATGGAGACCTTGGAATGAAGCGGTGGCACTGGGGCCCTAAAGGATTCTCCTAAACAGAGGCTTTGACACAGCTCCAACGTGCAAGTTTCCCATGTGTAGATGAGATGTTTTCTGATGGGTGAATCAAGAAACAGCTATATGCTGCTTTTGAAATCCAGGCCTCTGAGGAGAGATGCCTGGAAACCAAAGCAATGGATCTGATTAGTGCCTAGGGGCCTGTTCTTTCCTTTTTACCTCTGGGGACATCTGTCTATGGGTCTGGGTGCAGGTAGGTGCTCAGTTGGGCTCAGATTGCCCCTGTTTTTCCTGGGAAGCCAACAATATTGAGATGGATCAGGGACTTTGGAGGTTTATCCTATTAGAAGGGTTGTGGCCATTGGAATGGGAACACACAATTCCCTTGGAGAGGGCAAGTACAGTCCTCAGGTTTGGCTCCAGGGTTCTGAGCCTGTAGGTTGTGTAGGCCAGGGCTGTTTGGACAGTTGTCTGAAAATTAACTCAGCTTAAGTTTGGGGACGTAGGTATGGCAGGCCCGATCTACAAACCATGAGAATAACTCTCAGGATATGAAGAAAGTGCGAGACTGAGTCGCTTGTTCAGGCTTTTGTGTCTGGATTTTTTATCAGCGATGGCCGTGGAATGTCGGGGAGGCCTCATGGGCCATGGACGAATCTTCCTCTCTGAGGTTTTGGCCCGATTCCCAAATGCTTTTCGTCAATCTGTGGGATGGGAGGACTCATTTCAGGTTTGTTACCTCAGGTGTCCCAACAAAAGAGGAATTCCAAAGCAAAGCCGTGGGGAAGACTGAAGGGACATCCCGAAATATGGTTAAAAATTGGGGCCTAGGGGCATGGCAAGCCCAATTTGCTATCTCTTTATCCAGCCACTGAGTGGCCTTAATTGAGGACTGGGCTCAGCCTGAGGGTCACAATGTGTGTTTGTGACCAATGTGGCCCGAGAGCATGGGCGGGGCCACATGGGCCACACAGGTTTCAACCACACTGAACGTTAGACAACATGCCAACCACAAGGTTTCTTGCCATGGGAAAGGAGTTCTGATTTCTGCATCACCTTCAACCTTGGGCAGTGATTGGAGATAAGGTCTAGGTTCTGAAACCTGGAAACCGAGGTTGGGAAGAGATGACGACCTAAGGCCATGGAGGCTCGATGTGCTCAGTGTGCGGCCAGCTGTCTGGGACGGGCCAGGGAGTCCAGGCTCAGACTGTGTCAGAAAGGGCATTAGTGCCCTGGTCAGCCTATGTATTTGGGGTACAGCCAAGGTCGGTGCAGGTTGATCCTCATTTGGGGTTACTGGGTAGCCCCAGAGGACAATGTTTTTCTACTGGAGGGCCGGCAGAGTGCTGCATTGTAGTTCTGAATTGCCAAACTGGTGGGCTTGTGGGCCAGTAGTCTGACGACAAAAGTCTGAGAACACAAGCTAGGCTTAGGTTTCTGGGTGAGGCCATGGCAGGCACAATCTACAGACCTGAATAGAGATCTCGTGCATCTGAAGTCAGGGCGAGGATCAGACGATCGCTCAGGTTGGAGTTTCTGTCCCTGATGGCCCCTTCATGAATTGGGGGGGGTATCACGAGGCCATGGGGGTTTTCTCACGATGGGAGTTAGAGAAGCTCCAAACAGAAGAGAGTTCTGCAGGTCAATTGAGACCTGTTGCTTGGCTCCAGGCCAATGATTCTGAGCAGGGTTCTAAGGATGGATGGCTGCGTAGCCCACCTCGCATTCCAATTGTCTCCTAGCAACAAGACAGGTTAGATCTCCTGGATCTGTGGGGAGCAACCGAGGACGCTGAGTTGAAATGGACACCCCAAAGGATGGGTCCTAATGTACTTTTAAGTCTATGGAGACCTTGGAATGAAGCGGTGGCACTGGTGCCCTAAATGGTTCTCCTAAACAGAGGCTTTGACACAGCTCCAACGTGCAAGTTTCCCATGTGTAGATGAGATGTTTTCTGATGGGTGAATCAAGAAACAGCTATATGCTGCTTTTGAAATCCAGGCCTCTGAGGAGAGATGCCTGGAAACCAAAGCAATGGATCTGATTAGTGCCTAGGGGCCTGTTCTTTCCTTTTTACCTCTGGGGACATCTGTCTATGGGTCTGAGTGCAGGTAGGTGCTCATTTGGGCTCAGATTGCCCCTGTTTTTCCTGGGAAGCCAGCACTTTTGAGATGGATCAGGGACTTTGGAGGTTTATCCTATTAGAAGGGTTGTGGCCATTGGAATGGGCACACACAATTCCCTTGGAGAGGGTAAGTACAGTCCTCAGGTTTGGCTACAGGGGCCTGAGCCTGTAGGTTGTGTAGGCCAGGGCTGTTTGGACAGTTGTCTGAAAACACAAACTCGGCTTATGTTTCGTGTCATAGGTATGGCAGGACTGATCTACAGACCATGAGGAGAACTCTTCTGGATTTGAAAGAAGGGCGAGTGTGAGGCTCCTGCTCAAGTTTTTGTCTCTGGATATCGTGTCACTCATGGTCGTGGAATTTCTGGGTGACTTCATGGGAAATGGACGAGTCTTACTCTCTGGTGGTTTGGCCCCGTCCAAGGGTTTGGGGTCATTGTGTGGGCTGTAAGAAGTCCGTTTTGTTGTTGTTGTTGTTGTTGTTGTTTTCTTTTTTAACCTCAGGTGTCCCACTAAATGAGGGATTCCGGAGTAGAGCCCTGGGGAGGGGCGACTGGACAATCAGAAATCTGGTTAAAAATTGGGGCCTAGGGACATGTCAAGCCCATTATGACATTTATTGATCCAGCCACTGAGAGGACTTACTAGAGGACAGGACTCATGCTGAGGGTCACAATGCGTGTGTATGCCCTCGTCTCACTCAAGAATGGGCTGGGCCTCAGCGTGAATGCTGGTTTCTCCTACACTGAATGTTGGACAACGTGCCAACCACAAGGGTTCTTGCCATGGGTAAGGAGGAGTACTGATTTCTGCATCACATTCACCCCTGGGCAGTGATTGGAGATATGGTCTCGGTTCTGAAGCCTGAAAACTGAGGTAGGGAAGAGAAGATGACCTAAGGCCATGGCGGGTTTTATGTGCTCAGTGTGCGGTCAGCTTTCTGGGTGTTGGTCAGGAATTCTGAGCTCAGGTTGTGTTCGACAGTGCATTAGTGCCCAGGTTAGACTATATAATTTGGGTTAGGTCGAGTGCTGTGTAGGTTTATCTTCATTTAAGGTGCCTGGGTAGCTCATGAGGCAATTTTTTTTTTTTTCTATAGGGCCGGCAGAGTGCTGCATTGTGGGTCCGGAATTGCCAAACTTGAGGGCTTCGGGGCCAGGAGTGTGAGGACGGAAGTCTGAGAAGACAAGCTAGACTTGGGTTTCAGGGCAAAGGCACGGCAGGTACCCCCTGCAGATCTGAACCAATATATCATGCTTCTGAAGTCAGGGCGAGGATCAGACGTTGGCTCAGGTTGGAGTTCCTGTGCATGACGGCCGCTTCATGAAGGGAACGGAATCTCGAGGCCATTGAGGTTTTCCCACGTTGGGAGTTGTGGGATGCCCCCTTCAAGGATTCCTTCTGCGGGACAATTGAGACCTGTTGGACAGCTCCAGGACATCCCATATGGATATACTTTAGAGCACCGATCGCGGATGGATGCCTGGAAAGCCCGCCTCGCATTCCAATTGTCTCCTAGCAACGAGACAGTTTTGATCTGATGGCTCTGCCGGAGCAACCGGGGTGGCTGAGTTGAAATGGACTTTCCTGAGGATGGGTCCTAATGTGTTTTTGTGTCCATGAGGGCCTTGGAATGGGGCGGTGGCACCGGGACCCTGAAGTACTCTCCTAAGCTTTGGACATGGCTCCCATGCACAGGTTTCCTTGTGGAGACGAGATGAGTTCTGATGGGTGCCTCAGGAAAACCCCTATGCTCGTATTGGAATCAGGCTTTTGAGGACACATGCCTGTAACCCAAAGCAATGGATCCTATTATGGCCTAGGGTCTGTCTGGTTCAATCTTCTTCTCTGGGGACATCCATCTATGGTATGAGTGGAGGTCGATTATCAGCTGGTGTCAGACAGCCCTTGTTTGTTCCGGTCGACCTACACTATTGGGATGGCCTCAGGAACCTTGGAGGTTTCTCCTAATTTGTACGATTTTGGACCATGGAATGGGCAGAATTCCCATGGATTGGTAGGCACAGTCCTAATGTGTGGCTCAAGGCGCCCAGCCTGGAGGGTGTGTGGCCCAAGACTTTGAGGACAGAAGTCTGAAAACACAAACTCAGCTTAGGTTTGGGGACGTAGGTATGGCAGGCCCGATCGACAAACCATGAGAACTCTTCAGGATATGAAGAAAGTGCGAGTCTGAGGCGCTTGCTCAGGCTTTTGTCTCTGGATTTTGTATCAGCGATAGCCGTGGAATGTCGGGGAGGCCTCATGGGCCATGGACGAATCTTCCTCTCTGAGAATTTGGCCCGATACCCAATTGCTTTTCGTCAATCTGTGGGATGGGAGGACTCATTTCAGGTTTGTTACCTCAGGTGTCCCACCAAAAGAGGAATTCCAAAGCCAAGCCGTGGGGAAGACTGAAGGGTCAACCCGAACTATGGTTAAAAATTGGGGCCTAGGGGCATGGCAAGGCCAATATGCTATCTCTTCATCCAGCCACTGAGTGGCCTTACTTGAGGACTGGGCTCAGCCTGAGGGTCACAATGTGTGTTTGTGACCAATGTGGCCCGCGAGCATTGGCGGGGCCTCATGGGCCACACTGGTTTGAACGACCCTGAACGTTGGACAACATGCCAACCACAAGGTTTCTTGCCATGGGGAAGGAGTTCTGATTTCTGCATCACCTTCAAACTTGGGCAGTGATTGGAGATTAGGTCTAGGTTCTGAAACCTGGAAACCGAGGTTGGGAAGAGATGACGACCTAAGGCCATGGCGGCTCGATGTGCTCAGTGTGCGGCCAGCTGTCTGGGACGGGCTAGGGGCTTCAGGCTCAGGCTGTGTCAGAATGGGCATTAGTGCCCTGGTCAGCCTATGTTTTTGGGGTACAGCCAAGGTCGGTGTAGGTTGATCCTCATTTGGGGTTACTGGGTAGCCCCAGAGGACAATGTTTTTCTTCTGGAGGGTCGGCAGAGTGCTGCATTGTAGTTGTGGATTGCCAAACTGGAGGGCTTGTGGGCCAGTAGTCTGACGACAAAAGTCTGAGAACACAAGCTAGGCTTAGGTTTCTGGGTGAGGCCATGGCAGGCAAAATCTACAGACCTGAATCGAGATCTCGTGCATCTGAAGTCAGCGCGAGGATCAGACGATCGCTCAGGTTGGAGTTTCTGTCCCTGATGGCCCCTTCATGAATGGGGGCGGGGATCACGAGGCCATGGGTGTTTTCCCACGTGGGAGTTGTGAGAAGCTCCAAACTGCAGAGAGTCTTCTGCAGGACAATTGAGACCTGTTGCTTGGCTCCAGGCCAATGATTCTGAGCAGGGTTCTAAGGATGGATGGCTGCGTAGCCCACCTCGCATTCCAATTGTCTCCTAGCAACAAGACAGGTTAAATCTCCTGGATCTGTGGGGAGCAACCGAGGACGCTGTGTTGAAATGGACACCCCAAAGGATGGATCCTAATGTACTTTTAAGTCTATGGAGACCTTGGAATGAAGAGGTGGCACTGGTGCCCTAACGTGTTCTCCTAAACAGAGGCTTTGACACAGCTCCAACGTGCAAGTTTCTTATGTGTAGATGAGATGTTTTCTGATGGGTGAGTCATGAAACAGCTATATGCTGCTTTTGAAATCCAGGCCTCTGAGGAGAGATGCCTGGAAACCAAAGCAATGGATCTGATTAGTGCCTAGGAGCCTGTTCTTTCCTTTTTACCTCTGGGGACATCTGTCTATGGGTCTGAGTGCAGGTAGGTGCTCATTTGGGCTCAGATTGCCCCTGTTTTTCCTGGGAAGCCACCACTTTTGAGATGGATCTGGGACTTTGGAGGTTTATCCTATTAGAAGGGTTGTGGCCATTGGAATGGGCACACACAATTCCCTTGGAGAGGGCAAGTAAAGTCCTCAGGTTTGGCTACAGGGGCCTGAGCCTGTAGGTTGTGTAGGCCAGGGCTGTTTGGACAGTTGTCTGAAAACACAAACTCGGCTTATGTTTCGGGTCATAGGTATGGCAGAACTGATCTACAGACCATGAGGAGAACTCTTCGGGATTTGAAAGAAGGGCGAGTGTGAGGATCCTTCTCAAGTTTTTGTCTCTGGATATCGTGTCACTCATGGTCGTGGAATATCTGGGTGACTTTATGGGAAATGGACGAGTCTTATTCTCTGGTGGTTTGGCCCCGTCCAAAGAGATTGGGGTCATTCTGTGGGCTGGAAGAAGTCCTTTTTTTTTTTGTTGTTGTTGTTGTTTTCTTTTTTAACCTCAGGTGTCCCACCAAATGAGGGATTCCAGAATAGAAACCTGGGGAGTGGCGACTGGACAGTCAGAAATCTGGTTAAAAATTGGGGCCTAGTGACATGTCAAATTCATTATGACATCTAAAGGTCGAGCCACTGAGAGGACTTACTAGAGGACAGGACTCATGCTGAGGGTCACAATGCGTGTGTATGCCCTCGTCGCACTCAAAAATGGGCGGGGCCTCAGGGTGAATGCTGGTTTCTCCTACACTGAACGTTGGACAACGTGCCAACAACAAGGTTTCTTGCCATGGGTAAGGAGGAGTTCTGATTTCTGCATAACATTCACCCCTGGGCAGTGATTGGAGATAAGGTCTCGTTTCTGAAGCCTGAAAACTGAGGTAGGGAAGAGATGATGACCTAAGGCCATGGCGGGTTTTATGTGCTCAGTGTGCGGTCAGCTTTCTGGGTGTTGGTCAGGAGGTCCGGGCTCAGGTTGTGTTCGACAGTGCATTAGTGCCCAGGTTAGACTATATAATTTGGGTAAGGTCGAGTGCTGTGTAGGTTTATCCTCATTTAAGGTGCCTGGGCAGCTCATGAGGCAATAATTTTTTTTTTTTTTCTAGAGGGCCGGCAGAGTGCTGCATTGTGGGTCCGGAATTGCCAAATTTTAGGACTTCGGGGCCATGAGTTTGAGGACGGAAGTGTGAGAAGACAAGCTAGACATGGGTTTCAGGGCGAGGGCACGACAGGTATCCCCTGCAGATCTGAACCAATATCTCATGCTTCTGAAGTCAGGGCGAGGATCAGACGTTGGCTCAGGTTGGAGTTCCTGTGCATGACGGCCGCTTTATGAAGGGAGCGGAATCTCGGGGCCATTGCTGTTTTCCCACGTTGGGAGTTGTGGGATGCCCCCTTCAAGGATTCCTTCTGCGGGCCAATTGAGACCTGTTGGACAGCTCCAGGACATCCCATATGGAATGACTCCAGAGCACCGTTAGCGGATGGATGCCTCGGAAGCCCGCCTCGCATTCCAATTGTCTCCTAGCACCAAGACAGTTTTGATCTGATGGCTCTGCCGGAGCAACCGGGGTGGCTGAGTTGAAATGGACTTTCCTGAGGATGGGTCCTAATGTGTTTTTGTGTCCATGAGGGCCTTGGAATGGGGCGGTGGCACCGGGACCCTGAAGTACTCTCCTAAGCTTTGGACATGGCTCCCATGCACAGGTTTCCTTGTGGAGACGAGATGAGTTCTGATGGGTGCCTCAGGAAAACCCCTATGCTCGTATTGGAATCAGGCTTTTGAGGACACATGCCTGTAACCCAAAGCAATGGATCCTATTATGGCCTAGGGTCCTGTCTGGTTCAATCTTCTTCTCTGGGGACATCCATCTATGGTATGAGTGGAGGTCGATTATCGGCTGGTGTCAGACAGTCCTTGTTTGTTCCGGGCGACCTACACTATTGGGATGGCCTCAGGGACTTTGGAGGTTTCTCCTAATTTGTACGATTTTGGACCATGGAATGGGCAGAATTCCCATAGATTGGTAGGCACAGTCCTAATGTGTGGCTCCAGGAACCCAGGCTGGAGCGTGTGTGGCCCCAGACTTTGAGGACAGAAGTCTGAGAACACAAACTCACCTTAGGTTTGGGGACTTAGGTATGGCAGGCCCGATCGACAAACCATGAGAAGAACTCTTCAAGATATGAAGGAAGTGCGAGTCTGAGACGCTGGCTCAGGCTTTTGTCTGTGGATTTTGTGTCAGCGATGGCCGTGGAATGTCGTGGAGGCCTCATGGGCCATGGTCGAATCTTCCTCTCTGAGGATTTGGCCCGATTCCCAATTGCTTTTCGTCAATCTGTGGGATGGGAGGACTCATTTCAGGTTTGTTACTTCAGGGGTTTCACCAAAAGAGGAATTCCAAAGCCAAGCCGTGGGGAAGACTGAAGGGTCAACCCGAACTATGGTTAAAAATTGGGGCCTAGGGGCATGGCAAGCCCAATATGCTATCTCTTCATCCAGCCACTGAGTGGCCTTACTTGAGGACTGGGCTCAGCCTGAGGGTCACAATGTGTGTTTGTGACCAATGTGGCCCGCGAGCATTGGCGGGGCCTTATGGGCCACACTGGTTTCAACGACACTGAACGTTGGACAACATGCCAACCACAAGGTTTCTTGCCATGGGGAAGGAGTTCTGATTTCTGCATCACCTTCAAACTTGGGCACTGATTGGAGATAAGGTCTAGGTTCTGAAACCTGAAAACCGAGGTTGGGAAGATATGACGACCTAAGGCCATGGCGGCTCAATGTGCTCAGTGTGCGGCCAGCTGTCTGGGAGGGTCCAGGGGGTCCAGGCTCAGGCTGTGTCAGAAAGAGCATTAGTACCCTGGTCAGCCTATGTATTTGGGGTACAGCCATGGTCGGTGCAGGTTATCCTCATTTGGGGTTACTGGGTAGCCCCAGAGGACAATGTTTTTCTTCTGGAGGGCCGGCAGAGTGCTGCATTGTAGTTCTGGATTGCCAAACTGGAGGGTTTGTGGGCCAGTAGTCTGACGACAAAAGTCTGAGAACACAAGCTAGGCTTAGGTTTCTTGGTGAGGCTATGGCAGGCACAATCTACAGACCTGAATCGAGAACTCGTGCATCTGAAGTCAGGGTGTGGATCAGACGATCGCTCAGGTTGGAGTTTCTGTCCCTGATGGCCCCTTCATGAAGGGGTGGGCATCACGAGGCCAAGGGTGTTTTCCCACTATGGGAGTTGTGAGAAGCTCCAAACTGCAGAGAGTCTTCTGCAGGACAATTGAGACCTGTTGTTTGGCTCCAAGCCAATGATTCTGAGCAGGGTTCTAAGGATGGATGGCTGGGTAGCCCACCTCGCATTCCAATTGTCTCCTAGCAACAAGACAGGTTAGATCTCCTGGATCTGTGGGGAGCTACCGAGGATGATGAGTTGAAATGGACACCCCTGGTGATGGGTCCTAATGTGCTTTTGTGTCTATGGAGACCTTGGAATGAAGCGGTGGCACTGGGGCCCTAAAGGGTTCTCCTAAACAGAGATTTGACACAGCTCCAACGTGCAAGTTTCCCATGTGTAGATGAGATTTTTTCTGATGGGTGAATCAAGAAACAGCTATATGCTGCTTTTGAAATCCAGGCTCTGAGGAGAGATGCCTGGAAACCAAAGCAATGGAGCTGATAGGTGCCTAGGGGCCTGTTCTTTCCTTTTTACCTCTGGGGACATCTGTCTATGGATCTGAGTGCAGGTAGGTGCTCATTTGGGCTAAGATTCCCCCTGTTTTTCCTGGGAAGCCACCACTTTTGAGATGGATCAGGGACTTTGGAGGTTTATCCTATTAGAAGGGTTGTGGCCATTGGAATGGGCACAAACAATTCCCTTGGAGAAGGCAAGTACAGTCTCAGGTTTGGCTCCAGGGGCCTGAGCCTGTAGGTTCTGTAGGCCAGGGCTGTTTAGACAGTTGTCTGAAAACAAACTCAGCTTAGGTTTGGGGACGTAGGTATGGCAGGCCCGATCTACAAACCATGAGAAGAACTCTTCAGGATATGAAGGAAGTGCAAGTCTGAGTCGCTTGCTCAGGCTTTTGTCTCTGGATTTTGTATCAGCGATGGCCGGGAATTTCGGGGAGGCCTCATGGGCCATGGACGAATCTTCCTCTCTGAGAATTTGGCCCGATTCCCAATTGCTTTTCGTCAATCTGTGGGATGGGAGGTCTCCTTTCAGGTTTGTTACCTCAGGTGTCCCACCAAAAGAGGAATTCCAAAGCACAGCCGTGGGGAAGACTGAAGGGACAACCCGAAATATGGTTAAAAATTGGGGCTTAGGGGCATGGCAAGCCCAATATGCTATCTCTTCATCCAGCCACTGAGTGGCCTTAATTGAGGACTGGGCTCAGCCTGAGGGTCAGAATGTGTGTTTGTGACCAATGTGGCCCGCGAGCATGGGCGGGGCCTCATGGGCCACACTGGTTTCAACGACACTGAACGTTGGACAACATGCCAACCACAAGGTTTCTTGCCATGGGGAAGGATTTCTGATTTCTGCATCACCTTCAACCTTGGGCACTGATTGGAGATAAGGTCTTGGTTCTGAAACCTGAAAACCGACGTTGGGAAGAGATGATACCTAAGGCCATGGCGGCTGGATGTGCTCAGTGTGTGGCCAGCTGTCTGGGAGGGGCCAGGGGCTCCAGGCTCAGGCTGTGTCAGAAAGGGCATTAGTGCCCTGGTCAGCCTATGTATTTGGGGTACAGCCAAGGTCGGTGCAGGTTGATCCTCATTTGGGGTTACTGGTAGCCCCAGAGGACAATGCTTTTCTTCTGGAGGGCCGGCAGAGTGCTGCATTGTAGTTCTGGATTGCCAAACTGGAGGGCTTGTGGGCAAGTAGTCTGACGACAAAAGTCTGAGAACACAAGCTAGGCTTAGGTTTCTGGGTGAGGCCATGGCAGGCACAATCTACAGACCTGAATCGAGATCTCGTGCATCTGAAGTCAGGGCGAGGATCAGACGATCGCTCAGGTTGGAGTTTCTGTCCCTGATGGCCCCTTCATGAATGGGGGGGGGCATCAAGAGGCCATGGGTGTTTTCCCACGATGGGAGTTGTGAGAAGCTGCAAACTGCAGAGATTCTTCTGCAGGACAATTGAGACCTGTTGCTTGGCTCCAGGCCAATGATTCTGAGCAGGGATCTAAGGATGGATGGCTGGGTAGCCCACCTCGCATTCCAATTGTCTCCTAGCAACAAGACAGATTAGATCTCCTGGATCTGTGGGGAGCAACCGAAAACGCTGAGTTGAAATGGACACCCCTGGGGATGGGTCCTAACGTGCTTTTGTATCTATGGAGACCTTGGAATGAAGCGGTGGCACTGGGGCACTAAAGAGTTCTCCTAAACAGAGGCTTTGACACAGCTCCAACGTGCAAATTTCCCATGTGTAGATGAGATGTTTTCTGATGGGTGAGTCAAGAAACAACTATATGCTGCTTTTGAAATCCAGGCCTCTGAGGAGAGATGCCTGGAAACCAAAGCAATGGATCTGATTAGTGCCTAGGGGCCTTTTCTTTCCTTTTTACCTCTGGGGACATCTGTCTATGGGTCTGAGTGCAGGTAGGTGCTCACTTGGGCTCAGAATGCCCCTGTTTTTCCTGGGAAGCCACCACTATTGAGATGGAGCAGGGACTTTGGAGGTTTATCCTATGAGAAGGGTTGTGTCCATTGGAATGGGCACACACAATTCCCTTGGAGAGGGCAAGTACAGTCCTCACGTTTGGCTCCAGGGGCCTGAGCCTGTAGGTTGTGTAGGCCAGGGCTGTTTGGACAGTTGTCTGAAAACACAAACTCGGCTTATGTTTCAGGTCATAGGTATGGCAGGACTGATCTACAGACCATGAGGAGAACTCTTCGGGATTTGGAAGAAGGGCGAGTGTGAGGCTCCTGCTCAAATTTTTGTCTCTGGATATCGTGTCACTCATGGTCGTGGAATTTCTGGGTGACTTCATGGGAAATGGACGAGTCTTACTCTCTGGTGGTTTGGACCCGTCCAAAGAGTTTGGGGTCATTCTGTGGGCTGGAAGAAGTCCGTTTTTTTTTGTTGTTGTTGTTGTTGTTGTTTTCTTTTTTAACCTCAGGTGTCCCTCCAAATGATGGATTCCAGAGTAGAGCCCTGGGGAGGGGCGCCTGGACAATCAGAAATCTGGTTAAAAATTGGGGCCTAGGGACATGTCAAGGCCATTATGGCATCAAATGGTTCAGCCACTGAGAGGACTTACTAGAGGACAGGACTCATGTTGAGGATCACAATGCGTGTGTATGCCCTCATCGCACTCAAGAATGGGCCGGGACTCAGGGTGAATGCTGGTTTCTCCTACACTGAACGTGCCAACCACAAGGATTCTTGCCATGGGTAAGGAGGAGTTCTGATTTCTGCATCACACTCACCCCTGGACAGTAATTGGAGATAAGGTCTCGGTTCTGAAGCCTGAAAACTGAGGAAGGGAAGAGATGATGACCTAAGGACATGGCGGGTTTTATGTGTTCAGTGTGAGGTCAGCTTTCTGGCTGTTGGTCAGGAGGTCCGGACTCAGGTTGTGTTCGACAGTGCATTAGTGCCCAGGTTAGACTATATAATTTCGTTAAAGTCGAGTTCTGTGTAGGTTTACCCTCATTTAAGGTGCTTGGGCAGCTCATGAGGTAATATTTTTTTTTTTCTAGAGGGCAGGCAGAGTGCTGCATTGTGGGTCCGGAATTGCCAAACTTGAGGGCTTCGGGGCCAGGAGTGTGAGGACGGAAGTCTGAGAAGACAAGCTAGACTTGGGTTTCAGGGCGAGGGCACGGCAGGTACCCCCTGCAGATCTGAACCAATATCTCATGCATCTGAAGTCAGGGCGAGGATCAGACGTTGGCTCAGGTTGGAGTTTCTGAGCATGACGGCCGCTTCATGAAAAGAGCGGAATCTCGAGGCCATTGAGGTTTTCCCACGTTGGGAGTTGTGGGATGCCCCCTTCAAGGATTCCTTCTGCGGGACAATTGAGACCTTTTGGACAGCTCCAGGACATCCCATATGGAATGACTCCAGAGCACCGTTCGCGGATGGATGCCTGGGAAGCCCGCCTCGCATTCTAATTGTCTCCTAGCAACAAGACAGTTTAGATCTGATGCCTCTGCCGGAGCAACCGGGGTGGCTGAGTTGAAATGGACTTTCCTGAGGATGGGTCCTAATGTGATTTTGTGTCCATGAGGGCCTTGAAATCGGGCGGTGGCACCGGGACCCTGAAGTACTCTCCTAAGCTTTGGACATGGCTCCCATGCACAGGTTTCCTTGTGGAGACGAGATGAGTTCTGATGGGTGCCTCAGGAAAACCCCTATGCTCGTATTGGAATCAGGCTTTTGAGGACACATGCCTGTAACCCATAGCAATGGATCCTATTATGGCCTAGGGTCCTGTCTGGTTCAATCATCTTCTCTGGGGACATCCATCTATGGTATGAGTGGATGTCGATTATCAGCTGGTGTCAGACAGCCCTTGTTTGTTCCGGGCGACCTACACTATTGGGATGGCCTCAGGGACTTTGGAGGTTTCTCCTAATTTGTACTATTTTGGGCCATGTAATGGGCAGAATTCCCATGGATTGGTAGGCACAGTCCTAATGTGTGGCTCCAGGGGCCCAGCCTGCAGGGTGGTTGGCCCAAGACTTTGAGGACAGAGGTCTAAAAACACAAACTCAGCTTAGATTAGGGGACGTAGGTATGGCAGGCCCGATCTACAAACCATGAGAAGAACTCTTCAGGATATGAAGAAAGTGCTAGTCTGAGGCGCTTGCTCAGGCTTTTGTCTCTGGATTTTGTATCAGCGATGGCCGTGGAATGTCGGGGAGTCCTCATGGGCCATGGACGAATCTTCCTCTCTGAGGATTTGGCCCGATTCCCAATTGCTTTTCGTCAATCTGTGGGATGGTAGGTCTCCTTTCAGTTTTGTTACCTCAGGTGTCCCACCAAAAGAGGAATTCCAAAGCCAAGCCGTGGGGAAGACTGAAGGGACATCCCGAACTATGGTTAAAAATTGGGGCCTAGGGGCATGGCAAGCCCAAATGCTATCTCTTCATCCAACCACTGAGCGGCCTTACTTGAGGACTGGGCTCAGCCTGAGCGTCACAATGTGTGTTTGTGACCAATGTGGCCCGCGAGCATGGGCGGGGCCTAATGGGCCACACTGGTTTCAACTACAGTGAACGTTGGACAACATGCCAACCACAAGGTTTCTTGCCATGGGAAGGAATTCTGATTTCTGCATCACCTTCAACCCTGGGCAGTGATTAGAGATAAGGTCTAGGTTCTGAAACCTGAAAACCGAGGTTGGGAAGAGATGAGGCCCTAAGGCCATGGCGGCTGGATGTGCTCAGTGTGCGGCCAGCTGTCTGGGAGGGGCCAGGGGCTCCAGGCTCAGGCTGTGTCAGAAAGGGCATTAGTGCCCTGGTCAGCCTATGCATTTGGGGTACAGCCATGGTCGGTGCAGGTTGATCCTCATTTGGGGTTACTGGGTAGCCCCAGAGGACAATGTTTTTCTTCTGGAGGGTCGGCAGAGTGCTGCATTGTAGTTGTGGATTGCCAAACTGGAGGGCTTGTGGGCCAGTAGTCTGACGACAAAAGTCTGAGAACACAAGCTAGGCTTAGGTTTCTGGGTGAGGCCATGGCAGGCACAATCTACAGACCTGAATCGAGATCTCGTGCATCTGAAGTCAGCGCGAGGATCAGACGATCGCTGAGGTTGGAGATTCTGTCCCTGATGGCCCCTTCATGAATGGGGGGGGCATCACGAGGCCATGGGTGTTTTCCCACGTGGGAGTTGTGAGAAGCTCCAAACTGCAGAGAGTCTTCTGCAGGACAATTGAGACCTGTTGTTTGGCTCCAGACCAATGACTCTGAGCAGGGTTCTAAGGATGGATGGCTGGGTAGCCCACCTCGCATTCCAATTGTCTCCTAGCAACAAGACAGGTTAAATGTCCTGGATCTGTGGGGAGCAACCGAGGACGCTGTGATGAAATGGACACCCCTAAGGATGGGTCGTAATATGCTTTTGTGTCTATGGAGACCTTGGAAAGAAGAGGTGGCACTGGTGCCCTAATGGGTTCTCCTAAACAGAGGCTTTGACACAGCTCCAACGTGCAAGTTTCCCATGTGTAGTGAGATGTTTTCTGATGGGTGAGTCAAGAAACAACTATATGCTGCTTTTGAAATCCAGGCCTCTGAGGAGATATGCCTGGAATCCAAAGCAATGGATCTGATTAGTGCCTAGGGGCCTGTTCTTTCCTTTTTACCTCTGGGGACATCTGTCTATGGGTCTGAGTGCAGGTAGGTGCTCATTTGGGCTCAGATTGCCCCTGTTTTTCCTGCGAAGGAAAAGGATCCATTTCACTTTTGAGATGGATCAGGGACTTTGGAGGTTTATCCTATTAGAAGGGTTGTGGGCATTGGAATGGGCACACACAATTCCCTTGGAGAGGGCAAGAACAGTCCTCAGGTTTGGCTCCAGGGGCCTGAGCCTGTAGGTTGTGTAGGCCAGGGCTGTTTGGACAGTTGTCTGAAAACACAAACTCGGCTTATGTTTTGGGTCATAGGTATCGCAGGACTGATCTACAGACCATGAGGAGAACTCTTCGGGATTTGAAATAAGGGCGAGTGAGGCTCCTGCTCAAGTTTTTGTCTCTTGATATCGTGTCACTCATCGTCGTGGAATTTCTGGGTGACTTCATGGGAAATGGACGAGTCTTACTCTCTGGTGGTTTGGCCCCGTCCAAAGAGATTGGGGTCATTCTGTGAGCTGGATGAAGTCCGATTTTTTTTTTTGTTGTTGTTGTTGTTGTTTTCTTTTTTAACCTCAGGTGTCCCACCAAATGAGGGATTCCAGAATAGAGACCTGGGGAGGGGCGACTGGACAGTCAGAAATCTGGTTAAAAATTGGGGCCTAGTGACATGTCAAGCCCATTATGACATCTAAAGGTCCAGCTACTGAGAGGACTTACTAGAGGACAGGACTCATGCTGAGGGTCACAATGCGTGTGTATGCCCTCGTCGCACTCAAGAATGGGCGGGGCCTCAGGGTGAATGCTGGTTTCTCCTACACTGAACGTTGGACAACGTGCCAACCGCAAGGGTTCTTGCCATGGGTAAGGAGGAGTTCTGATTTCTGCATAACATTCACCCCTGGGCAGTGATTGGAGATAAGGTCTCGATTCTGAAGCCTGAAAACTGAGGTAGGGAAGAGATGATGACCTAAGGCCATGGCGGGTTTTATGTGCTCAGTGTGCGGTCAGCTTTCTGGATGTTGGTCAGGAGGTCCGGGCTCAGGTTGTGTTCGACAGTGCATTAGTGCCCAGGTTAGACTATATAATTTGGGTAAGGTCGAGAGCTGTGTAGGTTTATCCTCATTTAAGGTGCCTGGGCAGCTCATGAGGCAATAATTTTTTTTTTTTCTAGAGGGCCGGGAGAGTGCTGCATTGTGGGTCCGGAATTGCCAAATTTTAGGACTTCGGGGCCAGGAGTTTGAGGACGGAAGTGTGAGAAGACAAGCTAGACATGGGTTTCAGGGCGAGGGCACGACAGGTACCCCCTGCAGATCTGAACCAATATCTCATGCATCTGAAGTCAGGGCGAGGATCAGACGTTGGCTCAGGTTGGAGTTCCTGTGCATGACGGCCGCTTTATGAAGGGAGCGGAATCTCGGGGCCATTGAGGTTTTCCCACGTTGGGAGTTGTGGGATGCCCCCTCAAGGATTCCTTCTGCGGGACAATTGAGACCTGTTGGACAGCTCCAGGACATCCCATATGGAATGACTCCAGCGCACCGTTCGCGGATGGATGCCTGGGAAGCCCGCCTCGCATTCAAATTGTCTCCTAGCAACAAGACAGTTTTGATCTGCTGGCTCTGCCGGAGCAACCGGGGTGGCTGAGTTGAAATGGACTTTCCTGAGGATGGGGCCTAATGTGTTTTTGTGTCCATGAGGGCCTTGGAATGGGGCGGTGGCACCGGGACCCTGAAGTACTCTCCTAAGCTTTGGACATGGCTCCCATGCACAGGTTTCCTTGTGGAGACGAGATGAGTTCTTATGAGTGCCTCAGGAATACCCCTATGCTCGTATTGGAATCAGGCTTTTGAGGACTCATGCCTGTAACCCAAAGCAATGGATCCTATTATGGCCTAGGATCCTGTCTGGTTCAATCTTCTTCTCTGGGGACATCCATCTATGGTATGAGTGGATGTCGATTATCAGCTGGTGTCAGACAGTCCTTGTTTGTTCCGGGCGACCTACACTATTGGGATGGCCTCAGGGACTTTGGAGGTTTTTCCTAATTTGTACGATTTGGACCATGGAATGGGCAGAATTCCCATGGATTGGTAGGCACAGTCCTAATGTGTGGCTCCAGGCGCCGAGCCTGGAGCGTGTGTGGCCCAAGACGTTGAGGACAGAAGTCTGAAAACACAAACTCAGCTTAGGTTTGGGGACGTAGGTATGGCAGGCCCGATCTACAAACCATGAGAAGAACTCTTTAAGATATGAAGAAAGTGCGAGTCTGAGGCGCTTGCTCAGGCTTTTATCTCTGGATTTTGTATCAGCGATGGCCGTGGAATGTCGGGGAGGCCTCATGGGCCATGGTCGAATCTTCCTCTCTGAGGATTTGGCCCGATTCCCAATTGCTTTTCGTCATTCTGTGGGATGGGAGGACTCATTTCAGGTTTGTTACCTCAGGTGTCCCACCAAAAGAGGAATTCCAAAGCAAAGCCGTGGGGAAGACTGAAGGGACAACCCGAACTATGGTTAAAAATTGGGGCCTAGGGGCATGGCAAGCCCATATGCTATCTCTTCATCCAGCCACTGAGTGGCCTTACTTGAGGACTGGGCTCAGCCTGAGGGTCACAATGTGTGTTTGTGACCAATGTGGTCCGCGAGCATGGGCGGCGACTCATGGGCCACACTGGTTTCAACGACACTGATCGTTGGACAACATGCCAACCACAAGGTTTCTTGCCATGGGGAAGGAGTTCTGATTTCTGCATCACCTTCAACCTTGGGCACTGATTGGAGATAAGGTCTAGGTTCTGAAACCTGAAAACCAAGGTTGGGAAGAGATGACGACCTAAGGCCATGGCGGCTGAATGTGCTCAGTGTGCGGCCAGCTGTCTGGGAGGGGCCAGGGGCTCCAGGCTCAGGCTGTGTCAGAAAGGGCATTAGTGCCCTGGTCAGCCTATGTATTTGGGGTACAGCCAAGGTCGGTGCAGGTAGATCCTCATTTGGGGTTACTGGGTAGCCCCAGAGGACAAAGTTTTTCTTCTGGAGGGCCGGCAGAGTGCTGCATTGTAGTTCTGGATTGCCAAACTGGACGGCTTGTGGGCAAGTAGTCTGACGACAAAAGTCTGAGAACACAAGCTAGGCTTAGGTTTCTCTGTGAGGCCATGGCAGGCACAATCTACAGACCTGAATCGAGATCTCGTGCATCTGAAGTCAGCGCGAGGATCAGACGATCGCTCAGGTTGGAGTTTCTGTCCCTGATGGCCCCTTCATGAATGGGGGGGGGCATCACGAGGCCATGGGTGTTTTCCCACGATGGGAGTTGTGAGAAGCTGTAACTGCAGGGAGTCTTCTGCAGGACAATTGAGACCTGTTGCTTGGCTCCAGGCCAATGATTCTGAGCAGGGTTCTAAGGATGGATGGCTGGGTAGCCCACCTCGCATTCCAATTGTCTCCTAGCAACAAGACAGGTTAGAACTCCTGGATCTGTGGGGAGCAACCGAAAACACTGAGTTGAAATGGACACCCCTGGGGATGGGTCCTAACGTGCTTTTGTATCTATGGAGACCTTGGAATGAAGCGGTGGCACTGGGGCCCTAAAGAGTTCTCCTAAACAGAGGCTTTGACACAGCTCCAACGTGCAAATTTCCCATGTGTAGATGAGATGTTTTCTGATGGGTGAGTCAAGAAACAGCTATATGCTGCTTTTGAAATCCAGGCCTCTGAGGAGAGATGCCTGGAAACCAAAGCAATGGATCTGATTAGTTCCTAGGGGCCTTTTCTTTCCTTTTTACCTCTGGGGACATCTGTCTATGGGTCTGAGTGCAGGTAGGTGCTCACTTGGGCTCAGAATGCCCCAGTTTTTGATGGGAAGCCACCACTATTGAGATGGAGCAGGGACTTTGGAGGTTTATCCTATTAGAAGGGTTGTGGCCATTGGAATGGGCACACACAATTCCCTTGGAGAGGGCAAGTACAGTCCTCTGGTTTGGCTCCAGGGGCCCGAGCCTGTAGGTTGTGTAGGCCAGGGCTGTTTGGACAGTTGTCTGAAAACCAAACTCGGCTTATGTTTCGGTCATAGGTATGGCAGGAATGATCTACAGACCATGAGGAGAACTCTTCGGGATTTGGAAGAAGGGCGAGTGTGAGGCTCCTGCTCAAGTTTTTGTCTCTGGATATCGTGTCACTCATGGTCGTGGAATTTCTGGGTGACTTCATGGGAAATGGACGAGTCTTACTCTCTGGTGGTTTGGTCCCGTCCAAAGAGTTTGGGGTCATTCTGTGGGCTGGAAGAAGTCCGTTTTTTTTTTTTGTTGTTGTTGTTGTTGTTTTCTTTTTTAACCTCAGGTGTCCCACCAAATGATGGATTCCAGAGTAGAGTCCTGGGGAGGGGCGCCTGTACAATCAGAAATCTGGTTAAAAATTGGGGCCTAGGGACATGTCAAGCCCATTATGACATCAAATGGTTCAGCCACTGAGAGGACTTACTAGAGGACAGGACTCATGCTGAGGGTCACAATGCGTGTGTATGCCCTCATCGCACTCAAGAATGGGCGGGGCCTCAGGGTGAATGCTGGTTTCTCCTACACTGAACGTGCCAACCACAAGGATTCTTGCCATGGGTAAGGAGGAGTTCTGATTTCTGCATCCCACTCACCCCTGGGCAGTGATTGGAGATAAGGTCTCGGTTCTGAAGCCTGAAAACTGAGGTAGGGAAGAGATGATGACCTAAGGCCATGGCGGGTTTTATGTGTTCAGTGTGCGGTCAGCTTTCTGGCTGTTGGTCAGGAGGTCCGGACTCAGGTTGTGTTCGACAGTGCATTTGTGCCCAGGTTAGACTATATAATTTGGTTAAAGTCGAGTTCTGTGTAGGTTTACCCTCATTTAAGGTGCCTGGGCAGCTCATGAGGCAATCATTTTTTTTCTAGAGGGCAGGCAGAGTGCTGCATTGTGGGTCCGGAATTGCCAAACTTGAGGGCTTCGGGGCCAGGAGTGTGAGGACGGAAGTCTGAGAAGACAAGCTAGACTTGGGTTTCAGGGCGAGGGCACGGCAGGTACCCCCTGCAGATCTGAACCAATATCTCATGCATCTGAAGATAGGGCGAGGATCAGACGTTGGCTCAGTTTGGAGTTTCTGAGTAAGACGGCTGCTTCATGAAAAGAGCGGAATCTCGAGGCCATTGAGGTTTTCCAACGTTGGGAGTTGTGGGATGCCCCCTTCAAGGATTCCTTCTGCGGGACAATTGAGACCTGTTGGACAGCTCCAGGACATCCCATATGGAATGACTCCAGAGCACCGTTCGCGGATGGATGCCTGGGAAGCCCGCCTCGCATTCCAATTGTCTCCTAGCAACAAGACAGTTTAGATCTGATGCCTCTGCCGGAGCAACCGGGGTGGCTGAGTTGAAATGGACTTTCCTGAGGATGGGTCCTAATGTGTTTTTGTGTCCATGAGGGCCTTGGAATGGGGCGGTGGCACCGGGACCCTGAAGTACTCTCCTAAGCTTTGGACATGGCTCCCATGCACAGGTTTCCTTGTGGAGACGAGATGAGTTCTTATGAGTGCCTCAGGAATACCCCTATGCTCGTATTGGAATCAGGCTTTTGAGGACTCATGCCTGTAACCCAAAGCAATGGATCCTATTATGGCCTAGGATCCTGTCTGGTTCAATCTTCTTCTCTGGGGACATCCATCTATGGTATGAGTGGATGTCGATTATCAGCTGGTGTCAGACAGTCCTTGTTTGTTCCGGGCGACCTACACTATTGGGATGGCCTCAGGGACTTTGGAGGTTTTTCCTAATTTGTACGATTTGGACCATGGAATGGGCAGAATTCCCATGGATTGGTAGGCACAGTCCTAATGTGTGGCTCCAGGCGCCGAGCCTGGAGCGTGTGTGGCCCAAGACGTTGAGGACAGAAGTCTGAAAACACAAACTCAGCTTAGGTTTGGGGACGTAGGTATGGCAGGCCCGATCTACAAACCATGAGAAGAACTCTTTAAGATATGAAGAAAGTGCGAGTCTGAGGCGCTTGCTCAGGCTTTTATCTCTGGATTTTGTATCAGCGATGGCCGTGGAATGTCGGGGAGGCCTCATGGGCCATGGTCGAATCTTCCTCTCTGAGGATTTGGCCCGATTCCCAATTGCTTTTCGTCATTCTGTGGGATGGGAGGACTCATTTCAGGTTTGTTACCTCAGGTGTCCCACCAAAAGAGGAATTCCAAAGCAAAGCCGTGGGGAAGACTGAAGGGACAACCCGAACTATGGTTAAAAATTGGGGCCTAGGGGCATGGCAAGCCCATATGCTATCTCTTCATCCAGCCACTGAGTGGCCTTACTTGAGGACTGGGCTCAGCCTGAGGGTCACAATGTGTGTTTGTGACCAATGTGGTCCGCGAGCATGGGCGGCGACTCATGGGCCACACTGGTTTCAACGACACTGATCGTTGGACAACATGCCAACCACAAGGTTTCTTGCCATGGGGAAGGAGTTCTGATTTCTGCATCACCTTCAACCTTGGGCACTGATTGGAGATAAGGTCTAGGTTCTGAAACCTGAAAACCAAGGTTGGGAAGAGATGACGACCTAAGGCCATGGCGGCTGAATGTGCTCAGTGTGCGGCCAGCTGTCTGGGAGGGGCCAGGGGCTCCAGGCTCAGGCTGTGTCAGAAAGGGCATTAGTGCCCTGGTCAGCCTATGTATTTGGGGTACAGCCAAGGTCGGTGCAGGTAGATCCTCATTTGGGGTTACTGGGTAGCCCCAGAGGACAAAGTTTTTCTTCTGGAGGGCCGGCAGAGTGCTGCATTGTAGTTCTGGATTGCCAAACTGGACGGCTTGTGGGCAAGTAGTCTGACGACAAAAGTCTGAGAACACAAGCTAGGCTTAGGTTTCTCTGTGAGGCCATGGCAGGCACAATCTACAGACCTGAATCGAGATCTCGTGCATCTGAAGTCAGCGCGAGGATCAGACGATCGCTCAGGTTGGAGTTTCTGTCCCTGATGGCCCCTTCATGAATGGGGGGGGGCATCACGAGGCCATGGGTGTTTTCCCACGATGGGAGTTGTGAGAAGCTGTAACTGCAGGGAGTCTTCTGCAGGACAATTGAGACCTGTTGCTTGGCTCCAGGCCAATGATTCTGAGCAGGGTTCTAAGGATGGATGGCTGGGTAGCCCACCTCGCATTCCAATTGTCTCCTAGCAACAAGACAGGTTAGAACTCCTGGATCTGTGGGGAGCAACCGAAAACGCTGAGTTGAAATGGACACCCCTGGGGATGGGTCCTAACGTGCTTTTGTATCTATGGAGACCTTGGAATGAAGCGGTGGCACTGGGGCCCTAAAGAGTTCTCCTAAACAGAGGCTTTGACACAGCTCCAACGTGCAAATTTCCCATGTGTAGATGAGATGTTTTCTGATGGGTGAGTCAAGAAACAGCTATATGCTGCTTTTGAAATCCAGGCCTCTGAGGAGAGATGCCTGGAAACCAAAGCAATGGATCTGATTAGTTCCTAGGGGCCTTTTCTTTCCTTTTTACCTCTGGGGACATCTGTCTATGGGTCTGAGTGCAGGTAGGTGCTCACTTGGGCTCAGAATGCCCCAGTTTTTGATGGGAAGCCACCACTATTGAGATGGAGCAGGGACTTTGGAGGTTTATCCTATTAGAAGGGTTGTGGCCATTGGAATGGGCACACACAATTCCCTTGGAGAGGGCAAGTACAGTCCTCTGGTTTGGCTCCAGGGGCCCGAGCCTGTAGGTTGTGTAGGCCAGGGCTGTTTGGACAGTTGTCTGAAAACCAAACTCGGCTTATGTTTCGGTCATAGGTATGGCAGGAATGATCTACAGACCATGAGGAGAACTCTTCGGGATTTGGAAGAAGGGCGAGTGTGAGGCTCCTGCTCAAGTTTTTGTCTCTGGATATCGTGTCACTCATGGTCGTGGAATTTCTGGGTGACTTCATGGGAAATGGACGAGTCTTACTCTCTGGTGGTTTGGTCCCGTCCAAAGAGTTTGGGGTCATTCTGTGGGCTGGAAGAAGTCCGTTTTTTTTTTTTGTTGTTGTTGTTGTTGTTTTCTTTTTTAACCTCAGGTGTCCCACCAAATGATGGATTCCAGAGTAGAGTCCTGGGGAGGGGCGCCTGTACAATCAGAAATCTGGTTAAAAATTGGGGCCTAGGGACATGTCAAGCCCATTATGACATCAAATGGTTCAGCCACTGAGAGGACTTACTAGAGGACAGGACTCATGCTGAGGGTCACAATGCGTGTGTATGCCCTCATCGCACTCAAGAATGGGCGGGGCCTCAGGGTGAATGCTGGTTTCTCCTACACTGAACGTGCCAACCACAAGGATTCTTGCCATGGGTAAGGAGGAGTTCTGATTTCTGCATCCCACTCACCCCTGGGCAGTGATTGGAGATAAGGTCTCGGTTCTGAAGCCTGAAAACTGAGGTAGGGAAGAGATGATGACCTAAGGCCATGGCGGGTTTTATGTGTTCAGTGTGCGGTCAGCTTTCTGGCTGTTGGTCAGGAGGTCCGGACTCAGGTTGTGTTCGACAGTGCATTTGTGCCCAGGTTAGACTATATAATTTGGTTAAAGTCGAGTTCTGTGTAGGTTTACCCTCATTTAAGGTGCCTGGGCAGCTCATGAGGCAATCATTTTTTTTCTAGAGGGCAGGCAGAGTGCTGCATTGTGGGTCCGGAATTGCCAAACTTGAGGGCTTCGGGGCCAGGAGTGTGAGGACGGAAGTCTGAGAAGACAAGCTAGACTTGGGTTTCAGGGCGAGGGCACGGCAGGTACCCCCTGCAGATCTGAACCAATATCTCATGCATCTGAAGATAGGGCGAGGATCAGACGTTGGCTCAGTTTGGAGTTTCTGAGTAAGACGGCTGCTTCATGAAAAGAGCGGAATCTCGAGGCCATTGAGGTTTTCCAACGTTGGGAGTTGTGGGATGCCCCCTTCAAGGATTCCTTCTGCGGGACAATTGAGACCTGTTGGACAGCTCCAGGACATCCCATATGGAATGACTCCAGAGCACCGTTCGCGGATGGATGCCTGGGAAGCCCGCCTCGCATTCCAATTGTCTCCTAGCAACAAGACAGTTTAGATCTGATGCCTCTGCCGGAGCAACCGGGGTGGCTGAGTTGAAATGGACTTTCCTGAGGATGGGTCCTAATGTGATTTTGTGTCCATGAGGGCCTTGGAATGGGGCGGTGGCACCGGGACCCTGAAGTACTCTCCTAAGATTTGGACATGGCTCCCATGCACAGGTTTCCTTGTGGAGACGAGATGAGTTCTGATGGGTGCCTCAGGAAAACCCCTATGCTCATATTGGAATCAGGCTTTTGAGGAAACATGCCTGTAACCCAAAGCAATGGATCCTATTATGGCCTAGGGTCCTGTCTGGTTCAATCTTCTTCTCTGGGGACATCCATCTATGGTATGAGTGGATGTCGATTATCAGCTGGTGTCAGACAGCCCTTGTTTGTTCCGGGCGACTACACTATTGGGATGGCCTCAGGGACTTTGGAGATTTCTCCTAATTTGTACTATTTTGGACCATGTAATGGGCAGAATTCCCATGGATTGGTAGGCACAGTCCTAATGTGTGGCTCCAGGGGCCCAGCCTGCAGGGTGGTTGCCCCAAGACTTTGAGGACAGAAGTCTGAAAACACAAACTCAGCTTAGATTTGGGGACGTAGGTATGGCAGGCCCGATCTACAAACCATGAGAAGAACTCTTCCGGATATGAAGAAAGTGCTAGTCTGAGGCGCTTGCTCAGGCTTTTATCTCTGGATTTTGTATCAGCGATGGCCGTGGAATGTCGGGGAGGCCTCATGGGCCATGGAGGAATCTTCCTCTCTGAGGATTTGGCCCGATTCCCAATTGCTTTTCGTCAATCTGTGGGATGGGAGGACTCATTTCAGTTTTGTTACCTCAGGTGTCCCACCAAAAGAGGAATTCCAAAGCCAAGCCGTGGGGAAGACTGAAGGGACAACCCGAACTATGGTTAAAAATTGGGGCCTAGGGGCATGGCAAGCCCATATGCTATCTCTTCATCCAGCCACTGAGTGGCCTTACTTGAGGACTGGGCTCAGCCTGAGGGTCACAATGTGTGTTTGTGACCAATGTGGTCCGCGAGCATGGGCGGGGCCTCATGGGCCACACTGGTTTCAACGACACTGATCGTTGGACAACATGCCAACCACAAGGTTTCTTGCCATGGGGAAGATGTTCTGATTTCTGCATCACCTTCAACCTTGGGCACTGATTGGAGATAAGGTCTAGGTTCTGAAATCTGAAAACCGAGGTTGGGAAGAGATGACGACCTAAGGCCATGGCGGCTGGATGTGCTCAGTGTGCGGCCAGCTGTCTGGGAGGGGCCAGGGGCTCCAGGCTCAGGCTGTGTCAGAAAGGGCATTAGTGCCCTGGTCAGCCTATGTATTTGGGGTACAGCCAAGGTCGGTGCAGGTTGATCCTCATTTGGGGTTACTGGGTAGCCCCAGAGGACAATGTTTTTCTTCTGGAGGGCCGGCAGAGTGCTGCATTGTAGTTCTGGATTGCCAAACTGGACGGCTTGTGGGCAAGTAGTCTGACGACAAAAGTCTGAGAACATCAGCTAGGCTTAGGTTTCTCTGTGAGGCCATGGCAGGCACAATCTACAGACCTGAATCGAGATCTCGTGCATGTGAAGTCAGGGCGAGGATCAGACGATCGCTCAGGTTGGAGTTTCTGTCCCTGATGGCCCCTTCATGAATGGGGGGGGGCATCACGAGGCCATGGGTGTTTTCCCACGATGGGAGTTGTGAGAAGCTGTAACTGCAGGGAGTCTTCTGCAGGACAATTGAGACCTGTTGCTTGGCTCCAGGCCAATGATTCTGAGCAGGGTTCTAAGGATGGATGGCTGGGTAGCCCACCTCGCATTCCAATTGTCTCCTAGCAACAAGACAGGTTAGATCTCCTGGATCTGTGGGGAGCAACCGAGGACGCTGAGTTGAAATGGACACCCCTGGGGATGGGTCCTAACGTGCTTTTGTATCTATGGAGACCTTGGAATGAAGCGGTGGCACTGGGGCCCTAAAGAGTTCTCCTAAACAGAGGCTTTGACACAGCTCCAACGTGCAAATTTCCCATGTGTAGATGAGATGTTTTCTGATGGGTGAGTCAAGAAACAGCTATATGCTGCTTTTGAAATCCAGGCCTCTGAGGAGAGATGCCTGGAAACCAAAGCAATGGATCTGATTAGTGCCTAGGGGCCTTTTCTTTCCTTTTTACCTCTGGGGACATCTGTCTATGGGTCTGAGTGCAGGTAGGTGCTCACTTGGGCTCAGAATGCCCCTGTTTTTCCTGGGAAGCCACCACTATTGAGATGGAGCAGGGACTTTGGAGGTTTATCCTATTAGAAGGTTTGTGGCCATTGGAATGGGCACACACAATTCCCTTGTAGAGGGCAAGTACAGTCCTCTGGTTTGGCTCCAGGGGCCCGAGCCTGTAGGTTGTGTATGCCAGGGCTGTTTGGACAGTTGTCTGAAAACACAAACTCGGCTTATGTTTCGGGTCATAGGTATGGCAGGACTGATGTACAGACCATGAGGAGAACTCTTCGGGATTTGAAAGAAGGGCGAGTGTGAGGCTCTGCTCAAGTTTTTTTCTCTGGATATCGTGTCACTCATGGTCGTGGAATTTCTGGGTGACTTCATGGGAAATGGACGAGTCTTACTCTCTGGTGGTTTGGTCCCGTCCAAAGAGTTTGGGGTCATTCTGTGGGCTGGAAGAAGTCCGTTTTTTTTTTTTTGTGTGTTGTTGTTGTTTTCTTTTTTAACCTCAGGTGTCCCACCAAATGATGGATTCCAGAGTAGAGTCCTGGGTAGGGGCGCCTGGACAATCAGAAATCTGGTTAGAAATTGGGGCCTAGGGACATGTCAAGCCCATTATGACATCAAATGGTTCAGCCACTGAGAGGACTTACTAGAGGACAGGACTCATGCTGAGGATCACAATGCATGTGTATGCCCTCATTGCACTCAAGAATGCGCGGGGCCTCAGGGTGAATGCTGGTTTCTCCTACACTGAACGTGCCAACCACAAGGATTCTTGCCATGGGTAAGGAGGAGTTCTGATTTCTGCATCCCACTCACCCCTGGACAGTAATTGGAGATAAGGTCTCGGTTCTGAAGCCTGAAAACTGAGGTAGGGAAGAGATGATGACCTAAGGCCATGGCGGGTTTTATGTGTTCAGTGTGCGGTCAGCTTTCTGGCTGTTGGTCAGGAGGTCCGGACTCAGGTTGTGTTCGACAGTGCATTTGTGCCCAGGTTAGACTATATAATTTGGTTAAAGTCGAGTTCTGTGTAGGTTTACACTCATTTAAGGTGCCTGGGCAGCTCATGAGGCAATAATTTTTTTTTCTAGAGGGCAGGCAGAGTGCTGCATTGTGGGTCCGGAATTGCCAAACTTGAGGGCTTCGGGGCCAGGAGTGTGAGGACGGAAGTCTGAGAAGACAAGCTAGACTTGGGTTTCAGGGCGAGGGCACGGCAGGTACCCCCTGCAGATCTGAACCAATATCTCATGCATCTGAAGATAGGGCGAGGATCAGACGTTGGCTCAGGTTGGAGTTTCTGAGTAAGACGGCTGCTTCATGAAAAGAGCGGAATCTCGAGGCCATTGAGGTTTTCCCACGTTGGGAGTTGTGGGATGCCCCCTTCAAGGATTCCTTCTGCGGGACAATTGAGACCTGTTGGACAGCTCCAGGACATCCCATATGGAATGACTCCAGAGCACCGTTCGCGGATGGATGCCTGGGAAGCCCGCCTCGCATTCCAATTGTCTCCTAGCAACAAGACAGTTTAGATCTGATGCCTCTGCCGGAGCAACCGGGGTGGCTGAGTTGAAATGGACTTTCCTGAGGATGGGTCCTAATGTGATTTTGTGTCCATGAGCGCCTTGGAATGGGGCGGTGGCACCGGGACCCTGAAGTACTCTCCTAAGATTTGGACATGGCTCCCATGCACAGGTTTCCTTGTGGAGACGAGATGAGTTCTGATGGGTGCCTCAGGAAAACCCCTATGCTCATATTGGAATCAGGCATTTGAGGACACATGCCTGTAACCCAAAGCAATGGATCCTATTATAGCCTAGGGAACTGTCTGGTTCAATCTTCTTCTCTGGGGACATCCATCTATGGTATGAGTGGAGGGCGATTATCAGCTGGTGTCAGACAGCCCTTGTTTGTTCCGGGCGAACTACACTATTGGGATGGCCTCAGGGACTTTGCAGGTTTCTTCTAATTTGTACTATTTTGGACCATGTAATGGGCAGAATTCCCATGGATTGGTAGGCACAGTCCTAATGTGTGGCTCCAGGGGCCCAGCCTGCAGGGTGGTTGCCCCAAGACTTTGAGGACAGAAGTCTGAAAACACAAACTCAGCTTAGATTTGGGGACGTAGGTATGGCAGGCCCGATCTACAAACCATGAGAAGAACTCTTCAGGATATGAAGAAAGTGCTAGTCTGAGGCGCTTGCTCAGGCTTTTGTCTCTGGATTTTGTATCAGCGATGGCCGTGGAATGTCGGGGAGGCCTCATGGGCCATGGAGGAATCTTCCTCTCTGAGGATTTGGCCCGATTCCCAATTGCTTTTCGTCAATCTGTGGGATGGGAGGACTCATTTCAGTTTTGTTACCTCAGGTGTCCCACCAAAAGAAGAATTCCAAATCCAAGCCGTGGGGAAGACTGAAGGGACAACCCAAACTATGGTTAAAAATTGGGGCCTAGGGGCATGGCAAGCCCAATATGCTATCTCTTCATCCAGCCACTGAGCGGCCTTACTTGAGGACTGGGCTCAGCCTGAGAGTCACAATGTGTGTTTGTGACCAATGTGGCCCGCGAGCATGGGCGGGGCCAAATGGGCCACACTGGTTTGAACTACAGTGAACGTTGGACAACATGCCAACCACAAGGTTTCTTGCCATGGGAAGGAGTTCTGATTTCTGCATCACCTTCAACCCTGGGCACTGATTGGAGATAAGGTCTAGGTTCTGAAACCTGAAAATCGACGTTGTGAAGAGATGAAGACCTAAGGCCATGGCGGCTGGATGTGCTCAGTGTGCGGCCAGCTGTCTGGGAGGGGCCAGGGGCTCCAGGCTCAGGCTGTGTCAGAAAGGACATTAGTGCCCTGGTCAGCCTATGCATTTGGGGTACAGCCATGGTCGGTGCAGGTTGATCCTCATTTGGGGTTACTGGGTAGCCCCAGAGGACAATGTTTTTCTTCTGGAGGGTCGGCAGAGTGCTGCATTGTAGTTGTGGATTGCCAAACTGGAGGGCTTGTGGGCCAGTAGTCTGACGACAAAAGTCTGAGAACACAAGCTAGGCTTAGGTTTCTGGTGAGGCCATGGCAGGCACAATCTACAGACCTGAATCGAGATCTCGTGCATCTGAAGTCAGCGCGAGGATCAGACGATCGCTCAGGTTGGAGTTTCTGTCCCTGATGGCCCCTTCATGAATGGGGGTGGGGGCATCACGAGGCCATGGGTGTTTTCCCACGATGGGAGTTGTGAGAAGCTCCAAACTGCAGAGAGTCTTCTGCAGGACAATTGAGACCTGTTGTTTGGCTCCAGGCCAATGACTCTGAGCAGGGTTCTAAGGATGGATGGCTGGGTAGCCCACCTCGCATTCCAATTGTCTCCTAGCAACAAGACAGGTTAAATGTCCTGGATCAGTGGGGAGCAACCGAGGACGCTGTGTTGAAATGGACACTCCTAAGGATGGGTCCTAATGTGCTTTTGTGTCTATGGAGACCTTGGAATGAAGAGGTGGCACTGGTGCCCTAAAGGGTTCTCCTAAACAGAGGCTTTGACACAGCTCCAACGTGCAAGTTTCCCATGTGTAGATGAGATGTTTTCTGATGGGTGAGTCAAGAAACAACTATATGCTGCTTTTGAAATCCAGGAATCTGAGGAGAGATGCCTGGAAACCAAAGCAATGGATCTGATTAGTGCCTAGGGGCCTGTTCTTTCCTTTTTACCTCTGGGGACATCTGTCTATGGGTCTGAGTGCAGGTAGGTGCTCTGTAGGGCTCAGATTGCCCCTGTTTTTCCTGGGAAGCCACCACTTTTGATATGGATCAGGGACTTTGGAGGTTTATCCTATTAGAAGGGTTGTGGCCATTGGAATGGGCACACACAATTCCCTTGGAGAGGGCAAGTACAGTCCTCAGGTTTGGCTCCAGGGGCCTGAGCCTGTAGGTTGTGTAGGCCAGGGCTGTTTGGACAGTTGTCTGAAAACACAAACTCGGCTTATGTTTCGGGTCATAGGTATCGCAGGACTGATCTACAGACCATGAGGAGAACTCTTCGGGATTTGAAAGAAGGGCGAGTGAGGCTCCTGCTCAAATTTTTGTCTCTTGATATTGTGTCACTCATGGTCGTGGAATTTCTGTGTGACTTCATGGGAAATGGACGAGTCTTACTCTCTGGTGGTTTGGCCCCGTCCAAAGAGATTGGGGTCATTCTGTGAGCTGGAAGACGTCCGTTTTTTTTTTTTTTTGTTGTTGTTGTTTTCTTTTTTAACCTCAGGTGTCCCACCAAATGAGGGATTCCAGAATAGACACCTGGGGAGCGGCGACTGGACAGTCACAAATCTGGTTAAAAATTGGGGCCTAGTGACATGTCAAGCCCATTATGACATCTAAAGGTCCAGCTACTGAGAGGACTTACTAGAGGACAGGACTCATGCTGAGGGTCACAATGCGTGTGTATGCCCTCGTCGCACTCAAGAATGGGCGGGGCCTCAGGGTGAATGCTGGTTTCTCCTACACTGAACATTGGACAACGTGCCAACCACAAGGGTTCTTGCCATGGGTAAGGAGGAGTTCTGATTTCTGCATAACATTCACCCCTGGGCAGTGATTGGAGATAAGGTCTCGGTTCTGAAGCCTGAAAACTGAGGTAGGGAAGAGATGATGACCTAAGGCCATGGCGGGTTTTATGTGCTCAGTGTGCGGTCAGCTTTCTGGGTGTTGGTCAGGAGGTCCGGGCTCAGGTTGTGTTCGACAGTGCATTAGTGCCCAGGTTAGACTATATAATTTGGGCAAGGTCGAGAGCTGTGTTGGTTTATCCTCATTTAAGGTGCCTGGGCAGCTCATGAGGCAATAATTTTTTTTTTCTAGAGGGCCAGGAGATTGCTGCATTGTGGGTCCGGAATTGCCAAATTTTAGGACTTCGGGGCCATGAGTTTGAGGACGGAAGTGTGAGAAGACAAGCTAGACCTGGGTTTCAGGGCGAGGGCACGACTGGTACCCCCTGCAGATCTGAACCAATATCTCATGCTTCTGAAGTCAGAGCGAGGATCAGACGTTGGCTCAGGTTGGAGTTCCTGTGCATGACGGCCGCTTTATGAAGGGAGCGGAATCTCGGGGCCATTGAGGTTTTCCCGCGTTGGGAGTTGTGGGATGCCCCCTTCAAGGATTCCTTCTGCGGGCCAATTGAGACCTGTTGGACAGCTCCAGGACATCCCATATGGAATGACTCCAGAGCACCATTCGCGGATGGATGCCTGGGAAGCCCGCCTCGCATTCAAATTGTCTCCTAGCAACAAGACAGTTTTGATCTGATGGCTCTGCCGGAGCAACCGGGGTGGCTGAGTTGAAATGGACTTTCCTGAGGATGGGTCCTAATGTGTTTTTGTGTCCATGAGGGCCTTGGAATGGGGCGGTGGCACCGGGACCCTGAAGTACTCTCCTAAGCTTTGGACATGGCTCCCATGCACAGGTTTCCTTGTGGAGACGAGATGAGTTCTGATGGGTGCCTCAGGAAAACCCCTATGCTCATATTGGAATCAGGCTTTTGAGGACACATGCCTGTAACCCAAAGCAATGGATCCTATTATGGCCTAGGTTCCTGTCTGGTTCAATCTTCTTCTCTGGGGACATCCATCTATGGTATGAGTGGAGGTCGATTATCAGCTGGCGTTAGACAGCCCTTGTTTGTTCCGGGCGACCAAATCTATTGTGATGGCCTCAGGGACTTTGGAGGTTTATCCTAATTTGTACGATTTTGGACCATGGAATGGGCAGAATTCCCATGGATTGGTAGGCACAGTCCTAATGTGTGGCTCCAGGCGCCCAGCCTGGAGCGTTTGTGGCCCAAGACTTTGAGGACAGAAGTCTGAAAACACAAACTCAGCTTAGGTTTGGGGATGTAGGTATGGCAGGCCCGATCTACAAACCATGAGAAGAACTCTTCAAGATATGAAGAAATTGCGAGTCTGAGGCGCTTGCTCAGGCTTTTGTCTCTGGATTTTGTATCAGCGATGGCCGTGGAATGTCGGGGAGGCCTCATGGGCCATGGTCGAATCTTCCTCTCTGAGGATTTGGCCCGATTCCCAATTGCTTTTCGTCAATCTGTGGGATGGGAGGACTCATTTCAGTTTTGTTACCTCAGGTGTCCCACCAAAAGAGGAATTCCAAAGCAAAGCCGTGGGGAAGACTGAATGGACAACCCGAACTATGGTTAAAAATTGGGGCCTACGGGTATGGCAAGCCCAATATGCTATCTCTTCATCCAGCCACTGAGTGGCCTTACTTGAGGACTGGGCTCAGCCTGAGGGTCACAATGTGTGTTTGTGACCAATGTGGCCCGCGAGCATGGGCGGGGCCTCATGGGCCACACTGGTTTCAACGACACTGAACGTTGGACAACATGCCAACCACAAGGTTTCTTGCCATGGGGAAGTAGTTCTGATTTCTGCATCACCTTCAACCTTGGGCACTGAATGGAGATAAGGTCTAGGTTCTGAAACCTGAAAACCGAGGTTGGGAAGAGATGACGACCTAAGGCCATGGCAGCTGGATGTGCTCAGTGTGCGGCCAGCTGTCTGGGAGGGGCCAGGGGGTCCATGCTCAGGCTGTGTCAGAAAGGGCATTAGTGACCTGGTCAGCCTATGTATTTGGGGTAATGCCAATGTCGGTGCAGGTTGATCCTCATTTGGGGTTACTGGGTAGCCCCAGAGGACAATGTTTTTCTTCTGGAGTGCAGGCAGAGTGCTCCATTGTATTTCTGGATTTCCAAATGAAGGGCTTGTGGGCCAGTAGTCTGACGACAAATGTCTAAGAACACAAGCTAGGCTTAGGTTTCTTGGTGAGGCTATGGCAGGCACAATCTAAGACCTGAATCGAGATCTCGTGCATCTGAAGTCAGGGCGAGGATCAGACGATCGCTCAGGTTGGAGTTTCTGTCCCTGATGGCCCCTTCATGAATGAAGGGGCATCATGAGGCCATGGGGGTTTTCCCACTATGGGAGTTGTGAGAAGCTCCAAACTGCAGAGAGTCTTCTGCAGGACAATTGAGACCTGTTGTTTGGCTCCAGGCCAATGATTCTGAGCAGGGTTCTAAGGATGGATGGCTGGGTAGCCCACCTCGCATTCCAATTGTCTCCTAGCAACAAGACAGGTTAGATCTCCTGGATCTGTGGGCAGCTACCGAGGATGCTGAGTTGAAATGGACACCCCTGGGGATGGGTCCTAATGTGCTTTTGTGTCTATGGAGACCTTGGAATGAAGCGGTGGCACTGGGGCCCTAAAGGGTTCTCCTAAACAGAGGCTTTGACACAGCTCCAACGTGCAAGTTTCCAATGTGTAGATGAGATGTTTTCATATGGTTAATTAAGAAATAGCTATATGCTACTTTTGAAATCCAGGCTCTGAGGAGAGATGCCTGGAAATCAAAGCAATGGATCTGATTAGTGCCTAGTGTTCTTTCCTTTTTACCTCTGGGGACATCTGTCTATGGGTCTGAGTGCAGGTAGGTGCTCATTTGGGCTCAGATTGCCCCTGTTTTCCCTGGGAAGCCACCACTTTTGAGATGGATCAGGGACTTTGGAGGTTTATCCTATTAGAAGGGTTGTGGCCATAGGAATGGGCACAAACAATTCCCTTGGAGAAGGCAAGTACATTCCTCAGGTTTGGCTCCAGGGGCCTGAGCCTGTAGGCTGTGTAGGCCAGGGCTGTTTAGACAGTTGTCTGAAAACAAACTCAGCTTAGGTTTGGGGTCGTAGGTATGGCAGGCCCGATCTACAAACCATGAGAAGAACTCTTCAGGATATGAAGAAAGTGCGAGTCTGAGTCGCTTGCTCAGGCTTTTGTCCCTGGATTTTGTATCAGCGATGGCCGTGGAATGTCGGCCAGGCCTCATGGGCCATGGACGAATCTTCCTCTCTGAGAATTTGGCCCGATTCCCAATTGCTTTTCGTCAATCTGTGGGATGGGAGGACTCATTTCAGGTTTGTTACCTCAGGTGTCCCACCAAAAGAGGAATTCCAAAGCAAAGCCGTGGGGATGACTGAAGGGACAACCCGAACTATGGTTAAAAATTGGGGCCTAGGGGCATGGCAAGCCCAATATGCTATCTCTTCATCCAGCCACTGAGTGGCCTTACTTGAGGACTGGGCTCAGCCTGAGGGTCACAATGTGTGTTTGTGACCAATGTGGCCCGCGAGCATGGGCGGGGCCTTATGGGCCACACTGGTTTCAACGACACTGAACGTTGGACAACATGCCAACCACAAGGTTTCTGCCATGGGGAAGGAGTTCTGATTTCTGCATCACCTTCACCCTTGGGCATGATTGGAGATTAGGTCTAGGTTCTGAAACCTGAAAACCGAGGTTGGGAAGAGATGACGACCTAAGGCCATGGAGGCTCGATGTGCTCAGTGTGCGGCCAGCTGTCTGGGACGGGCCAGGGAGTCCAGGCTCAGGCTGTGTCAGAAAGGGCATTAGTGCCCTGGTCAGCCTATGTATTTGGGGTACAGCCAAGGTCGGTGTAGGTTGATCCTCATTTGGGGTTACTGGGTAGCCCCAGAGGACAATGTTTTTCTTCTGGTGGGCCGGCAAGTGCTGCATTGTAGTTCTGGATTGCCAAACTGGAGGGCTTTTGGGCCAGTAGTCTGACGACAAAGTCTGAGAACACAAGCTAGGCCTAGGTTTCTCGGTGAGGCGATGGCAGGCACAATCTACAGACCTGAATCGAGATCTCGTACATCTGAAGTCAGGGCGAGGATCAGACGATCGCTCAGGTTGGAGTTTCTGTCCCTGATGGCCCCTTCATGAATGGGGGGGGCATCACGAGGCCATGGGTGTTTTCCCACGATGGGAGTTGTGAGAAGCTGCAAACTGCAGAGAGTCTTCTGCAGGTCAATTGAGACCGTTCCTTGGCTCCAGGCCAATGATTCTGAGCAGGGTTCTAAGGATGGATGGCTGCGTAGCCCACCTCGCATTCCAATTGTCTCCTAGCAACAAGACAGGTTAGATCTCCTGGATCTGTGGGGAGCAACCGAGGACGCTGTGTTGAAATGACACCCCTAAGGATGGGTCCTAATGTGCTTTCTTGTCTATGGAGACCTTGGAATGAAGAGGTGGCACTGGTGCCCTAAAGTGTTCTCCTAAACAGAGGCTTTGACACAGCTCCAACGTGCAAGTTTCCCATGTGTAGATGAGATGTTTTCTGATGGGTGAGTCAAGAAACATCTATATGCTGCTTTTGAAATCCAGGCCTCTGAGGAGAGATGCCTGGAAACCAAAGCAATGGATCTGATTAGTGCCTAGGGGCCTGTTCTTTCCTTTTTACCTCTGGGGACATCTGTCTATGGGTCTGAGTGCAGGTAGGTGCTCATTTGGGCTCAGATTGCCCCTGTTTTTCCTGGGAAGCCACCACTATTGAGATGGATCAGGGACTTTGGAGGTTTATCCTATTAGAAGGGTTGTGGCCATTGGAATGGGCACACACAATTCCCTTGGAGAGGGCAAGTACAGTCCTCAGGTTTGAATGCTGGGGCCTGAACCTATAGGTTGTGTAGGCCAGGGCTGTTTGGACAGTTGTCTGAAAACACAAACTCGGCTTATGTTTCGGGTCATAGGTATGGCAGGACTGATGTACAGACCATGAGGAGAACTCTTCGTGATTTGAAAGAAGGGCTAGTGTGAGGCTCTGCTCTAGTTTTTGTCTCTGGATATCGTGTCACTCATGGTCGTGGAATTTCTGGGAGACTTTATGGGAAATGGACGAGTCTTACTCTCTGGTGGTTTGGCCCCGTCCAAAGAGATTGGGGTCATTCTGTGGGCTGGAAGAAGTCCGTTTTTTTTGTTGTTGTTGTTGTTGTTGTTGTTTTCTTTTTTAACCTCAGGTGTCCCACCAAATGAGGGATTCCAGAGTAGAGCCCTGGGGAGGGGCGACTGGACAGTCACAAATCTGGTTAAAAATTGGGGCCTAGTGACATGTCAAGCCCATTATGACATCTAAAGGTCCAGCCACTGAGAGGACTTACTAGAGGACAGGACTCATGCTGAGGGTCACAATGCGTGTGTATGCCCTCGTCGCACTAAAGAATGGGCGGGGCCTCAGGGTGAATGCTGGTTTCTCCTACACTGAACGTTGGACAACGTGCCAACCACAAGGGTTCTTGCCATGGGTAAGGAGGAGTTCTGATTTCTGCATAACATTCACCCCTGGGCAGTGATTGGAGATAAGGTCTCGGTTCTGAAGCCTGAAAACTGAGGTAGGGAAGAGATGATGACCTAAGGCCATGGCGGGTTTTATGTGCTCAGTGTGCAGTCAGCTTTCTGGGTGTTGGTCAAGAGGTCCGGGCTCAGGTTGTGTTCGATAGTGCATTAGTGCCCAGGTTAGACTATATAATTTGGGCAAGTTCGAGAGCTGTGTAGGTTTATCCTCATTTAAGGTGCCTGGGCAGCTCATGAGGCAATAATTTTTTTTTTTTTCTAGAGGGCCGGGAGAGTGCTGCATTGTGGGTCCGGAATTGCCAAATTTCAGGACTTCGGGGCCAGGAGTTTGAGGACGCAAGTGTGAGAAGACAAGCTAGACATGGGTTTCAGGGCGAGGGCACGACAGGTACCCCCTGCAGATCTGAACCACTATCTCATGCTTCTGAAGTCAGGGAGAGGATCAGACGTTGGCTCAGGTTGGAGTTCCTGTGCATGACGGCCGCTTTATGAAGGGAGCGGAATCTCGGGGCCATTGAGGTTTTCCCACGTTGGGAGTTGTGGGATGCCCCCTTCAAGGATTCCTTCTGCGGGACAATTGAGACCTGTTGGACAGCTCCAGGACATCCCATATGGAATGACTCCAGAGCACCGTTCGCGGATGGATGCCTGGGAAGCCCGCCTCGCATTCCAATTGTCTCCTAGCAACAAGACAGTTTTGATCTGATGGCTCTGCCGGAGCAACCGGGGTGGCTGAGTTGAAATGGACTTTCCTGAGGATGGGTCCTAATGTGTTTTTGTGTCCATGAGGGCCTTGGAATGGGGCGGTGTCACCGGAACCCTGAAGTACTCTCCTAAGCTTTGGACATGGCTCCCATGCACAGGTTTCCTTGTGGAGACGAGATGAGTTCTGATGGGTGCCTCAGGAAAACCCCTATGCTCGTATTGGAATCAGGCTTTTGAGGACACATGCCTGTAACCCAAAGCAATGGATCCTATTATGGCCTAGGGTCCTGTCTGGTTCAATCTTCTTCTCTGGGGACATCCATCTATGGTATGAGTGGATGTCGATTATCAGCTGGTGTCAGACAGTCCTTGTTTGTTCCGGGCGACCTACACTATTGGGATGGCCTCAAGGACTTTGGAGGTTTCTCCTAATCTGTACGATTTTAGACCATGGAATGGGCAGAATTCCCATGGATTGGTAGGCACAGTCCTAATGTGTGGCTCCAGGCGCCCAGCCTGGAGCGTGTGTGGCCCAAGACTTTGAGGACAGAAGTCTGAAAACACAAACTCAGCTTAGGTTTGGGGACATAGGTATGGCAGGCCCGATCTACAAACCATGAGAAGAACTCTTCAAGATATGAAGAAATTGCGAGTCTGAGGCACTTGCTCAGGCTTTTGTCTCTGGATTTTGTATCAGTGATGGCCGTGGAATGTCGGGGAGGCCTCATGGGCCATGGTCGAATCTTCCTCTCTGAGGATTTGGCCCAATTCCCAATTGCTTTTCGTCAATCTGTGGGATGGGAGGACTCATTTCAGTTTTGTTACCTCAGGTGTCCCACCAAAAGAGGAATTCCAAAGCAAAGCCGTGGGGAAGACTGAATGGACAACCCGAACTATGGTTAAAAATTGGGGCCTAGGGGCATGGCCAGCCCAATATGCTATCTCTTCATCCAGCCACTGAGTGGCCTTACATGAGGACTGGGCTCAGCCTGAGGGTCACAATGTGTGTTTGTGACCAATGTGGCCCGCGAGCATGGGCGGGGCCTCATGGGCCACACTGGTTTCAACGACACTGAACGTTGGACAACATGCCAACCTCAAGGTTTCTTGCCATGGGGAAGGAGTTCTGATTTCTGCATCACCTTCAACCTTGGGCACTGATTGGAGATAAGGTCTAGGTTCTGAAACCTGAAAACCGAGGTTGGGAAGAGATGACGACCTAAGGCCATGGCAGCTGGATGTGCTCAGTGTGCGGCCAGCTGTCTGGGAGGGGCCAGGGGGTCCAGGCTCAGGCTGTGTCAGAAAGGGCATTAGTGATCTGGTCAGCCTATGTATTTGGGGTAATGCCAATGTCGGTGCAGGTTGATCCTCATTTGGGGTTACTGGGTAGCCCCAGAGGACAATGTTTTTCTTCTGGAGGGCCGGCAGAGTGCTCCATTGTATTTCTGGATTTCCAAATGAAGGGCTTGTGGGCCAGTAGTCTGACGACAAATGTCTAAGAACACAAGCTAGGCTTAGGTTTCTTGGTGAGGCTATGGCAGGCACAATCTACAGACCTGAATCGAGATCTCGTGCTTCTGAAGTCAGGGTGAGGATCAGACGATCGCTCAGGTTGGAGTTTCTGTCCCTGATGGCCCCTTCATGAATGGGGGGGCATCATGAGGCCATGGGGGTATTCCCACTATGGGAGTTGTGAGAAGCTCCAAACTGCAGAGAGTCTTCTGCAGGACAATTGAGACCTGTTGTTTGGCTCCATGCCAATGATTCTGAGCAGGGTTCTAAGGATGGATGGCTGGGTAGCCCACCTCGCATTCCAATTGTCTCTTAGCAACAAGACAGGTTAGATCTCCTGGATCTGTGGGCAGCTACCGAGGATGCTGAGTTGAAATGGACACCCCTGGGGATGGGTCCTAATGTGCTTTTGTGTCTATGGAGACCTTGGAATGAAGCGGTGGCACTGGGGCCCTAAAGGGTTCTCCTAAACAGAGGCTTTGACACAGCTCCAACGCGCAAGTTTCCCATCTGTAGATGAGATGTTTTCTTATGGGTGAATTAAGAAATAGCTATATGCTGCTTTTGAAATCCAGGCTCTGAGGAGAGATGCCTGGAAATCAAAGCAATGGATCTGATTAGTGCCTAGGGGCCTGTTCTTTCCTTTTTACCTCTGGGGACATCTGTCTATGGGTCTGAGTGCAGGTAGGTGCTCATTTGGGCTCAGATTGCCCCTGTTTTTCCTGGGAAGCCACCACTTTTGAGATGGATCAGGGACTTTGGAGGTTTATCCTATTAGAAGGGTTGTGGCCATAGGAATGGGCACAAACAATTCCCTTGGAGAAGGCAAGTACATTCCACAGGTTTGGCTCCAGTGGCCTGAGCCTGTAGGCTGTGTAGGCCAGGGCTGTTTAGACAGTTGTCTGAAAACAAACTCAGCTTAGGTTTGGGGACGTAGGTATGGCAGGCCCAATCTACAAACCATGAGAAGAACTCTTCAGGATATGAAGAATGTGCGAGTCTGAGTCGCTTGCTCAGGCTTTTGTCCCTGGATTTTGTATCAGCGATGGCCGTGGAATGTCGGCCAGGCCTCATGGGCCATGGACGAATCTTCCTCTCTGAGAATTTGGCCCGATTCCCAATTGCTTTTCGTCATTCTGTGGGATGGGAGGACTCATTTCAGGTTTGTTACCTCAGGTGTCCCACCAAAAGAGGAATTCCAAAGCAAAGCCGTGGGGATGACTGAAGGGACAACCCGAACTATGGTTAAAAATTGGGGCCTAGGGGCATGGCAAGCCCAATATGCTATCTCTTCATCCAGCCACTGAGTGGCCTTACTTGAGGACTGGGCTCAGCCTGAGGGTCACAATGTGTGTTTGTGACCAATGTGGCCCGCGAGCATTGGCGGGGCCTCATGGGCCACACTGGTTTCAACGACACTGAACGTTGGACAACATGCCAACCACAAGGTTTCTGCCATGGGGAAGGAGTTCTGATTTCTGCATCACCTTCAACCTTGGGCATGATTGGAGATTAGGTCTAGGTTCTGAAACCTGAAAACCGAGGTTGGGAAGAGATGACGACCAAAGGCCATGGAGGCTCGATGTGCTCAGTGTGCGGCCAGCTGTCTGGGACGGGCCAGGGAGTCCAGGCTCAGGCGGTGTCAGAAAGGGCATTAGTGCCCTGGTCAGCCTATGTATTTGGGGTACAGCCAAGGTCGGTGTAGGTTGATCCTCATTTGGGGTTACTGGGTAGCCCCAGAGGACAATGTTTTTCTTCTGGAGGGCCAGCAAGTGCTGCATTGTAGTTCTGGATTGCCAAACTGGAGGGCTTGTGGGCCAGTAGTCTGACGACAAAAGTCTGAGAACACAAGCTAGGCTTAGGTTTCTGGGTGAGGCCATGGCAGGCACAATCTACAGACCTGAATCGAGATCTCGTGCATCTGAAGTCAGGGCGAGGATCAGACGATCGCTCAGGTTGGAGTTTCTGTCCCTGATGGCCCCTTCATGAATGGGGGGGGGCATCACGAGGCCATGGGTGTTTTCCCACGATGGGAGTTGTGAGAAGCTGCAAACTGCAGAGAGTCTTCTGCAGGTCAATTGAGACCGTTCCTTGGCTCCAGGCCAATGAATCTGAGCAGGGTTCTAAGGATGGATGGCTGCGTAGCCCACCTCGCATTCCAATTGTCTCCTAGCAACAAGACAGGTTAGATCTCCTGGATCTGTGGGGAGCAACCGAGGACGCTGTGTTGAAATGGACACCCCTAAGGATGGGTCCTAATGTGGTTTTTTGTCTATGGAGACCTTGGAATGAAGAGGTGGCACTGGTGCCCTAAAGTGTTCTCCTAAACAGAGGCTTTGACACAACTCCAACGTGCAAGTTTCCCATGTGTAGATGAGATGTTTTCTGATGGGTGAGTCAAGAAACAGCTATATGCTGCTTTTGAAATCCAGGCCTCTGAGGAGAGATGCCTGGAAACCAAAGCAATGGATCTGATTAGTGCCTAGGGGCCTGTTCTTTCCTTTTTACCTCTGGGGACATCTGTCTATGGGTCTGAGTGCAGGTAGGTGCTCATTTGGGTTCCGATTGCCCCTGTTTTTCCTGGGAAGCCACCACTATTGAGATGGATCAGGGACTTTGGAGGTTTATCCTATTAGAAGGGTTGTGGCCATTGGAATGGGCACACAAAATTCCATTGGAGAGGGCAAGTACAGTCCTCAGGTTTGGCTCCAGGGGCCTGAGCCTGTAGGTTGTGTAGGCCAGGGCTGTTTGGACAGTTGTCTGAAAACACAAACTCGGCTTATGTTTCGGGTCATAGGTATGGCAGGACTGATGTACAGATCATGAGGAGAACTCTTCGGTATTTGAAAGAAGGGCTAGTGTGAGGCTCTGCTCTAGTTTTTGTCTCTGGATATCGTGTCACTCATGGTCGTGGAATTTCTGGGAGACTTTATGGGAAATGGACGAGTCTTACTCTCTGGTGGTTTGGCCCCGTCCAAAGAGATTGGGGTCATTCTGTGGGCTGGAAGAAGTCCGTTTTTTTTTTTTTTGTTGTTGTTGTTGTTGTTGTTTTTTTTTTTTTTAACCTCAGGTGTCCCACCAAATGAGGGATTCCAGAGTAGAGACCTGGGGAGGGGCGACTGGACAGTCACAAATCTGGTTAAAAATTGGGGCCTAGTGACATGTCAAGCCCATTATGACATCTAAAGGTCCAGCCACTGAGAGGACTTACTAGAGGACAGGACTCATGCTGAGGGTCACAATGCGTGTGTATGCCCTCATCGCACTCAAGAATGGGCGGGGCCTCAGGGTGAATGCTGGTTTCTCCTACACTGAACGTGCCAACCACAAGGATTCTTGCCATGGGTAAGGAGGAGTTCTGATTTCTGCATCCCACTCACCCCTGGACAGTAATTGGAGATAAGGTCTCGGTTCTGAAGCCTGAAAACTGAGGTAGGGAAGAGATGATGACCTAAGGCCATGGCGGGTTTTATGTGTTCAGTGTGCGGTCAGCTTTCTGGCTGTTGGTCAGGAGGTCCGGACTCAGGTTGTGTTCGACAGTGCATTTGTGCCCAGGTTAGACTATATAATTTGGTTAAAGTCGAGTTCTGTGTAGGTTTACCCTCATTTAAGGTGCCTGGGCAGCTCATGAGGCAATAATTTTTTTTCTAGAGGGCAGGCAGAGTGCTGCATTGTGGGTCCGGAATTGCCAAACTTGAGGGCTTCGGGGCCAGGAGTGTGAGGACGGAAGTCTGAGAAGACAAGCTAGACTTGGGTTTCAGGGCGAGGGCACGGCAGGTACCCCCTGCAGATCTGAACCAATATCTCATGCATCTGAAGATAGGGCGAGGATCAGACGTTGGCTCAGGTTGGAGTTTCTGAGTAAGACGGCTGCTTCATGAAAAGAGCGGAATCTCGAGGCCATTGAGGTTTTCCCACGTTGGGAGTTGTGGGATGCCCCCTTCAAGGATTCCTTCTGCGGGACAATTGAGACCTGTTGGACAGCTCCAGGACATCCCATATGGAATGACTCCAGAGCACCGTTCGCGGATGGATGCCTGGGAAGCCCGCCTCGCATTCCAATTGTCTCCTAGCAACAAGACAGTTTAGATCTGATGCCTCTGCCGGAGCAACCGGGGTGGCTGAGTTGAAATGGACTTTCCTGAGGATGGGTCCTAATGTGATTTTGTGTCCATGAGGGCCTTGGAATGGGGCGGTGGCACCGGGACCCTGAAGTACTCTCCTAAGATTTGGACATGGCTCCCATGCACAGGTTTCCTTGTGGAGACGAGATGAGTTCTGATGGGTGCCTCAGGAAAACCCCTATGCTCGTATTGGAATCAGGCTTTTGAGGACACATGCCTGTAACCCAAAGCAATGGATCCTATTATGGCCTAAAGTCCTGTCTGGTTCAATCTTCTTCTCTGGGGACATCCATCTATGGTATGAGTGGATGTCGATTATCAGCTGGTGTCAGACAGCCCTTGTTTGTTCCGGGCGACTACACTATTGGGATGGCCTCAGGGACTTTGGAGATTTCTCCTAATTTGTACTATTTTGGACCATGTAATGGGCAGAATTCCCATGGATTGGTAGGCACAGTCCTAATGTGTGGCTCCAGGGGCCCAGCCTGCAGGGTGGTTGCCCCAAGACTTTGAGGACAGAAGTCTGAAAACACAAACTCAGCTTAGATTTGGGGACGTAGGTATGGCAGGCCCGATCTACAAACCATGAGAAGAACTCTTCCGGATATGAAGAAAGTGCTAGTCTGAGGCGCTTGCTCAGGCTTTTATCTCTGGATTTTGTATCAGCGATGGCCGTGGAATGTCGGGGAGGCCTCATGGGCCATGGAGGAATCTTCCTCTCTGAGGATTTGGCCCGATTCCCAATTGCTTTTCGTCAATCTGTGGGATGGGAGGACTCATTTCAGTTTTGTTACCTCAGGTGTCCCACCAAAAGAGGAATTCCAAAGCCAAGCCGTGGGGAAGACTGAAGGGACAACCCGAACTATGGTTAAAAATTGGGGCCTGGGGGCATGGCAAGCCCATATGCTATCTCTTCATCCAGCCACTGAGTGGCCTTACTTGAAGACTGGGCTCAGCCTGAGGGTCACAATGTGTGTTTGTGACCAATGTGGTCCGCGAGCATGGGCGGGGCCTCATGGGCCACACTGGTTTCAACGACACTGATCGTTGGACAACATGCCAACCACAAGGTTTCTTGCCATGGGGAAGATGTTCTGATTTCTGCATCACCTTCAACCTTGGGCACTGATTGGAGATAAGGTCTAGGTTCTGAAATCTGAAAACCGAGGTTGGGAAGAGATGACGACCTAAGGCCATGGCGGCTGGATGTGCTCAGTGTTCGGCCAGCTGTCTGGGAGGGGCCAGGGGCTCCAGGCTCAGGCTGTGTCAGAAAGGGCATTAGTGCCCTGGTCAGCCTATGTATTTGGGGTACAGCCAAGGTCGGTGCAGGTTGATCCTCATTTGGGGTTACTGGGTAGCCCCAGAGGACCATGTTTTTCTTCTGGAGGGCCGGCAGAGTGCTGCATTGTAGTTCTGGATTGCCAAACTGGACGGCTTGTGGGCAAGTAGTCTGACGACAAAAGTCTGAGAACATCAGCTAGGCTTAGGTTTCTCTGTGAGGCCATGGCAGGCACAATCTACAGACCTGAATCGAGATCTCGTGCATGTGAAGTCAGGGCGAGGATCAGACGATCGCTCAGGTTGGAGTTTCTGTCCCTGATGGCCCCTTCATGAATGGGGGGGGGCATCACGAGGCCATGGGTGTTTTCCCACGATGGGAGTTGTGAGAAGCTGTAACTGCAGGGAGTCTTCTGCAGGACAATTGAGACCTGTTGCTTGGCTCCAGGCCAATGATTCTGAGCAGGGTTCTAAGTATGGATGGCTGGGTAGCCCACCTCGCATTCCAATTGTCTCCTAGCAACAAGACAGGTTAGATCTCCTGGATCTGTGGGGAGCAACCGAAAACGCTGAGTTGAAATGGACACCCCTGGGGATGGGTCCTAACGTGCTTTTGTATCTATGGAGACCTTGGAATGAAGCGGTGGCACTGGGGCCCTAAAGAGTTCTCCTAAACAGAGGCTTTGACACAGCTCCAACGTGCAAATTTCCCATGTGTAGATGAGATGTTTTCTGATGGGTGAGTCAAGAAACAGCTATATGCTGCTTTTGAAATCCAGGCCTCAGAGGAGAGATGCCTGGAAACCAAAGCAATGGATCTGATTAGTGCCTAGGGGCCTTTTCTTTCCTTTTTACCTCTGGGGACATCTGTCTATGGGTCTGAGTGCAGGTAGGTGCTCACTTGGGCTCAGAATGCCCCTGTTTTTCCTGGGAAGCCACCACTATTGAGATGGAGCAGGGACTTTGGAGGTTTATCCTATTAGAAGGTTTGTGGCCATTGGAATGGGCACACACAATTCCCTTGTAGAGGGCAAGTACAGTCCTCCTGTTTGGCTCCAGGGGCCCGAGCCTGTAGGTTGTGTATGCCAGGGCTGTTTGGACAGTTGTCTGAAAACACAAACTCGGCTTATGTTTCGGGTCATAGGTATGGCAGGACTGATGTACAGACCATGAGGAGAACTCTTCGGGATTTGAAAGAAGGGCGAGTGTGAGGCTCTGCTCAAGTTTTTTTCTCTGGATATCGTGTCACTCATGGTCGTGGAATTTCTGGGTGACTTCATGGGAAATGGACGAGTCTTACTCTCTGGTGGTTTGGTCCCGTCCAAAGAGTTTGGGGTCATTCTGTGGGCTGGAAGAAGTCCGTTTTTTTTTTTTTTTTTTGTTGTTGTTGTTTTCTTTTTTAACCTCAGGTGTCCCACCAAATGATGGATTCCAGAGTAGAGTCCTGGGTAGGGGCGCCTGGACAATCAGAAATCTGGTTAAAAATTGGGGCCTAGGGACATGTCAAGCCCATTATGACATCAAATGGTTCAGCCACTGAGAGGACTTACTAGAGGACAGGACTCATGCTGAGGGTCACAATGCATGTGTATGCCCTCATTGCACTCAAGAATGCGCGGGGCCTCAGGGTGAATGCTGGTTTCTCCTACACTGAACGTGCCAACCACAAGGATTCTTGCCATGGGTAAGGAGGAGTTCTGATTTCTGCATCCCACTCACCCCTGGACAGTAATTGGAGATAAGGTCTCGGTTCTGAAGCCTGAAAACTGAGGTAGGGAAGAGATGATGACCTAAGGCCATGGCGGGTTTTATGTGTTCAGTGTGCGGTCAGCTTTCTGGCTGTTGGTCAGGAGGTCCGGACTCAGGTTGTGTTCGACAGTGCATTTGTGCCCAGGTTAGACTATATAATTTGGTTAAAGTCGAGTTCTGTGTAGGTTTACACTCATTTAAGGTGCCTGGGAGCTCATGAGGCAATAATTTTTTTTTCTAGAGGGCAGGCAGAGTGCTGCATTGTGGGTCCGGAATTGCCAAACTTGAGGGCTTCGGGGCCAGGAGTGTGAGGACGGAAGTCTGAGAAGACAAGCTAGACTTGGGTTTCAGGGCGAGGGCACGGCAGGTACCCCCTGCAGATCTGAACCAATATCTCATGCATCTGAAGATAGGGCGAGGATCAGACGTTGGCTCAGGTTGGAGTTTCTGAGTAAGACGGCTGCTTCATGAAAAGAGCGGAATCTCGAGGCCATTGAGGTTTTCCCACGTTGGGAGTTGTGGGATGCCCCCTTCAAGGATTCCTTCTGCGGGACAATTGAGACCTGTTGGACAGCTCCAGGACATCCCATATGGAATGACTCCAGAGCACCGTTCGCGGATGGATGCCTGGGAAGCCCGCCTCGCATTCCAATTGTCTCCTAGCAACAAGACAGTTTAGATCTGATGCCTCTGCCGGAGCAACCGGGGTGGCTGAGTTGAAATGGACTTTCCTGAGGATGGGTCCTAATGTGATTTTGTGTCCATGAGCGCCTTGGAATGGGGCGGTGGCACCGGGACCCTGAAGTACTCTCCTAAGATTTGGACATGGCTCCCATGCACAGGTTTCCTTGTGGAGACGAGATGAGTTCTGATGGGTGCCTCAGGAAAACCCCTATGCTCATATTGGAATCAGGCATTTGAGGACACATGCCTGTAACCCAAAGCAATGGATCCTATTATGGCCTAGGGAACTGTCTGGTTCAATCTTCTTCTCTGGGGACATCCATCTATGGTATGAGTGGAGGGCGATTATCAGCTGGTGTCAGACAGCCCTTGTTTGTTCCGGGCGAACTACACTATTGGGATGGCCTCAGGGACTTTGCAGGTTTCTTCTAATTTGTACTATTTTGGACCATGTAATGGGCAGAATTCCCATGGATTGGTAGGCACAGTCCTAATGTGTGGCTCCAGGGGCCCAGCCTGCAGGGTGGTTGCCCCAAGACTTTGAGGACAGAAGTCTGAAAACACAAACTCAGCTTAGATTTGGGGACGTAGGTATGGCAGGCCCGATCTACAAACCATGAGAAGAACTCTTCAGGATATGAAGAAAGTGCTAGTCTGAGGCGCTTGCTCAGGCTTTTTTCTCTGGATTTTGTATCAGCGATGGCCGTGGAATGTCGGGGAGGCCTCATGGGCCATGGAGGAATCTTCCTCTCTGAGGATTTGGCCCGATTCCCAATTGCTTTTCGTCAATCTGTGGGATGGGAGGACTCATTTCAGTTTTGTTACCTCAGGTGTCCCACCAAAAGAAGAATTCCAAATCCAAGCCGTGGGGAAGACTGAAGGGACAACCCAAACTATGGTTAAAAATTGGGGCCTAGGGGCATGGCAAGCCCAATATGCTATCTCTTCATCCAGCCACTGAGCGGCCTTACTTGAGGACTGGGCTCAGCCTGAGAGTCACAATGTGTGTTTGTGACCAATGTGGCCCGCGAGCATGGGCGGGGCCAAATGGGCCACACTGGTTTGAACTACAGTGAACGTTGGACAACATGCCAACCACAAGGTTTCTTGCCATGGGAAGGAGTTCTGATTTCTGCATCACCTTCAACCCTGGGCACTGATTGGAGATAAGGTCTAGGTTCTGAAACCTGAAAATCGACGTTGTGAAGAGATGAAGACCTAAGGCCATGGCGGCTGGATGTGCTCAGTGTGCGGCCAGCTGTCTGGGAGGGGCCAGGGGCTCCAGGCTCAGGCTGTGTCAGAAAGGACATTAGTGCCCTGGTCAGCCTATGCATTTGGGGTACAGCCATGGTCGGTGCAGGTTGATCCTCATTTGGGGTTACTGGGTAGCCCCAGAGGACAATGTTTTTCTTCTGGAGGGTCGGCAGAGTGCTGCATTGTAGTTGTGGATTGCCAAACTGGAGGGCTTGTGGGCCAGTAGTCTGACGACAAAAGTCTGAGAACACAAGCTAGGCTTAGGTTTCTGGTGAGGCCATGGCAGGCACAATCTACAGACCTGAATCGAGATCTCGTGCATCTGAAGTCAGCGCGAGGATCAGACGATCGCTCAGGTTGGAGTTTCTGTCCCTGATGGCCCCTTCATGAATGGGGGTGGGGGCATCACGAGGCCATGGGTGTTTTCCCACGATGGGAGTTGTGAGAAGCTCCAGACTGCAGAGAGTCTTCTGCAGGACAATTGAGACCTGTTGTTTGGCTCCAGGCCAATGACTCTGAGCAGGGTTCTAAGGATGGATGGCTGGGTAGCCCACCTCGCATTCCAATGTCTCCTAGCAACAAGACAGGTTAAATGTCCTGGATCAGTGGGGAGCAACCGAGGACGCTGTGTTGAAATGGACACTCCTAAGGATGGGTCCTAATGTGCTTTTGTGTCTATGGAGACCTTGGAATGAAGAGGTGGCACTGGTGCCCTAAAGGGTTCTCCTAAACAGAGGCTTTGACACAGCTCCAACGTGCAAGTTTCCCATGTGTAGATGAGATGTTTTCTGATGGGTGAGTCAAGAAACAACTATATGCTGCTTTTGAAATCCAGGAATCTGAGGAGAGATGCCTGGAAACCAAAGCAATGGATCTGATTAGTGCCTAGGGGCCTGTTCTTTCCTTTTTACCTCTGGGGACATCTGTCTATGGGTCTGAGTGCAGGTAGGTGCTCTGTAGGGCTCAGATTGCCCCTGTTTTTCCTGGGAAGCCACCACTTTTGATATGCATCAGGGACTTTGGAGGTTTATCCTATTAGAAGGGTTGTGGCCATTGGAATGGGCACACACAATTCCCTTGGAGAGGGCAAGTACAGTCCTCAGGTTTGGCTCCAGGGGCCTGAGCCTGTAGGTTGTGTAGGCCAGGGCTGTTTGGACAGTTGTCTGAAAACACAAACTCGGCTTATGTTTCGGGTCATAGGTATCGCAGGACTGATCTACAGACCATGAGGAGAACTCTTCGGGATTTGAAAGAAGGGCG